>NC_083233.1:45209970-45525204 GCF_032191835.1 Heteronotia binoei
AACCAAGAGAACTGTCAAGTGCCTGACTGTTCACTATATCTTTGTTTCCTTCCTTGCCCCATTTAGTCTCATGTTTTGCCATTGCTCAGATTGTGAGTTTTCAAGAATAGACTGGTCACACCCAATTCCATATGAACTGGTTAAATGATTTTAGGTACTAAACAAGAACTTTGCATCTGTAAAGATGTTAGGGTCGTTGCATCTTTCATTCCCTGAACTTTCAGTTGGCCTTTACAGTATGTACAAGAATACCAGTCTTTTAGTACAGCTAATTACACAGGCTAAATTTTTTAATTTGGTAATTAATTATCATAGACAACGTTCCCTCTAAGCTGTGGAGTCTTGCGAGCAAAAATTCTGAGTTGTGAGCTACTGACATTAAAGTTGTGAGCTACTGCATACATTAGTTTGCTCTGCGCTGCGGCCATTTTTCCTGAGCTGAGACAAAAAGTGTAAGCCGGAGGCTAAAAAACTGTGAGCTAGCTCACACTAACTCAGCTTAGAGGGAACACTGATCAGAGCGTTGTGCAAATTTGGTGTCGTGAGCTGCTGAAACTTAACCACGGCATTAACCAGTTGAATTTCTTCATCAGGACATTAAGCCAATGAGGGACCAAATTGTCCGCGTAAAGAGATATGAAAAGGTTCCTCTCATCCTAGTGGGAAATAAAGTGGACCTGGAATCGGAGAGGGAGGTCTTGTCAGCAGAAGGCCGAGCACTGGCTCAAGAGTGGGGCTGCCCCTTCATGGAGACATCTGCCAAGAGCAAGACCATGGTGGACGAACTGTTTGCAGAGATCGTCAGGCAAATGAACTATGCATCCCTGCCTGAAAAGCAAGATCAATGTTGTACGACTTGCATTGTCCAGTGAGAGAGACAGAGAGCAAAACCTCAATCATGGCCATACAGAGCAGGTTGGTGGAATATTTGTGGCTAATAAAGGTGAAAACAATGAGTGGGAGATTCGGGGTGGGGGGGATTGTAGTGCTATAATTCCTGAACAAGTTGTGTATCTTGTTGCAATCCCTTAATTGAGATTATGGGGGGGAGTTGGTGGAGAATTAGTCCATTTGACAGATGGCAAGGTCATAGCCTAAGGCTCTTTATTTAAAACTGTGAGTCAGCATTTAGGCTTGGGTGTCCTGAGTCTAGCACTCTGACCACTTTACTACACTGTCTCTCTGCCCAGCACTGCAGAATTCAGAGGTCTACAGAAAATGCTTACCAGCTTTGTTACCAACTTGAATTTGGAACATGGGACTTTGGTGGCAGATCTGGCATGAGTCTGCTTTAGGCTGAGTTGAACTATTCGTCTTTCTAACCCAGTTACCACTGTAGGGTCTTCAGCAGATGTCTTTCACAGCCCTGCTACTTGAGATCCAGAGGATAGCACTTGGGACATTCTGCATGTAAACAAATATTTTACTATTAACCTTTGGACTTTCCCATAGAATGGCTAACCGAAGAGTATCCCGTGGTTACCTATCCTTGAAATATTGCATCTTCTTGAACTTGGATGGTGGTCCATAAATTAAACAGTGATAGAAAGGGATAGTAGTAGCATAGCCCTCTTACACTGTAAATTTACATAAGTGTACACACCTTGCCTTTTCTACCCAAGAGCTCTCAGTTAATAGCTCTGTCTACCTAGAAGGTGTAACGTGGATGCTGCAATGCCTATTACAGCCCAGATAAGTCCTTGTTCTGCAGCATCCTGGAACTGCATGTCATAGTCCTACTAACTGCCTTAGTAAGGCTCTGAGACAACTCTCTGAGAAGCTACTCTAGGAACAGCAGACACATTCCCAGGGTTCAGAGCACCAGGCTTTTGTGTAAGAAGGAAAGCCTGTGTTGGTCTTGCCACTGTGTGTATTTTGGTGGTTGCAAAAAGTTGTGCAATCTGACCGGAGGGGAGAGGCGAAGCTGTGTCTTCTCAAGCTTTCCTGTACCTGGTAGACTTGGTTGATAAAGTTGTTTTCCTCATGCCTTATGAAGTGAAAGTTGTCTAGCTTGGAATGTGGATTGAGCTATCCTGCATGCAGGCACCGTTGCTTGCCTTCAGAGTAGATGTTGATCAGCTGTAATGGCAGAAGCCCTTATGCATGCTGTATCTAAACATAGTCCCAGCCATGCAAATCACATTAATAATAGAAGCACTTGAGAAGCCATTGGCGCTTAATATACTTTTCTGTAAGGTGAGGCAGCCTGTTGGCTTGAAATAAATGAGAGGTTACAAAAGGGTTGTGCAGTGTCTGCTGTTGCGTAAACATTTCAGAATGTCTGTTGTGATGGCCAGCTTTGATGTGACTTCATGCTTTAGTCCATATCTTCAGCGCCTGTCTCTTTAGTGTTATATGTAATTTTCTGCTCCAAGGTGCATTTTCTGCAGAGAGTCACAGTTTGGGCACTACCTTTCAAACTTCATGAGATGGAGAACATTGGCCGAACTTAAAGTCTTGGTGGCTTAATACAGAAAGCCATGGTGATCTCTCCAGAATCTTTTGGAGTATGGAGTAGAGAGCTTGCTTTGCTCTGGAGATAGAGAAGGGTCTCTGGGGCTTCGTGCTTTCTTAAAAATCTGCATTCATTGGCTCCTGTAGTCCCTTCACAGTCGTTATGTAAACCTGTCTACAGTTGTTTACACTGTGCTCTTTAATGAACGATGACCATAATTGAAACATTAAAAATGTGTCTTGTATGCTGAATGAAGAGTCATAGAGGTGAAATATGTGGTTTGTCTTAAGGTTTGAGGCGGCGGGGTGGGGGGGTGTGCCAGAGACATAGTGGCATGGGTGAGGCTATGCTGTTGAGCTAATTGCTGCTTTTCATAAAGGGGGGGTATCCCTGCCCAAATTTATGTAGGTAGTTAAGATATTTCTGTACTGCACTTTTGTCGCACATGCTTTAATTGCACAAAAGCATGTGCCTGCCTCTGATTTATTCTTTTTCTTAACTGCAGATAAAACTCAGAGGAAATTTGCACAGATGCTGCTTTGGAGAACTCTTTCAGCCCAGGCTGCAGAACTGAGCCTTGCAAAACCCTCTTTCTCTCTCTCTTTCTCTCTCTCTTTCTCTCTCTCTTTAGAGCACATTTCCAGGCATTGACGTGCAAAAGTTTGGCAGCGGCAGCTGTGGAGAACAGTAGGCCTGCAACAGAATTGCTTAGCATGTTTACCATATGTTTGAAATCTGTTCTTTATCTCTTGGTCCTCCTTTTTTTAAAAAAAAAAATAGCTTTCTAAGTTCCTATTAATGGCTAATATGCAAGAGTTCATTTTTTCCTAATATTTTGATTTCTTTAATTGATTTCCAAAACTTGTATTTATTAAACTTAACTCAGTATTACCTACTCAATGCCTTTTTAAGAGAAAGTTTTAATGGAGAAATAAAAAGTGAGCCTTAAACAAATGGTTACTTCTGTATATTACCTCACATCCGTGCTTGATTTTGCAAAAAAACAAAACAAAAAAACCTTCCTCCTCCAAAATGTCATTGGCTGATACTTGGAAATGTTCTGTTTATGTGTCATAGAAGATACTGAAATTCATCTTGCATTGTGAAGATGTAAAATCCCTTTTCACAGCAGATGTGGTGGCTTGTTGTAGTGATGGCCTGATACAAAGGTAGTTATTTGACAAGGAGTGAAAGCATCCAGCAAGTGTGGTTAACCCCCCTTCCCTTTGTTATCATGTGGCATTCACATTTTTGTCTTTCAACTGATGCAAGAAGTGTTTGAAAATCACCAGTATGTTTCCTTTCTGTACAGCTTCCAACTTTTGGCTTTGGTTCTGCTTTTAAGTATGCCTTCTTGGAAAAGGGATAAATATGTCCCCCACAGGGTTTTATGTTCCTTAAGCAAAAGCTAACTCTGCTTTGCCTGGTAGGATTAAGATGACATCTGGTGGACTTCTGCACATGTAAATCAAATGCAAATAAAAATGACTTTACATTTTCTAGTTCTTAAATATTGTCTCTTCTAATAATATTTCGAAGCAATATTTGTTAATGGCGGGTGGTGTTTGTTTTGGGTTTTTTAATTTTCTGGTGCTCTGTGGCGCTGCTGCTTTTTTAGTTTCTATCAAGCAAGATTATTTGATATATCTGGGCAACAGTGTGAGCAGTCAGCTCCATATGGAAATGCTTGACCTGGCCATTGCCTTCTGCATGGTTTATCCAACATCATGTGATTTATCTGGATACTTGAAGTCCTCAAACAAAAACACAGGTATTACACAAAATGAAGAGCATAGATACCATGTTTTTTTAAAAAGCTAATGAACACAACTTTGTCATAAGTTGGAAATTTTTCCAACCAGTCATTTTAAGATGTACCCTCTTTCTTCTGTTCTCTCGCTTCCTGTCCCTAGTCGAATAGCTATAGCTCATTTGACCTCATTGAAATTGCAGGTTTAAGAGCCCAGCTTAAGCCATTTGAACATGTCTGCTTTGGGTATCCATCCTGATTTTTTGTCTTGTAATAGTTGAGTGTTTTCGACACTGAGCACTAGTGGTAAAGAACCCATATCAGAAGTCAAATAGTTTGTAATTTAAACTAAACTAAGGCACCAGCATGTTAGCTCTTGAATCCCATTTGTATCTGAGCAAATATAAAACACTTTTTTTCTATCTTGTGTTTCCAGATTCCTAAATTTGCTAAGGGATTCCATTTGCACTTTAATGGAGGACTTCAAGCTGTCCTCATAGAATATTGCATGAGAATGTGTTAATTGATGTGCCAAGGGAATAAAGAATTTTCTAAATAGGTAGGGCAGAAATATTGGATGGCCATTGACCCAAGTTACTATTTCCTCTGTATTTTGGCTCCTTCCACACTTGTTATACTAACAGGAAAGGCAAAACTCAAATATCCTTGGTGTATCTTGGAATAAAAGACTAAGTTGAAGTTTCTCTTAGCCGAATAAGCAGCTGTTGCATGGTGTGCAGTTATTCACAGGACACCCAGCTCTGTCTCCTGCACACTGTGCCTAAACAGAAAAGTTGTGTAACCCCTCCCCTTCCCTTGTTCTGCAGCTCCCTTGTTTTACTGAATCTTGAGGAAAGAAGGTCTGGTGGGTTGGCCCATTTGTCCTTGTCCTTAACATCTGCACATTGTTCAAATCGCCGTGGTGGGGCTCTTGAAACACAAGCCATTTTCAGGTGTCTCCTAAACCATTCCACATAAGCTATCCCCTTACTAAGTGAAAAAGCTCTGTTTTGTGCTGTGTGCCCCTACCCCCGGTGCCCCTGTCCTCTTCCCTGCAAAGCGGGGTAGTGGCAGTGGTGGTTAAGATTCTACGCAGCATTCTTTCCAGAGTCACTGCCCAAACTGCACAAATGCAGCTGCCTGGCATTGATCAAGAAGCAAAATACCTTGGTGGGGGTGCAGTTGTATCTTTTGCAAGGGTGCAGCTAACAGGCCAACTTTTACATGATGCCTCAAAGTACCTAAAATGAAACTGAATCTGTCGGATGTACTGTATCCTTAGGGGTGAGAAGTGAAATTTGGAATAGCAAACATGCAACTAGAACAATGACCTGTTAACTTTGTAAGCTTAAAAATAAACATCATTTTTTTCTGATTTCAGTCATTCTTATTTTGTAAGATGACCCTACAGTCCACCTGTTTGTAACTTTTTTAATAAAATAGATATCTGTATTACCAAAGCTGGATCACTGCTGTCTTTCCTGGTGTGGTTGTACGTGTGCGGGGATGACTCTGGGGTTGTGAATATGTTGTTCGTTCTGCAAGAGCCAGAATATACTAGTATTAGGCATGGGCTTCAGCCACTTTCTTTAAACTAAACTGTTCATAGTCTTATTTTATTTAAAATCATTTCTATCTCAAAGCCGAAAGGTTTTCAAAGTGGCATACAAAGTTAAAATAAACAAGTGCTGAAAGTCTGTCACGTATACTAAACCGTTGGTAGTAATAGCACTGAAGTGAGAAACGGGAACTGTAAGAATTCATTAAAATAAAGCAGATAATGCTGAAATAATATATGCTTCAATAGCAGAACAAAGCCATTGTTTCTGATATCAGCCTGCTATTTGCCTAGTAAAAAAGAATAAAAACACCCTTCCCTGTGCTTGAGTAGGTAATGCTTCCACATGGCAACTAACACTTAGCAAGGAAGATAGTGGAGTTCAAGAGCCAAGATGCCAATTTAGCAGACGTTTGCAGTGGAGCGGTTTACACAGGCCCTTTAAAGCCTTAGTGCTAGGTAGTCCTGAAGGGTCCCTTGGTCGATTTGCAGCTTGCAGTTTTCAAAACAAAAAGGTGGCCAGTTAATGTTCTTTTGAAACTGGGACAGGGTATAGCATTGCAGGTACACAATTTAGTCACGAGGAGCCTTCTATGCCATTTGAAGTTGGCTGCCAAAGATATGCCAGAAACTCTGTAGGTGATGCCTGCTGAAATTTCAGACACCAAAGAGCTGGCTGAATAAAATACCAGTGGCAAAGGATGATGCAGTGGTGCTGTACATGCCTCCTTGTTGCAAACAGCAAAAGTAGACAAGAGAGAGATATCCCCACCCTCAATGCTGTTTCTAGGATGGCTCACAAGCTTCCATTAACACATCGCAGTTCTAATCAAAACAGGAAGATGTCATGGAAAACATACATGGCACTAAAACCTCAACTTAAAAAGGCAGCAGAAGCATCAATGCAGAACTGTAAAACCTGTGTTTTGGCATAAAAATACTTGGTAACAGAAATAATGAGTACAGATATTGAAATATTAAACAGTTAAGAGAATTAGGATGATAAAGTGCTGTGAGATATTGAGGTAACTCATAAGAAACCAATTGTACTGAATGCTCTGTATCCAGTGAAGCAATCTGGGGGAAGGGTTTCAGAGCTGTGTCACTGGAAAAGAACCCATTTCTTGTGAGCACCCATATTTTAGAAAGTGGGGAATCGTCTAATTTGAACTGGAGAAAGAGATCCTTTAAATACTCTGGTCCCAATCATTTATGGGCTTTTCTGTGCCAAATTAGCGTGTGAATTTGCAATATGGATACAGATTATAGAATTTTATAGAATTATTTGGTCCTTGGTGCAGAATTTGGATGGCATCTAATTTTAAAGCACGGCTTAAATTTTATTCATTTGAAATGTTTTCAGACCACTTTTCTTCTGCAATGTAAGCAAAGCATCTCACAGATTTATTATAACAATAAAACCAACAAACAAACCAAAACTAAGCAGTGTGCAGCATTTTGTTAAATAGATAAAATCAATCATGCAGGCAGGGCAGCAATAAGCAATTCAACCAAAAAACTAACATCGCAAAAAACTTGGGAGAACTGGATGATTTTTATAGGATGTCAAAGAGCTAGCAGAGAGCACACCAAGCAAAATTATTTCAGAAGGATATTCCATGTAGTTCCAATGTACACAAGACCCATTTGTATAGTTGGTTAGCCATCCTTTTGGCTAGAACCCAGTGCATGGTCTCCCAGTGCTGCTGATAGCATTTTAAAGGTAAAAGAATAATGATGTGTTTTCCCTTTTAAAATGGCAGTAGTTTGAGGATACTGCGCCTGCGCTGGTCCCCGATCGGTATCTGTAAGAAAGCCCGGGAAAATTTCCGCGGCCGGCGCCACTGGGCATGCGCAGGCGACCCACTGCGCACGCCCAACGGCGCCACCGCGGCAATCCCACCAGTTCCTTCATGACCGCTGAAAGCCCCCAGAGAAGGGAGACCGTCAGCAGCGGGGAAGGAGGGCGGGTAGTGTGACTGCACAGATGACCACTCGAAGATCTACAGTTACAGGTAAGCAAACTGTCTATCTTCTTCGTGGTCTCTGTGCCTTCCCAAGATTGCCCTGTATGGCGAACTCTCCACCGGCCATCGAAATAGAGGGGCACCAAAGAAGAGGTACAAGGACTCCTTGAAGAAATCCCTTAGCACCTGTCACATCAACCATCACCAGTGGTCTGGCCTAGCCTCAGATCGCAAAGCATGGAGGCACACCATCCACCAGGCTGTCTCTTCCTTTGAGAACGCACGCATAGCTGGTCTTGAGGACAAAAGGAGATTGAGGAAGAATCGCACTGCTACAGGACCAACCCTAAATCAGACTTTTCCCTGCAGCCGCTGTGGCCGGACCTGCCTGTCCCACATTGGTCTTGTCAGCCACCAGCGAGCCTGCAGCAAACGTGGACTATTGCACCCTTCTTAAATCTTCGTTCGCGAAGCCAAGCCGAGAGTTTGAGGAGCCTAGTTTTAATTAGCAGAATTGAATGGATCTGTATGGTTAAAGCCCCTTCCAAATCACGATGTGCATAAGGGGAGTTTCCCTTTTACAGACAGATCTTCATTACATCTGATAAGTCCAATTTTATGAGGTTCAACAAAGGCTTAAAGTTGCCATTTTTTTTTATTTGAACCAATGAACTTAAAGATTTGACACACTTGAACCATTTTGTTTTTAGTTTTCATGAAAAAACTGACTGTGTTAATCACTGCTGATTAGCAGATAGGATAAATGGGTCGAAGTTGTATCTTAATATCAATGCTAATTAAATATGCTATTTATTAATTGTATTTTTAATCCTGTTTTTCCTCCCAGGAGCTTGGTGTAGTACAAGTGGGTCTCCCCTTCTGCTTTTTCTTCTAACTCCCCTGTAGAGGAATATTTGGCTGAGATAATGTCATCCAATGAGTTTAGTATCAAGCAAGTATTTGAACCTGGGTCCATCATACCGAAAACCTGAACTATGTAGAAGAAAAGAAAAGCACGAAGTATTCTTGGAGGATTTCTGGATAATGAAAAATATGAAGAACTGTATAATCACAGGTGTTTGGTTTGTTTTTTTAAATACACATTCCAGTTTTAACATAAGAATTCTTGTTCAGCAATAGGAAAGGGTTGGAGCACCTTTCCCCTAAGGAAATGCTGACAAGGTTGGCTCTTCAGAAAAACAGATTACTAAGGAGGGACATGATAGAGGTTTATAAAATTATACCTGGGTGGATAAAGCGGACAGAAAGAACGTTTTGTCCCTCTCCCATAATACTTGGGGGCACCGAAAGAAGCTGACGGGCTATACATCTAGGACAAAAGGAAGCACTTTCTCATTTAAGAGATAATTAAATTGCAAAATGTACTGAATATGTGAAAAAGTGCCACCAAATCTCAACCAACTTATGGCAACCCTGTAGGGTTCTCAAGCAAGAGACTGCGGTTTGCCATTTCTTTCCTTGCCATGAACACAGATGGCTTTAAAAGGAGTTAGATTAATTGAGAACAAATGCCTCAGTGGCTACTAGTCATAATGAACAGAGGACCTCCACATTCAGGGGCAGTAAATATTTGAATGCCAGTGCCAGGAGGCAACATTAAGGAAAGGTCTTGCCTCTATACTTTATTTGATGGCCACTGTACAAAAGAGGAAGCTGGACTAGAATGACCACTGCTCTGACCCAGCAGGGCTCTTCTAGCGATCTTACACTCTAGTCTGGTCTGATTTTTGATGAATGTTTAACTGAGCTCTCTATAACTTCTATTCAGCCAGTTTCTAGGCCTTATTGTGTCAAAAAATGCAACCATGCAGTATCTCCTTTCACAACACAAGTCTGTTTTTAGAGTGGGCCAAGATCTCTCTTTTGTGCTGATGCATACAGGATGGCTAAAACAAGAGTGCCTCAGAACATCAAGAGTGCTTTCCCTTCACCTCAGTTTCATCCACACTTGCTTGGCAATGGTGGGCAGGGCTCACAGACCTTTTTATTAAAGGGACAGGCTCCATAGAGCATGGGCACTTCCTCCTTGGCAGATTAAATTCTAGGTATGGTCACCCCCTGCAGCAAGGCAAAGCAGAAATCCTCTTCAGAATTGCAGAGAGAAAGACTGATAGCAGCAAAGCAACTGTGAAGACGTTATTTAATAACTTTGTCTTTATTCATTTTTTTAAGGCTTCCCTTTTGCCAAGCAGCTGAGGGCACAGTGTAAAGGTAAGGCTGAAAGGTAATTATGTCCCCCAAAGTCACCCTGAGAGATTTGGAGCAGGTTCTAAAACTGGTTCTATGTCCAGCGCTCTTGCCAGTTCGTAATCCTCTCTCTTGGTACTACTTGGCACAAAGATTAATACCAGGTGGGGGGGGGGGGGAATCATTTGAACTTCCAAAGAACTGGGAGGATCTTATGGAATCTGCCCAGAGGACCTAACTAGTTTTTTTAAAAACTAATTGGATCCAGTTTCCCCTTACCAGACTCTCATTCCCCTCAGTCAGATGTTGACTACTGTGAACTAATTTTCCAAGCATCACAGGGGTAACAGTGGTGGGACATGGGGGGGGGGGGCAGTTCATTTTCTTGAGTGAAACAGCTCTGGAGTGTATTATTTTACCTGGTTGGACAGTCCCACTCTCTCTCACTTCCCCCCTCGCTGTCACTGTCAGTCTCTCTCACTCTCTCTTGCTCGGTCTCTCACTGTCACACTCTCTCACTCTTGCTGCTCTCTTTTGTGCTCGCTCTCCCTCCCTTTTTCTCAGGTCCTGCTGGCTGAAATAGAAAATATTGGAGGCCCTCCAATGGAGGGGCCCCACAGAAAGAAGGGAGGGATTAAATAGAGTGCCCCCCATAGCTATGGGCCTGGTTGGACTGCTCAAGTGGAGCATATAATACCCCATGTGACAGAACTGGCTCGATTCTGTCTTCAGTCCTGGTCCCGTCAACTCCCTTTTGAGTTGCCAACTCCTGGAGGGAGCTTATCCTCTTCCCACCACTAGGGCACACTGCCACCACCTGTTCAATTTAGGAGTTCCTGACCAAGAGGAACAGGACTCCCAATTCCCATTGCCAGTTCTGAGGCCTGGCCTCAAGGTCCTCTGCCAACCCAGCACCTGGTTACGACAGAGACCAAAGTCCTTCTATGGGAGACCCCTGGAGGATTGGCACTCTTGTCAACTGTATGCCTTCCCCCTTTCCTGGATTCCCCTCTTGCAGTAGCATGTTCTAAGGCGGTTGGGGAACCTATGTGGTACAGAGGGACTACCTTTTTAAACAGACAAAATATTTATTTAAAATTTATAACTATATACAGACATCTTTAAATACAGGGTGAACAGAAGTAATAAATGAAAGTAGAGATAAATGCTCCTTCTTTCCCTAATATATAACTGGCCCTGACCATACCATCCAGAAAAGCCTTGCCTAGAGTTTTATAGACGCCTCTAGCCAACTCCCAGACAAGCACAGGCCTAAAATGGCGTTTCTCCACATCCCACAAGGGCATTTTGATTTGGGAACACAGCACAAGGGAATGGCTGAAGCTCCTACTCCACCCTTGACCCCTGCCCCTAAATAGTTACCACAATTCTCAGGGTGCATAGTTTGTTTTCTACGAAACATGACCTCATGATTCAGCACAGTTTTATGGATTAGCTATCTGTCACTAACTTTCACTATTGCCCTGGGTTCTGAAGCCATAACCTCACAAGCGCCTCCTCTGCAGTTAGGACTGCTCCCTCTGATCACAGTACATTCATAAGATCCATAGAATCCAGAAACCCTCAGGGCTTTTCTTGAGCAGGAACGCACAGGATCGCAGTTCTGGCCGGCTTTGGTGCCAGCAGATGTGGCCTAATATGCAAATGAGTTCCTGCTGGGATTTTTCTAACAAAAAAAGCTCTTAAAACCCTTAACAAGAATAAAGAGGTTAAAGTACAAAGACTATTCGCAGTCAGGTGCGAGGTAGGCTTCAATGGACTTGAGTGGGAAATTAGAAATTTATTTTCATTTCATTAAAAAGGCCAGCAGGTGGAGCTCTTTTAAAGCAAATAGCTCTTGTAGGGAACGCGGCTCAGGGTCGCTGTGTTCAGTTCCAGCGCTGAGCAACGGGGCTCACTTTCATAGGAGAATGTGGAGCAGACAAAATCAGGGCCATTATAAAGAAAATACCCTCCATTCCTAAATAGTGGTGACATCCCCATTTCAGGAAAGGGGGGGGCATATTTTACACCAGCTCAGAACTGTACCTAATGGAAACCCAGGTGAGTAACCCTGTTGGTCTGAAGCAACGGAACAAAGTTAGAGCCCAGTGTGAGCTTTCATGTGAACACATTTCTTCAGATAAAATGTTGTTGGTCTTAAAGGTGTCATTGGGCTCTAACTTTGTTCTATTGGTAACCTGTTAACTTTATATGAAGCTGTCTTGAATCAGATCCTTGATCACCCTGGCTGAATGCTCTTTATTTTCATTTGCAGGGCTCTCTGTGGTCTCAGGCAGAGAAACGCTGTGAGGTCCTTTAAGAGAACCTGGAACCTTTTTGGTGCAAGGCCAGCAATCAACCACTGGGGCAGAGGTGTCTCTCCTGTAACTCAATGACAACGGAGCATGACCAAGATACAGACATGGGAACAGCATTTGTGTGTATGCTATGGGAGAAAAATATCTGTTTTATTTGAAACCCTGTTATACATAATTTTTGTTTAAATGATGCATGGGTATATATTGTGTACAAAATCTCTTTGCTTTGGCTTTCAACATTGTTAGGGTAACTTCTTAATAAGATTTTTTTAGAAACCATGAAAGCACATGGCCTGATTTACCCTAATTATTTGCAAACTCTATTAACTTCCAGACAGGGCTTTTTTTGTAGAAAAAGTCCAACAGGAACTCATTTGCATATTAGGCCACACACCCCTGATGTCAAGCCAGCTAGGACTGCATTCCTGTGCGTTCCTACTAAAAAAAAGCCCTGCTTACAGATAAAGCTAACAGAGTTGATTTACAGGAACAAGTAGATGATGTCAGGACAGGGTAGCCTGCGGGGGGGGGGGGGGAATTGCCCCAGAAAAGGCCCCTGGCTTTGGTCCACCCTGGCTTTGGTCCTGCTCCATCACGGCCCCACTTCCCAAAGGAACGAGAAAGGGAGAATGAGCCAACTTGCCTGCCCAGCTAGGCAGCAGACCTACAATGCTTGTGGCTTGGCCTGGGCTTGGCTGGGCATTACCTTTCCCATGTTGCATGGGTGCTGTCCTCCTTTGGTGTAGTGGTTAAGTATGCGGACTCTTATCTGGGAGAACTAGGTTTGATTCCCCACTCTTCCACTTGCACCTGCTGGAATGGCCTTGGGTTAGCCATAGCTCTGACAGAGGTTGTCCTTGAAAGGGCAGCTGCTGTTGTGGGGGAGGAAGATAAAGGAGATTGTGAGCTGCTCTGAGACTCTGAAATTTGGAGTGGAGGACAGGATATAAATCCAATATCATCATCATCTTCTTCCTCCTCCTCCTCTTCTTCTCTGGCTGTGTACAGCTCAGTCAGGCCAAATGCCACCTTCCCTCAGGGGGGTTGTGGCTTGGTCTAGCTGAGTAACAACCTTTTTGTAACTGGGATGGCCCAACCCTGGGGGAGTTAGGCCACTGGCCATAATGGTCAGTTCTCCCCTTTGCAATATCCTGCTTTCAACCTCAGGAGAGATACCTGCTGATAAAGAATTTCCTGCAACACATGTTCAGTCTGTTCCCACCATCTCATCTATCAGATCTAAGGTTAACAGGGTGAGGAAAGGCATCTGCCAGAGACCCTGGAGGAGAACTGCTCAATCATCCTGGATTTGATAGTACAACTGTTTGACTCCATATGAGGAGAATCTCATAGAATCTGAGCCCTTCTGTGAGCAAAATAAGGTTCTTTTTCCTATAAAAGGATCTGGAAAAGTGTGCATACACCTGAAAGCTTATGCCCAGAATAAAGCTTTGTTGGTCTTAAAGGTGCCACTGGACTCAAACTGTTTTTTCTAGGAAAGGAGCGTTGAACTTGATGCAGCATCATTCAGGTCAGGGGGGAGCAACATATACGAGCTCATTTCCAAATTAACGTTCTTCAGATGAGATTGTAGCCATTCACTCTGTTAAGCATCAGTATGAGAAAGGAGGGAAGGCAGCATTGTATAGCTGAGTCATATCAGATCTCAAAAGCTAAGTTGGGTCAGTATTTGGAAGGAAGGCTCTGCCGAGGAAGGTGATGGCAAACCATCTCTGCTTCTCACTTGTCTTGAATGTCCTGTGCTGAGGTTGTCACAAGGCAGCTATGACTTGATACCACTTTACAAAGACATCAGTGGGAATGGAGAAGATTCATTCTTATGCCCTTGAGGTTGCAAAGCAATGGTTGGATTATTCAGCCAGGTATTCACTCAGTGGGGGGAAATGGCTTTAGAAAATTAGCTGTTCTTTAGATGTCCCTGCTTGCAAATGATGTCTCTACTTTAATAAATAACCAGTCCACCCCCCCCCCCCCCCCCGTAATCTCCCATAGCCATTTCACAACCATACATGACTTCCACAGCCTCTTTTTGTAGCTACCTGGGCTGGATTTTTTTTCTTACTAAAAAAAAGGAAGTCTCTAGTCCTCATGTTTGGGGCAAGAAAAAAAGAGTAGCTGTTGCATAGCCACAGACTGCACCTGCTGTAAGAAATGTTGAGTCAAACAAATTCTAGCCAATAGTAGAAATGTTTTTTGATACTATCATTCCCCTTTCCATCTTCTGTGATACATGAAGCAATGAATACTGGCTTCGGTCTGAAACAAATTCACAGTCATGCTTATTTCAATGCCAATGGGGAGGGACAGCTATAAACGTGATAAAATAAATAAATAAAATAAAATAAAGTGGCCCAGCTTTGTGCAGCTTGTAAAGTTTTAGAAGCAAATCAGAAGAAGTCACTAACAAAAGCCCATAATGGTCACGTTTTGTACTGATTTCTCCCACTAGCATCTCTGGCTTGTTTTCACCTGTGCTCCACTGCAAAGGCTGCGCTTAAGACTTCAGCTTGTATCACCCAGCAGAGAGAGGGAGAATTCTGTATGAATCACAAGAGAGGCTATCCTCTGTTTCTCTGCTGCTCACATCCCAGAGCATCTAGTTCTTGCCGGTTGCTCAGCTGCGCACTCAAGGATGCTGCATTTGAAAGTCCAGTTTTTAGATGACTCTCAGAAGATCTTCGTTGTTGATGTAAGTGGATTCTCTAGTTGCTATTTATTTCTATTTGTGGCTTCAAAAGCTTCTCTCACCTTCCTGAGCTCTCTGTCCACTTCTGCATTTGGGTTTCGGAACAAGGGAAGTGTAGTTAGAGGCAGAGCTCTCCCTGTATGTTTTTATTCCCCTCTAGAGCTGAGGGATATGAATTTGCAATTGAAAAGCCTTTATTAAACAATGCAAATAACTGTTTGTCAATATGATTGTGTTCTTTTCCAATCGAGAAAGCTTGTCCTCATTGTCTGACTGGCAACAATAATGTCTTGTAGGATGTCTGTCCGTCTGTCTCTCTGTCTGTCTATCGGACAGAATTGTATTTCACCAAGAAATATCTGAAGGTTAATAAACACTGATGAATCTTTTTTAAAAAAAATAATTTTTGGATATCATTTTGGAAAAAATCATTTTTGCTTATAATATTTAAAGTGATAAGAAATAATTGCATGCAAGAATTTAATGTGGCCTGCTATTACTAAAGTCATAAAAAGAACATTTAAAGGTTAAGCCTGAAAATTAACAAAGTGTAATTACTGCTTTAATTGTATAATAAATAGTATTTAATTATGATGCAGATTATAGCATAAGTGATGTTATTGTTTATTATTATTATCATTATTATTAATATTAATAAAAGGCATCCTTTGGGGCAAAGTATTTATTGGTACTTATTTTTAAGTCTTGCTTCACATTCCAAATTCATTTATATGTTAACAGAGACTCCAGAAACTTCCCCTTAAATGGTTGACTAAATTGACATGTGAAAATGCATTCCTTCCAAATGTTAATTGGCTACATGATGACTGTCTTGTCCTGTTTAGTATGATGCGTGCAAACATTAAAGCATCCTGGGAAATGCCTCACACAGTTCTCTTTTTCTCTAGTTTGTGAGAAGCTGTATTTGTTGCCAATTGGTATGTGCTTGTTTTTAAGGAAAGACAATAATCTAGATTGGTAGGAAAGGAATTTGCGTGGCTTTACTTCAGGAAAGTTAGGAACCTGGAGGAAAGTTAGGAACCTCTTTAAAATATTTGCCATTTTTAGATAGTGTGTGAATCTTATCAGGGTGGAGCTGCAACAGAGATATCTTTAAAATATATCCTTTTTTCAAAAGAGCTATTTCAGAAATTCCAAATAAATATTTTTTAAAAAAATGGGAAGCAAGCAGATTCTTTCTTTTAATTTTACCAAATTCTGGCCCATTAGAATTTGAGTTTGGCACCTTCACACCTCCATGTTTCAGCTTTTCCACCTCACCTTGCCTGTTAGCCACAGCACTTAAACTCTGCATGGTGTGTTATTGTAACAAAAAGCTTCCATTAAAGTCCCAGCTGGTCTTTTCCTTTTCAAACCATACAACCCCCTTGGAGGAATTTGATGCTGTAGTGGTTACAATGAATGAGGACCTGAATTAGTGACCTTTCTGGAATAAAAAAGAAACCTGCCTCTGGGCCACATTTTGGAGGGATCTTTCAGGCAACTTGGAGGTGGCTTTCCTTAGAACCTGGAAGAGGTCAGAAAGCTCTTCGTCAATATCTGGTTGATTTCTGGGCCAATGAACAGGACCAAACTGGCATGTTGAAAATGTGGGTTGTGTGGCTGGGAAATAATTGAGTAGGGTGAAACCATCACATCCAGCAATGCAACTTAAATTGCTTCAAGGTTGCCCAAAACAGATAGATTGGCCACGGAGTAAATGTGGATTAAGCTGAGTGGCAAACTGGAGTGAGACAAAATCCACTAGTAACTGTTATTATTTGTTTCATTGTAAGCAGTCCACAAGAGAACAAGGCATTTATCTGCTTCCTCCCATATCTTCCAGCCCACTAGTTCAAATTCTCTTTTCAGGCCCTGCTCTCTGTGACTGACACCACCTGAAGAGACAGGGCTTTTTATAGTGGTGTCACCTAAACTTTGGAATATCCTCTCGCTTGAGGCTCTCCTAGTGTCTCATTACTCTCATTTAGGTGCCAGGCCAAAACATTTCTCTTTACCCAGGTATTTAACTACAGGGTTCCATCTTTTGTAGAGGTTTTACGGTCTGCTCCTAGGGTTGCCAACCTCCAGGTGGAGCCTGGAGACCACCTGGAGTTACAATTGATATCCAGACTACTGGGATCTGTTCCCCTGAAGAAAATGGCAGCTTTGGAGGGAAAAGTCTATGGCATCATACATCCCAGCTAAGTTTTCTGCCCTTCCCAGGTCCTATCCCAAATCTTCAGAAATGTCCCAACCTAGAGTTGGCAACCCTAGCTCCTATAGACTGTTTTATTGATGGTGCTCTGGGCTGCTGGAAAGGCAGTGTACAAATCTTCCAAAAGGATTTTTAAAATTATAAAATACTCCACAAGCTGAGGAAGAATTATGCAGCACCTTAGAAACTCATTTTGGGCCACCCCACCTAAAACACTTATTCATTGTCAAAGAATTTGAAAACACCATATAGTTTCTGTTTAAAGAATGAGGTGTTTCTTTTTTCAGAACTGGGAAATTGTGAGCTAACAAAACAGTATTTTGTTCTGAAAATAAGTTCTCATTCTCAAGCTAGCATAGCTGCTGTTTCCTGCCCCCCAATTTTATCCTCACAACAACCCTGTGAAATAGATTAGGCTAAGAGAAAACGATGTCACAAGATTACCTTATGACTTCATGGATGCATGGGAATTTGTCCATCCTGGTTCTAAACTGACACTCTAACCCAGGGGTGGCCAAACCTGCTTAGTATAAGAGCCATACAGAATAAACATCAGATGTTTGAGAGCCACAAGACATGAACATCAGATGTTTAAGAAGAAGGAAGGCAAATAGATGGGGGAGGGAGAGGTGGAAAGAAAGCAACCTTAACTGTAAATGCATTTTCCAAGCCACTGGCTGGCTTGGCTTGGAGAAGTGATTTGAAGAGACAAATGCCTTCTCCCAGTCGGCCAATGGGGTGGTGGGGGCTTTGAGAGACACACAATAGGTGTGAAAGAGCCACATATGGCTCCCAAGCCACAGTTTGGTCACCCCTGCTCTAACCACTCTACCGCACACTGGCAAAAGACATCTGAAACAGAACTGTTTGGGTGCAATTTTCATACCTGTGTCTATAGCAGTAGAAAATAGCAGGAGTCCACTAGTAGTTTAAAGGCTAACAAAACCTGTGGCAGGGTATGAGTTTTCGTGAGTCAGGTATCTGAAGTGAGCAGTGACGAACGAAAGCTCATAGATACCCTGCCACAGATGTTGTTAGCCTTTAAGGTGCTACCACACACTTGCTCTTTTCTACTGCTACAGACAAATATTGTTACACATCTTGATGGTTTTCTAGTTTCATTTCATTTATCCCATTTATATCCTGCCCTTTCCGTTGAACAGGCTCAGGGACCTCTATTTTAATCTCATTATTTATTTTTCTAAAAAGAGTAACAAAGAGTAATCCCTCTGACATTCTCTGTGGCGGGGAGGAAAGGCTCACTGCTTATTTATTCATGTTGATTCTTACAGGAATAGATGAGGGGAGTTGTGCACATCTAAAGACATTTAAAAGTAAAATAAAACTGAGAATAGGCTCCCCTCCCCTCCAAGATGGCGCAGCAGTGGAGAAAGGTTATTCATATCTCTCATTACTGATGAGGTCACAAGCACCACACAACAGGTTCCCATGTTGCTTGTGCTGCCACATTCCACACAGCACTCGCATGGCTTTAGCAGGGGGCAGGGATGGAGGGCAGGAGATCATTTTCCCCATTAGCATAATATTCTTTCTGGAGTGATGAGAAAACAAAATCTCTACAAAAGCAACAACTCTGGTAAGCTACTACCTGGCAATAAAAAACAGTCATGCATTTATTGCATGACAAAAAGATATCTGGGAAGGCTGCACATTGCTTGCAAAGATCTTGTGGGAGAAGCAACGAAACATCATGGATGGTGCATGAATTGATTTCTTTATCTGGGGCAATATTTTTTTCCTAGGGTGCCACATTCCCTAACAGGCATAAATATTCTGCTTCTCCTCTGATAAGAAAGGAGGCAAAGATACCAAATACTTTAGAAGACGTGATGCTTCCCCATTAGAAGCGCTGCCCATTGCTCTCTTATGAGGAAACGGCCTAATGGTGGTCTCCAGCTCTTTTCCTCTGGGAGTCGGTGCCCAAATATTCTAGCGCAGGAGGAACAAACAATGATAATTGTTTTAATTACTGCTGCGATCCAGCCGTTTGGAGGAGAACTGGGACAGCCCTCCAGAGAATACTGTTATTACGCTGTCACTTTCCAGCTGCTTGCCTGCACGGGGGTGGTAATTTGAAGCATGCTGAGAGCAATGAGGGGTTATCTATAAAATGTTCACATATACGCTTCGTGCTGAGCAAAGCACGGCATGTGTAAGCAACCCTTCAATTTCCTTGGGAGCCGATGTCAGAATGACAAGTGCATCCATCCGGCTGTGTGCCAGACCCACTGTGCTTAGCAAAAGGACTCAGCAAGGGCATTGCATCAAGGGGCTGTCCCTGGTATATAGGATCCCGGACCTTCATGCCTGCGCACAGATGGACTTTTTTGTTTTTGTCCAGAAGCAGGAGAAGCGGTCTTATTCCCCATCAGATCTGCGGTCCATTAGCTCCATATTGTCCACTTCAGATGCCCATGACTCTCCAAGCCCTCAGGTCTTTTCTGCCACATGAAAAGATCCCCTCCATTGGAGATTAATGTAGAGCATGTCCTCTGTAACAAAAAAACCCCATGGCTTCTCTCTTAAAGTTTATGCCTTGGCCATGGACTGAGCTCCTCCGCGGTGGTTTCTCTTCAGCCATCACAAACCCTTGTGAGCGACTGCAGGCATGAGTATGGATAGGCTGCTGGGTCACATGGTATGAATGTGCCCACAGGAATCACAAGGTTTATGTATCAGAGACCTGCTCCCCTCCCTGGAGAAACTGGCCACATTGAAGGGTGGATTCTGTGTCAATATGTCTTGCTGAGGGCCCTCCTGACCCCAAACCCAACCCTTCCCAAGGCTTCCCCCTCCCAATTCCAAGTATATCCCAACCAAGAGCGAGCAGCCCTTGTAGGACCACTGGTCTCTGGCTCCTCACAGCTGCTTCTCAAGATGCTCTAATCAGGGCTGGCCCTGCCACTAGGCAAACTAGGCAATTGCCTAGGGTGCCGGCCTTCTGGGGTCACTGAATTCGGTGCTTCCCATATGATTCGGTGATGTTATCAGTGGGGGGGCATTGCCAGAAGTTAGCCTTACCTAAGGTGCCAAACAGTCTAGGACTGGCCCTGCCTCTAATTGGGGAGGACTCAACTTGGGACCTTCAAGTGTTTTGCCATTGAGTCTCAGCCACTGCCTTGTAGGCACAGCGGGTAAAGTACTCTTGTGATTTTCTGGTTAATTATTAACTTACTGTTGCACTTGACTGCCACAATTGCACCTTATTAGCTTTGCTGGCTGTCATTTTTCCTGCTTTTGGTGTGGCCCTCTTCTTTTTGCTGATTTTGCAACACCCAATGTTCATTTCATTCACAAGACCTGTATTTTTACACACGATGGGCAGGAAAAGTGAGTGTCATTAAAACTGCCAGGAAACCTTGGGCAATCAGCTTTTAAACCTCACTGTTCTTCAAGCACCACGATAATTAATTATCATTCCTCTTCAAGGACCTTGACACTCAATTAAGATGTGCAAATTGCAATGGTGGGTCAGCCTCATCAGGGCATACCAGAGGCCATCCCACAGCTAAGACCTCAGCAGTGCGGTCTTTCAAGCTGAGGGAGGGGTGTTACAGAAATCGTTGACAAATAAGATGTATATGCTACCTTAACAAATAAGATGTATATGCTACCTTAACTGTATATGCTACCTTAACTTCAAAAATATTCTGAAAACCAGATAGCTTACTAATCATCAGATACCTTGCTAATCATCAAAGGTACTTCCAAGTGAAGAACCTGAGGAGAAACGCTGAACACATCTCAGCTAGGATTAAAGAAGAATGAAAAAATGCAGATCCAATTTGGGTACAGCTGAGCAGACAGCAGACAGCAATCACATGATCACAGCATGAGTCAGCGCAGTATAGCGGTTAGAGTGCCAGACTAGGAGTGAGTTGACGTGCTCAAATCTACATTCTGGCCATGTAGCTCACCAAGTGACCTTAAACTAGTTCTTTAATTTTTAAAAAAAAAGATGTCTGTGCCCACGCATGTGTGCTTCGAATTCATGGCTGACTTCTGGCACCCCCTAGTGGGCCTTGGACATTTCAGAGAGTTGCTGAAACTTGCTGCTGCCTGCCTCTGCATGATCCCATCCTTGTAGTCCTTAGAGTCTCTCATCCAAGTACTTGCCAGGGTTGGCCCTGCTTAGCTTTTGAGATCTGAGGGGATCAGGCTTGCTTGGGCTATCCAAGTCGGGGTGACCTTAGACTAGTTGTGTGCCTTCAGCCTAACCTACTTCAGAAGGCTGTGAGGATAAAACAGTGGAGGGAAGATCTCTGTATGCCAGACAGACATAACTCATTGGGTTTGGGTAAAGATCAGATAGATTTTTTTTTAATAATGAAAAGATAGCTCAATCCTTGCCAGCTTGGATTTATGGGGCCAATATATGGGACCAAAGCTGATATAAATATCAGTATGGGTTGTTCAAAATACAGGTCTTAAATGGTTGTGAATCAGCCTGTATATTCTACCTTAACTTCAAAAGCAATCAGTGCCTTATGGTTTTTTGGGGTTTTGGTAAAAGCTCAACAGAAGTGTGCTCGATAGAGATCCGGCAGTAGCTTCTAAGGAAAACTCTTGCTCTTCAAATCATCCTATGTGGCATTCTTAGATAGGTTGCCATGCAAGGGGTGGGGTGGGGGTGACAAATGGCATTTAATTAAAAAGCTTGGAGAAGATGGAGACTTGTAACTCATTTAACCTGTTTGGAACGCACCTAGGAGCTGGTTTCAGGAGGTGGCTGAAACACAAGCACAAAAGCTCTTCATCATTTCACGGCTCTTTGAATTCCTGACATGCTCATTTTCTGCCCTGAGGTAGTCACAGCAGCAATAACCATGTCCCTGAACTGCCTCTTTTGAAACCTCTTGGATCTTGTTGTGTATAGAGACATCTTTAAAAGTTACATCTGGGAATTAAATTCTGCTGTGTTAATTGATTGGCCCAATCCAGTAAATTCACAGGGTACTCCATGTTCATCCTGCTTCATGTGAGAAAAGTTTTTTCTGCCTTCTGAGAGCAAAAGTAGCCACTGCGTGTGTGAAGACTCAAAGGTGCACTTAATTCTTGCAGAAATATATTTATTTATTTAGCTATTTATGCACCCTTTCCCCCTCCAATGGGCAGGGCTTTTTTTGCAGCAGGAACTCCTTTGCCTATTAGGCCACATACCCCTGATGTAGCTAATCCTCCAAGAGCTTACAGAGCTCTTAATATAGGGCCTACTGTAAGCTCCAGGAGCATTGGCTACATGAGGGGTGTGTGGCCTAATATGCAAAGGAGTTCCTGCTACAAAAAAAGTCCTGCCAAGGGGACACAGTGCAGCTTACAACATTGTCCTTCTCTCCTCCATTTTGTTCTCAGAACAACAACGCTGTGAGGTAGGTTAAACAGGGAGAGTGTGTGACTCACCCATGTTTCCCTGGCAGAGTGGAGATTCAATCCTAGGTCTCCAGATCCTTAACTGACAGTATAGCCCCCACCACACCTTGGCTCTCCAGTTAAGGAAATCACCCTTAATGGTTATGAATCCAGAACTGAGGTTCCATCTCAGTCCTGTAAGCAAAGTATGCTATCCAAAGTTTATGTTAATAGTAGGTAAAGATTTTCTTTAAAGAAAATTTAAAAGAGTTTAAAATGTTAAGAGTTTCTGTCCTCATGTACTGAAATTCATTTTTAATCTTCTTGGCTTTGGGTGTTCCCTCTTGCTCTTCTTGCCAATAGCAAAAATCTTCTGGCAAAACATTGTTCAACCTGAGCTGCAGCCACTTGAACCTTGCCGAAAAGGAATATTTTGGACTGGAGTTTTGGAATCCTGCGGGGCATACAGTAAGTGAAAAGTCTGATATCTTAGAAATGCCATGTAGACATGCTAGCTACGGAAGATGATGTACATTGACATGCGGAACCTGGGCTATACAGTTTCACATGACTAACAGTGCAGTTCTAAGCAGAGTTACACCCTTCTAAGTCAATTAAAATAAAAGGGCTTAGAAGGCTGTGAACTCTGCTTAAGATGGAACTGTGAAAGATGGTGCAGAGTGCCATCAGATTGCAGCTGATTTATGGCAACCCCATAGCATTTTCAAGGAGAGAGACTTCAGAGGTGGTTTGCATTGTCTTTGTCTGCACAACAACCCCAGACTTCCTTAATAGTCTTCCATCCAAACACTAATCAGGGCTGACCCTGCTTAGCTTCTGAGATCAGGCTCTCCTGTGCCTTCCAGGTCAGGGTGGAGCTGTGAAGCTGTGCACAGAAAACTGGTCTGTTAGACTTGGCCAGATAAAGCCAGAATGGTGAGTAAAATGCTGAGTAGCAGATAGAAACGAGGAACTTACAGCATACCATTTAAATAACTTCCTTGTTAAATCAGGAAAGTCGGCTATATCATAAAGCAGGAACGCCAAACTAAACAGTGTTACTTGGCAGTTTTGGAACTGAACATGTTGTGTCTCTGGGCTCGGTGACTGGGCTGCAGCCAACATCCTTGCTTTAATGTCCTGCCACAGGCCAGAGCTTCAAAGCTGTGATAAGTGTCCAGGCTTTTGTTGTGACGGCATCTGGTAATTGTCTCTGGCAATCAGAAATCCGTAATTTTAGGATTTTCTCACGGCATCCCCTGACTGCTAACCTATACATAGCAGGCCCTTTCTACTTGTTCGCATTTTTAGTTTATTAGGGTTTTTCCTTTACTCAGCTTCCCTCTTTCTCTCTCTTTTAGCCCTGCCTTTCTTTCCTCACTACCTAGGCTTGCCAAACTCCAGGTGTGGCCTGGAGATCTGCTTGAATTACAAAAAAAATCCACAAGACATGCTTTGGAAACTGGACTCCATGGCATTATATCCCACTGAGGTCCCTCCCCTCCCCAAACCCCACCCTCTCAGGCTCCACCCACTAAGCAGTTCCCCAATCCAGGATTGGCAAGTCTAATGTCTTCTAAGGGCTTCAACTGAGCAGGGTTTTTCTTTCATCAGTCTCCAGGGTTGCCAGCCTCCAGTTGGGGCCTGGAGATTTTCCACTTTTACAACCGATCTCCAGCTGGCAGAGATCATCTCCCCTGGTGAAAATGGCTGCTTTGAAGGGTGGACTCTATGGCATTGTTCCATCATGAGGCCCCTCCCCAAACCCCATCCTCTCCTGGATACACCCCCAGTCTCCAGGTATTTTCCAACACAAACATGGCAACCCTACCAGTTTCCCCTTTTTCTTTCTCCCTGCCTTTCTTCCCTTACTGCCTAGGCTTGCCAGACTCCACCTGGCTGGAGATCTCCTGGGATTACAACTGATCTCTAGGCAACAGAGATCAGTTCACCTGGAGAGAATGGCTGTTCTGAAAGGTGGACTGTGGTGTGTTGGGAGCTTCAAGCAAAGACCTTTTGTTTGAGAGAATCCTGGCAGCTGCACTCAGATTGGCCACTCTTGCGGAGCCAACTAATCAGGAAATATCCACTTGAATGAAGCTCATTGCTGAGTCAGTCAATTAGGTAATATCCATTTGAATGAAGCCCATGCAAATGAACGATCCAAGTGCCTGGTTTTCTATTGGGTTGTTTATTGCTGGAGGTGTGTTTTGGGTGGAGTTTCTGTATCTATAGCTATGGCTGGCTTCATGGATTGATAATTGGGTTTTCGCTAAAAAAAGGCTATGCTGAAATCACTCTAGCATCTGAATCCACTATTTTGCAGGACTTTATGGCATTTTACCCTGCTGAGATCCCTCTCTTCTCCAAACCCCACCCTCTCCAAGTTCCTCTCCCAAAACCTCCAGGTGTATCCCAACTAACAGCTGACAACCTTACCACAAGTACTGATCTCCTTTTCCTTATAGAATGTTGAGAACTCCCAGGCTTGCATCAATTCATTACAATTCTCAGTATGTTACTTCTTACTCGCAGTGGAGTTTTGATTTGTTTTCATACAGAGGAACATTCATTCATACGCACCCTCTTTGCCTCATCCACTGCTTGTGAGAATGATACCTTACAGAGCCCACGGCTTAAATTCTGCACCATGAAAAGCTGGATTCTGCAGCCTAATTGAATTATTCAGATTGCCCAGAGAAGTCTACTTATTGCGCTAAATATGCAGTGCAATTCTAGGCAGAGTTGTACCCTTCTAAACTAATTGACTGTAATGGACTTAGAAAGGTGTAACTCTCTTCAGAATTGCACTGTATATGCTATGGGGAAAGGAAGGAGTTGTGCTTAGCCCTTGGCCCTGATAACTGGAAATCTCTCTGATCTCTCCCCCCAGGTTGAAGAGCCATCTGACAGGTCATGGCATTAAATTTTATAATACTAACAGTGTAATCCTAAAGAGAGTTACTCCAGTCTAAGCCTATTCATTTCAATGGGCTTAGAATGGAGTAACTCTCCTTAGGATTGCACTGTAAGAATACTAAAAGGGATTTCACTGTGCATTGTCAGCCTTTTCTCAGCCATGAGGGCTAGAAACTTGCTTTTAAAAAGAAAAACTTAAGATGCTGAATCCTGTGCCTAATTGTGAATTTTACTATAGGTGGGGTTACATTTAAAATCCTGGATTGTATGCTACTGTGTAGATGTGCTCTTAGAAAAAGCAACAAACCATCACCAATACTAATAAATTATAAAGTGCTTAGTAAGATACAGGGATAGGGGAAAAAACTGGAGTAAAATAAAGTTCCAACTAAGTTCTGAATCTCTGACAGACTTATTTTGAACTTCGCCTAGTGGTAAACCAGAATAATTGTATTTCCTGTCTACTTCACCTGCATTTCCTGTTTGCCTCATCTAAATAGCTCTGCCTCCTCATTGGGACAATCCTGTGAAAGAATGGCTAGTCTGCAGAGAGCTCTGACCTACATGCATTTAAAAAAATGGACTCCACAATTCCTTAGAATGAGGTTCTATTATCTTTTGAGAAATAGATGCCTTTGACAACAGCTGTGCAGTGAACCTTGTGTATTGGGGAAGTTCCCCTGGAGCTAATCACTGGCCTCTCTCAAGTGCATGCAGAGATATTTATAGTTCTTTCTAAAACCACCCCCCACCCTCAAGCCTTGTGTTATTCCCCCCCCCCTTTTTTCTTTCCACTGGTGAAAAAAATCCTGTCTCAGCAGAACAGGCCTTTTTCTCTAGCAGGCAAATCCAGGTGGAAAATTGAAGTGTTGTTGAGCATCATTGGTCCAGTTCGACATCATCAAGGCAACAATGGAGCCCATTGACTTTCTTCCGCTTCATTAACTTGCTGCAGTGCAGGAGAGTGGGTGAGAACAGGGCTCCGCATTTATAAAGAACTAACGAGTGAATCTTGGCCTGTCTGCTGAAAGGCTGTTTCTCCCCAGAAACCATTCAAGGAGCATCACTCAGTGATATACATCAGTACACAGATTAACTTCTCTGCATTGTTTGGCTGCCAGAGGCTGGGTCTAACGCATGCAGGAGAAAGTGGTGGGGCCACAATGTGGTAGAATAGGCTATGCTGTTTCTGCCTGCAAGGAAGGGGTTAGGGGTTTTTTTTAGTGCTCCACTATATTAAAATAAGCTTCTGTGCAAAGAGAAAATTAGCATGGCAGGAAAAGGGATGAGTGCTTCACTTACCACCTAGGCTTGCCAGACTCTAGGTAGTGGCTGGTGATCTCCTGGGATTACAATTGATCTCCAGGTGATCTGGGATTACAACTGATCTCCAGGCGATCTGGGATTACGACTGATCTCAATTCCACCACTTTGTTCTGTTACAAGTGTTGGTTTTAGCCAGGAAAAAAACCTGTGAGATTCTCTACCGTCTTTTTCATTTTATGTTCTTACAGGCATGGCTGGAACTTCTCAAGCCCATAACAAAGCAGATTAAAAGTAAGTATTTTAAAAAATTTGCTAAAGCAATGCAAAGTGATGCCCTCCCAGTTCCTAATTTACCTTTCTAGTTCCTTATTAGGGAATCCAATCACAAATACTGAGGATAATTTAAAAGCTCCAAACCCCAAAAGAAAATTTGGACCACTGCAAATTATATACGCCCACATTCTGGGGATCTCCCTTTTTCTAAGGGGTTGTGTGAATTGTCCTCAGAAATTGTACTTGGATCCATGAATAAGGAACAAGGAAATGAGAATAAGGAACTGGGATGACTTCAGCCTCCTTCAAAGCAGCCTGTGCTAATGAGCAATTTCCTCTCTAGGAAGAACAGCAGCAGAAGGTAATTCTGCACAGCTTTTAGTGATGTCAGACTGTCCCCGCCCTCCCCCCCAACAGAACCTCTGGAACAATTTTGCAACTTTTAACATATTATTGTCTTTAAAAAAAAAAAGATTGTGAATGGACATTTAATTCTGTACTATTAAAATGGAAATAGGTGGAACATGTGGCCCAAATGAAATGACTAAATCAGGATTTGAACTGGTGGGAACAAATGTCTGCCAGATACATTGCAAAGTATGGAGGAAGTGGAGTGCATCTTACAGGAGGACAAAAAATCCCAACCTGTTTAGATTGTGCGCAGAGCTGGTCCTAGACTGTCTGGCATCTTAGGAAAGGCTAACTTCTCCCCCCCCACACACACACACTGGTAACATCACTGAGTCACAGGGGAGTGCCCAATTTGGTGCCCCCAGAAGGCAGGCACCCTAGGCAATCATGTAGTTTGCTTACATATGAAGCTGCCTTATACTGAATCAGACCCTTGGTCCATCAAAATCAGTATTGTCTACTCAGACTGGCAGTGGCTCTCCAGGTTCTCAAGCTGAGGTTTTTCACACCTACTTGCCTGGACCCTTTTTTAGTTGGAAATGCCGGGGATTGAACCTGGGACCTTCTGCTTCCCAAGCAGATACTCTACCACTGAGCCGCCGTCCCTCCCTGCTTAGTGGCAGGGCTGGCCATGATTGTGCACAGACTCCATTTTCTTGACATATGAGCACCGGTAACTTCATTTTGGTCATACTTGCAGTTGCCTGAGGTGACATTAGAATGAGATTGAACTTCCATATTCATTAGAAGTATACCTCTGAATATTGGATCTTGGGGAGCCTGTGAGCTTTCCAGAGACATCTGAGTGGCCACTGCAGGAGACAGGATGCTAGCCTGGATAATACGTGAATCAGTTTCTTAGGTCCTCTGTGCTTTTAACATCACTGCAGCTATGTGCTGCAATGTGAATATGTGCATGTGTCATTTCTGGGAAGTACGTTATTCTTATGCATTTACATGAGTTCCCCAGGACAGTCTCCCAACTGGGCACCAAACATACCCTGCTGAGCTGTGACTGTAACAGTATCTGGTGGCTCCAAGTGGGTAGCCATATGGGTCTGAAGCAACAGAACAAAGTTAGAATCCAATGGCACCTTTAAGACCAATAAAGTTTTATTCAGGGTGTGAGCTTTGGTGTGCATGCCTTTGTCCAGCAGTTCCCAATCCTGATTTCATTTCCAATGAACTACAGTGGGCGTCACAACATTCTCAGACCAGAATTAATTTTAATTAAAAATATTTGCCATATAGCACCCTTTTCAGGCAATTTTTAGATTGTTAATGCGCTGTCTTGGATCTTCAGGACTTTTTTCTGTTGCACAAGGGCTGCCAGCACACATGAACTACATTTTGGTTTTTATGTTTTTTATGTTTTTATGGTTTTTTATGGTTTTTGTGTCTTATTAATTTATTGTTTTAATCTTCTTATGTAAATGTTTTTTAAGCTAAAATTATGTAAGTTTATTATGTTGTAAGCCGCCCTGAGCCACTTCGGTGGGAAGGGCGGGATATAAGTCAAAATATAAATAAATAAATAAATTTTGGGAAGTAGGCAAACCAAAAGTTCTGTTCCATCAAGTGAAACTTATTAAGTCAGCTTGTGTCTTTTTAAAGCATGATACGATGTACGTATGTGCTGCCAAGCTGCACCTGATTTATGGCAATGCTGGCAAGGGGCTTTCTAGACAGGTGAAAAGGAGAGATGAATTGTCAGTGTGCCTTCCTCTGCAGAGCCTTCTTTAGGGGTCTCCCTACCCTACTTTGCATCTAAGATCGAGCCATACCATTTTACACCACCCCCAAGTGCAATACTACAGGATGTTATTGTTCCTAATTTAATTGTGATTGTTGTTAAAATATTTTATCTCATGTTATGTTCATATAATCTGTTCTATTTAGGAGGAAGGGGGAGGTGTTTTGAAATCAAGTGAACAACTCTAGGGGGTTACAAGTCCAAGGAGGTTGGGAATTTCCACAGTAGATTGCCCTGTTGCTGGCAGCTTTAGAGAGAGGAGGCTGTCAGTAAACTAATAAGGACTGATGGATGAAAGCAAGAGTTTGGAACTGTGACTACAGAGGGGCCTGGAGAATTCAGGAAAGCTGATGCCGTTGGCTGTGAGCTTGAAGAGATTTGTAATTATTCCCGAGAGATCTTTGAAACCAAACTTATGAAGATGTTGTGTTTTAAGATCCTAAGGAGATTCTTTTCAAATTTATGGTGAAATTTTTCCCAGTGGATCCGGGCCATCTCAGAGAAGAGCTGACAAGGTATGATCCTGTTTTGTTTTGGTTTTGCCATGCTTTATTGCTCTTGCAATTTTCTTTCAGAAGTTCCTTCCCCTGGAGGTTTCTGAAGGCAGCTATCATTAAATGTGTAAATAATTCAACACACTGAGTTTGGGAGGGGGAAAATTGTTTCTTCTGATATATATGTATCTTCTGCATCTTGTAAATATTCATTTTTTCTGTAATCAGTTAAAAGCTAGTTAACTATTCAACTGACTTCTAGGGCAGGGGAAAAGATTTACCGACTTCTATGTAAGGCCTGGAGTTCTTCCAGAATTACAACTGATTTCTAGATAGACTGCAAAGATCAGTTTCCCTGAAGGAAATGACAGCTTTTGGCAGGTGAACTCTAGATGGTATACCACTGGGTTTCCAACTCTGGGTTGGGAAATACCTGGGTATTTTTGGGGTGGAGCCTGGGAAGGCTCGGGGTTGGGGAGGGACCTCAGCAGGGTATAATACCATACAGTCCACCTTCCAAAACAGCTGTTTTATCCAAGGGAACTGATCGCTGTCATCTGGAGACTAGTTGTAATTCCAGGAGATCTCCAGCCATCATCTGGAAGTTATCACGAAAAGCAAAAGAGTGGAAATTAACTAATACAGTACTTAAACTGTATTCCAATTTATATTAATTGTATTAAATCATTATAGAAGTCTCTAACAAGTCAAGCGTTGTAACAATGAAATGGATTTCAAATGGCAGTAAGCTCACAGTAATTCAATATAATGAAGTACTTGTGCAAAAATGTCTCTGCAATCCATAAAGTGCCAAGAATGTAATAACTGGATGTCACTGTCCACCTCTAACGTAGCTTGCTAGCTGTTCAGCTCCTTTGAATCATCTTCCTCAAGCAGAGGTAATTGACAGTCCACAATTTTCATATTCCAAACCATTTGCAGATTTTCACAGTATGAACAAGCACAGTATCCTTCCAGTGGAGGAAAAAATCTCTACCCTAGGCAAAATAGGTGGGAACCAGGGACAGGGCTTTGTGTTTGTGTGTGTGTGATGGCGCCTCATGTTTGGAATGCCCTCTCCATTGAGGGCCTCACCTTATATCTGTCTTACCACCCTTTACATGCCAGGCCAAAACATTTCACCCAATCTTTTCATTGAAGGGTCCTCATGTTTTTAAAGCTGTTATGAATTGTTTTTAGTGTGATACTATTTTATTAATATCATTTTAGGCTGCCAAGTGTTTTAGGCTGATAGGGGGATTGTTTTTAATGATTTGCTTCTTATTCATAATTCTTACAATTTTATTGTATTGTATATACTTTGTGAACCACTCAAGTGGGTCTGTGGAGAAGCACTGTATGTAAACAATAAACATAATAATCCAGACCCCTCCTCTAGAGCAGGGCTAGATCTGCACTCCATAAATGCCCACACAGGGCCTCAAATTCAGTGTTCTGAGCAAATCTGTTTTACTTTTTAAAAAACCTAACCAAGAATTCACATTGTGAAAAATAACCTTGAAAATGTTTTTGTAAACTGGTTAAATGACTGGCATGGCAGGTGGGGCAGGAAGCAAGATTTCTGGTGAGCAGGTAGGAGGGCTTCTGTGCCCTCACATCATTCCCTCCACAGGACTAGCGAACATAGGTGAATATATAATAATCAAACACCTTAAAATTGGTGTAAGTAATATGGGAACCCATTTTGTCATCCTGCACAGAGGACAAAAACCACATTAAACAAATTTGGTCTTCCCATTATTCTTGAAGGGCTATAAATTAAGAATTGTGGTTCTGCCGGTGGGAGTAGATGAAGGCTACCAACAAAGAACAGATACTTTCTTTAAGAAATATATTGTGGTTCTCAGGAGTCTAGGTTATGCTCAGTGCTGTCAATGTATGGAATTCCATAAGGACTAAATGATGTAGAGGGCATTACAGAACCACATGGCATGAGCCCAGACACTGGACAGACATGGGCCAGAATATGTATTGCAGCAGGCAACTGCCCTGTGGAACCAGCTGACACAAGGCTGCACTATTGCTCCAGGATTTCCTGTGTTTCACGGGTTGCAGGGAGCTTTTGGGAGGGGTTCATACTAGTAATATCTCTACTTTGGTTTGTAGATATCTTTTCACTCTCCAAGTCAAGAAGGATCTAGCCTACGGAAGACTGACGTGCAGTGATAACAGTTCGGCTTTGATGGTGTCACACCTTTTGCAGTGTACGTACAGTGTAAGCAGGAATATGCATGGGTGTTCTGCAGGAGGAGGAGAAAAAGAGGTGAGGGAGGAGGGAAGGAGGAAGAAAAAAGGTGAGGGAGGAGGGCAGCCATGCTCCCAGATCCTTAAAGGTGGATAGCTGCAGGATGGACAACAGGTGCATCTCTTCTCTCTTTTGCAAGCCAGAGATGAGCCAAAATACATTCCAGTCTCCACAACCACTAAAGGATACAGGAGGGCTGCCTTCTTTTGCATCTAGTCACCATATTCTGCACAGCTAGATTTAAGTCCAGTAGCATCTTAGAGACCAACAACTTCAATATATAACTTCACTATAACTTCCTTTTCTAGTTTGGGAATTATAATATCATATTCGGGAGAATAGTGTTATATTGGTAATGTAATAATAGCATAATGATTTACTTAGACTTAATAATCCATTTTATATTACCTTTAATATTTGTAAAGGTGGCTTTTAAAATTCTTTTCCTTCCTTATACCTTAGAAACGCTGCAGATAAAACTAGTTGTTAAGACAGTAGAATCAAAATGCAATACTGAATGACAGGGTAAATTAAAACTGTATAATATGACCGGGGGTGTGTGTAGAAAAAGTCCAACAGGAACTTATTTGTATATTAGGCCACACCCCCTGATGTCAAGCCAGCTGAAACTGCGTTCCTGCTCAAAAAGAGCCCTGAATATGACAATGTCAGATTCTCTTGGAATATCATAAAACACCCTGTGTAAGTTTTTAAAGAGAGCCAGTTTGGTGTAGTGGTTAAGAGTGTGGTCTCTTATCTGGGAGAACCAGGTTTGATTCCCCACCTCCACTTGCAGCTGCTGGAATGGCCATGGCTTAGCCGTAGCTCTGGCAGAGGTTGTCCTTGAAAGGGCAGCTGCTGTGACAGCCCTTTCAGTCCCACCCACCTCACAGGGTGTCTGTTGTGGGGGGAGAAGATATAGGAGATTGTAAACCGCTCTGAGTCTCTGATTCAGGGAGAAGGGTGGGGTATAAATCTGCAATTCTTCTTCTAAAGAGAGAAATAGCTTTGAATATTGTAGTTATGTTCTATTGTCTGCTTTCATATATGAAAAATGTATTTTATTAATATAGCTGACTTCCTTTGTTGTATATAATTATATCTGTAAACTTTTAAAAATAAATTTTATCTTCCCCAATATATACAGAAAAGATTTTCAGGGTATGAGTTTTTAAGGGTCAAAGCTCATGCCTGAAGATCAAAGTCTGAAAGTCTTGCTGGTCCCTAAGGTGCTACTGGACTCAAAATCCAGCTGTTTTAACACAGATCAACACAGCTGCCCTCTGAAACCATACTCTGCATATAATTTCACCTGTTGAGAAAATGAATGGCAGTTTAGAGCTACCCAGGTTATTACGTTCTTCCCCTGTATTGTTTTTTCCTGTTAAAAAGGTAATGGTAGTCAGTCCCCTGTGCAATCACCAGTCGTTTCTGACTCTGGGGTGACGTCGCATCATGATGTTTTCACGGCAGACTTTTTACAGGGTGGTTTGCTGTTATTTCCTGTTATTTCCCTGCTATTTGACATGTGGCAATACAGATTAGAATGGGCTTCCTTGTATCGTTTCTCTAATCCATTTGTCAGTGGTTGCCAGCATGGTATAATGGCCTAGGATCTTGGAGACCCTGGTTCGAATGCTGACACTTCTATGAAAGCTCACTGGGTGATGTTGAGACAGTAAATCTTTCTCGGTCTCACCAACCTCACATGGTGGTTGTTGTGAGGATAAAATGGAGGACAACATTCTGTAAGCAGCTCTGGGCCCCTACAGAGGAGAGAAACAGGGTCTAAATATCTAAAGATAAGTAAAGCAATTGATACCCTTCTAACTCATTGCTTTCATTTTTCAGTGGTTCTCAACTTGAATTGATAGAGCTTTGATGGTGGTGGGGGGGACTGAATTCTGTCCACTATCTGGACCATTCTTGGATCCATCAACATAGACAAGATAAATGCATACTGCTATAAACAAGGGTCCACAACTCTGCGCTTCTAGTACAGCACTCTTAAAAAAAATCTATACAAACAAAATGCTGCAATTAAAAAAAAACCAAGTAGAAGTCAATAAAAAGGCAGCATAGAGCAATCATAAAAACCAGCAATTAAATTAATAACAGACAGAAGCACAGCAAAAACAGCCGTCCCCAGCACACAAACACATTATCAGCAATACCTGGAGTAGTGTCTCCAGTTCTGGAGGCCTCTCTTCAAGAAGGAAGTGGACAGAGTGGAACAGGTGCAGAGGAGAGCGATGAAGATGATCAGGGGCCTGGAGACCAAGTCCTTTGAGGAAAGGCTGAGGTACTTGGGAATGTTCTGTCTGGAGAAGAGAAGGTTGAGGGGGCACATGATTGCTCTCTATAAGTATTTGAAGGGCTGTCACTTAAAGGACAGAAGATTCTGTTCACTCACGGTGAAGTCTTCCTTCTTGGTGTTCCCAGGAGTGGGTCAGTCCTTCACTCCTGGGAAACAGCTCCTCCTCTCCAATTGCAGGGGCCGGCAGAACTTTGATCCTGGAGGGGAGGGGAATCCCAGTCAGACCTCATGCCTTGCCTCCCTATACAACTTATAACTGAACAGAGCAACTTAAACGAAAACATAAAACTCAACCCCCAGGGGGGCTCAGGAAAACCCTGTGCTCAGTGGGGGAAATATGTGAACCATATTTACAAAGTCTCACTTGAGACTGTCCAGTCAGAAGGTCCAGCACGCCAGAAATCAGATGGAAGCCAACCCCTCCAAAATAGAAAGGCGGGCAGGACTGACCCACTCTGGGAACACTGAAAAGGAAGACTTCATGGTGAGCGAACAGAATCTTCCATTCTCCGGTGTTCCCAGGAGTGGGTCAGTCCTTCACTCCTGGGATGTAAAAAAGCAGTGTACTTCAGGGTGGGCCTCAGTGACTTCCAGCCTCTATGGTGTGCTGGAGGACCTTTCTACCAAACACTGCCTCAGCGGATGCCAATTTGTCTATCCTATAGTGTCTAGTGAAGGAATGGACAGACTTCCATGTGGCTGCCTTACAGACCAGCTCCAGAGAAGGAAAAGATCTGTACACTGCCGAAGTGGCTGCCCCCCTAAGAGAGTGCACCGTTACTCCCTGAGGTGGCGTCAGGCTCCTGACCTTGTAGGCTTCTATGATGCACTCTCTTACCCATCTGCTAAAGTGGAAGGGGAAATGCTCTTACCCATAGAAGATTTCTTGAAAGAAATGAACAGAGAGTCCATAGTATGGAAGGACTTGGTCCTATCCAGATAAAAGCTCAAGGCCCTATGAACATCTAAGCAGTGCCACAGTTTCTTCCTAGGATTCTGTGGATTTGGGCAAAAGGAAGGAAGTACTATATCCTCCGACCTATGGAAGCTTGAATTTACTTTTGGGATGAAGGCTGGATCTAAGCGTAGAACCACTTTGTCCTGGTGGAAAATACACAGGTCCTTGTGACTAGACAGCGCCTTAAGCTCTGACACCCTCCTAGCTGACGTGATGCCTACTAGGAAAACTGTCTTAAAGGTAAGCTCCTTGAGCCCACAGGATGCCATGGGTTCGAAAGGCTTCTGACAAAGAGCATTCAGAACAATATTTAAATCCCATGAAGGGAAACAGTGTGTCCTTGGGGGATTCTAAGGAATCGCCTGATGTGGGGGTGAGTGGAAAAGAATTTGCCCCTTCCCGTCCCCCTGACTGCAGAAATGGCTGCCACTTGTCTGCGTAGCATACTAGTACTCAGCCCCTTCTCCAGACCATCCTGAAGGAAGGCCAGAATCTCAGAGAGCGAAGCCTCCATAGGACCCACGCCCTTTTCTAAACACCAGGATTAAAAAGCCTGGCAAGTTATATTATAGGACCTGTTAGTGGACTTCTTTCTAGATGCTAGCATTGTAACAACCACCCCTTCCTGATACCCCAGGGAGGTTAATTGTTCCCGCTCAATCTCCAGGCAGTGAGATGGAGCATTTCTGGGCATGGATGAAGTATGCCCACCTGACTGAGAAGGTCCTCCCTTATGGGGAGATGCCATGGTGCCCTTACTGCAAGCCTTTTTATGTCCTGAAACCAGGCCCTCCTTGGCCAGAAGGGGGCTGCTAAGATCACTTCTGCTTTCCTTTCCAGCAGACTCTGGATGAAGCGAGCTAGAATCTGAGTTGGAGGAAATGCATACAGAAGAGTCTGTGGCCACTCTGTACTTATGCCGAGGGCCTTTGGAGTTCTGCCTCTTGAAAAGAATTGCGGAACCTGATGGTTGGTCTCTGAGGCAAACAGATCCACCCTTGGGGTTCCGAACCAGCTGCATATTTGACTGAAGACATCCCTGTGGAGGGTCCACTCTGAAGGGTCTATTGTCTGACGGCTCAGACGATCTGCTACTGTGTTGTCTCGGCCCGCCACGTGTGTTGCCTTTAGAGAGAGAATATGAGTTTCTGCCCAGACCATAAGGCTCTCGGCCTCCCATCTCAGTAACTTGGAATTTGTCCCCCCTTGTTTGTTGACAAACACCTTGGCTGTCATCATGTCGTCTGTTTGAATTAAAACATGGGAGCCCTTTAGGTGTACTGCAAATTGAATCAGAGCTAGTCTGATCGCCCTCAGCTCCAGAAGATTTATACTCATCCTTGCTTCCATGTTGGACCATTTCCCCTAGGTCATGGTTCCTTTCATATGGGCTCCCCATCCAAAAAGACTGGCATCCGTTGTCACCACCCGGCATTTGGGCTCTTTCAGCCCTTGGCCCGTCTGAAAGCGGTTTGGTTCTAGCCACCATTGCAGCTCGACTTTCAGGAGATCTGGAATGGGGACCTTTAGGGAAGACCTCTGACATATTGCCTCCTGGTGGGGGCTTTGAAGTGGACGAGTATGGAATCTCACCCATTGGACAATGTCTTGGCAGGACACTAGCATGCCCAGGAGTTTGGCCAGTATCGTGACGTTCTCCCTGTCCTTGCTCACTATCTGGGAAGCTAACTGAGTGATCTTCCCTTGTCTCTCCTTGGTGATAAGGATCCTGTCCATGATGATGTTGATCACCACTCCCAAGTGAGTCAGGACCTTTGTCGGAAGCAGATTACCAATTTGGTGTAGTGGTTAAGTGTGCGGACTCTTATCTGGGAGAACTGGGTTTGATTCCCCACTCCTCCACTTGCACCTGCTAGCATGGCCTTGGGTCAGCCATAGCTCTGGCAGAGGTTGTCCTTGAAAGGACAGCTGCTGTGAGAGCCCTCTCCACCCCCACCCACCTCACAGGGTGTCTGTTGTGGAGGAGGAAGGTAAAGGAGATTGTGAGCCGCTCTGAGACTCTTCGGAGTGGAGGGCGGGATATAAATCCAATATCTTCTTCTTCTCTTTTCTAGGTTGATTACAAAGCTATGGCTTGACAGGAGATTCCTTGTCTCCCTTAAGTCGGCTTCCATCTGTGAGCTGGAGGGGGCCTTGATTAAAATGTCGTTGAGGTACGGAAAAAGGGAGACCCCCTTTAGTTGTAGGACTGCCACCAGTGTCACCAGCACTTTGGTGAACATCCTTAGTGAGGATTTTAACCCAAAGGTGAGGGCCCTGTACTGGAAGTGTCGCCCACCGTAGGAGAATCTGAGGTACTTCCTGTAGGGTACAGCAATAGGTATGTGGAGACAGGCCTCCACCAGGTCGATGGAGGTCATGAAGTCTCCCTTCTGAATGGCGGATATAATCGATCTCAGAGTTTCCATGTGGAACTTCTTTGTTATGACCCTCTTGTTGAGGGTCTAGAATGGCTCGAACATCCCCATTCTTTTTGGGCACAACAAGGAAGATTGAATAGACTCCCTAAGATCTCTCCAGCTGAGGTACCGGTTCGATTGCTCTTATCTGAAGGAGGTGATCTATAGCCCCCATTAGCAGCTGATGCTTTTGTGGCGATGAGCGATCCTGTGGGGTGTGACTGAACTCTATGGAATACACCTTGGAAACCATTTCTAGTACCCACTTGTCAGAGATGGACTGGCTGCAAACATGGGTAAAGCTTTGGAGTCTTCCCCCTATCCTTACGTTGGCCCTGGAGACCGAATAGTCATGTTGAGTTGTTCTTCTTTGTTCCCTTGGAGGAGGAACCCTGTTTATTGGAGAAGGGAGATTGTCTGCCTTCTCTGGACTTAGGTTGCCCCCTTTGTTTATAGGATTTAGAGAAACCGAGTTTGGACTCTCTCCTATTGTCATGAAAGGACTGGGGCCTTTTTCTACCTCTGTTTTCTCTGCACTTGGAGGGGAGGACTTTTTCTTGTCCCTGCCCTCAATGAGGAATCTATCTAGGGCTTCTCCAAATAACTGGCCTCCTTTCAATGGTACCGAAACCACCTTTGCTCTGGCTGAGGGGTCTGCATTTCAGTTTCTAAGCCAGGTGTTTCTACGAGCAGTAATGCTGTATGCCATGGCTCTAGCAGCTTGTTGAACCGCATCCAGGGTGGCATCTGATGAAAGCACCACAGCCAGGGCGATCATCTTTAATTCATCCCTGGCCTCCTTAGGCAGGTTCTTATTTGCCTTGGATAGAGCTGAGGACCACATGTATATCACTCTGGATGCTAAAGATGCTGTTACGAATGCCTTAAGGACATTGGCCGAGGATGTGAAGTCCCTGCACAGAGCCTGTGCAATGCGCTTATCTGTAGGATCCTTTGGCATGCCTTCTGCATCCATGGGAAGGAGCAATGAGGATGCCAAGCAGTTAACGGGGTCATCAACCACCGGGAGCTTAATCCGTTTAGTGGCTTCTGGCATTAGGTCATAGAACTTGGAAAAAGCCTGGTGTGTTGCCTTCGGCTTGGCTAGGAACCCAGCGGGCAGTGGCACCTGAAGGGGTTGTGTCCCTGACTTAGGAATGATCTCATCGGTGCCTATTGGAAAGTCATTCTCCTCAGCTTCAGTTGCCTTAGGTGTATACGACAGGCCCAGGGTTCTCACAATCTTGGGTAATAAATGACTGTATAAATCAGGTGGAAAAACCCTAGTGTGTGAGGGGGTGTTAGCTTCCTCTTCTTCCACCGAAAGCTCCCCATCCTCCTTGTCTGTAGCAGATTCTGAGGATTCTGATTCCCCTTCCTGATCAGAGCCCAGAGAAACCGTATCTGGGTGTGACGGGGCTTCCTTCAGTTTTTTGGGAGGGGGTGGTTGAGCAGCCCCTTCCTTTGTACTAGGACGCTGCCTGGGGCACTTCTTAGGGACTGGGCTAGCTTCAGCGTCCTCCATGACCATCTTTCTAACCTCCCTCTGGACCAATTGTTGGATCCATGAGCAGAGATGCAACTTAGCGTCATCCCCTGTAAGGTTTGAGGGTCTGGTTTTCTAATTCACCATCATGTGAGGGGAATCTGGAAGTTCCAGGTAATCTGGGGCTTCTTCCATTGCATTGCCCTTGGGGAACATTGCTGGAGAGGCCATTTTGAGTGGGCGTAAATTCCCATGTGGAGGGAAAGGGAGGGGTAAAGAAAATGGCTGCCTTTCCCACCCTTTTTGCTACCGGGCTTCAATGCTGGGGGCCCCTTAAGGGGGGGGGTGAATACCCTATGGGCACCTCCACTCTACTGGCGCCGGTCTGAGAGGGGATCCTTAGAGCCCAAGCCTCCCTGTTCCCTTTCCTCGCTCCAGAATGGTTGCTAAGGGGAGAGGGAAAAAATGCACGCCTTGAAAGGGGCAGACTGAGCTAGCCTGCTCAACCCCGCTGACTTTTTTTTTTAAGACATAAAATATTGTTCTAAAACTACTAATATAACAAAACATGGCAGTTACAGCCACAGAATGGCAAAGGTGTTTAGCCATTTCCTGACTGAATCATTAGAGTTTTCCTTGTGGCAAGCCAGCCAAATTTTGGTAATTTGTATGTAACCTCAGGGTTCCTATCACTAAGAAGATTCTTAAGGAGTTGCAATTTTTGGCTACTGGTAAAAGGTATGGCCGTGGAAAATGGAAGTACTTCTCGATGATCATTATAAGCCTCACAGTCAAATATGACATGAACTAGAGATTCGATACCATCATTGCAGCAGCAGGGACATAATCGTTCTTGGAATGGCACCTTTTTGTATCTCCCCTCCACCACCACTGAAGGGAGAACATCCCACCTCATAAGAGTAAACGTTCTCCTGTATTCATTGTTTGTTAAGCGGCATAAGTAGGGCATTGGGGTCACCCTGTTCATTGGTTCTGTCAGAGCTCGCCATTTGGTTGTGCTATTGAGGTCGTTTTGTCTGACAACGTCCAATATTCTCTGTTTCACTATCTCCCTAGCATTATCCTAAGTGAGAGAACTGAGATATTGTTTGGAAAGGCCATAATAATGAATTCTGTCCTCTGTGGCCCTAATCCATTTTGGGATCTTGCAGAATTAGACTGATCAAGCCCTTAGGATAAAACATAAGTTTCAACCAGAACTGGATGGCCAAAATCCAAAGCCTCACTTCTACTGTAATCATGACAGTTTCTATTCTAATTAATGCATTCGGAATGCCCTTGGGTACCTGGAGAACCGTTCTTAAAAATTTTGATTGAACACTCTCCAGTTTTTTGTAGTTTGTAGTGATGTTGATTGGGGCACCAAATGTTAGCTGGCAGAGGGATTTAGCCTTAAACAATCTAAGGGCTGCAATTATGCATTTACCCCCTTTGCCCCAGTAAAATTTTTGGATAGCCCCCGCACTCCTTTTGGCATTTGAGGTAATCATGTTTATATTGGTGGTTCTTCTTCCATTCACTTGAAACATAACCCCCAGGTACTTAAAGCATGAAACTTGTTCAATGGGAATAGAATTTAAGTAGCAATGGTGTGATCTGGGTGTCTTTTTTGCCAAAGGCCATTAGTTTGGTTTTAGCGTAATTTTCCTCTAGATTGTTTTCCAGGCAATATTGAGCGAAAGCTTTCAAGACTTTTCTGAGGCCTAAGGGAGTCCTTGAAAGTAATACAGCATCATCAGCATAAAGGAGCACCCCTGTATGTTTGTTACCTAGCTTTGGTGGGTGGCATTCTGGTTTATTTATATGCGACACCAAATCATTGATATAGAAGTTAAATAAGTTGGGGGCCAGGAGGCATCCTTGCTTAACCCCTAGAAATAGGGTCTGTCAAATAGCCTTGATGGGAATATTTGACCCGGATGGTTGTTTGATCATAAACGGCCTGAATAAGAAATAACAGCCGTCTATCAATGTTGCTGGCTCTTAATTTATCCCATAGGATGGTCCTAGAGATAGAGTCAAAGGCTGACTTCAGGTCTAGAAATGCAGCATATAATGACACACTTGAGTTTGAGGAATATTTTACAATCAAGTGGTCCAACAGCATGCAGTGGTTTAATAAGGCACAACCTTCTCTGAAGCCAACCTGTTCCTCACCTAGGCAAAAATCATTCTCAAGCCATTCTCTAAATTTCCACAGTAAGTGTCTAGCATATAGCTTGCTTGTTATGCTCAACAGACTGATTGGCCTATAGTTGCTTGGATCTTCTTTACCTTTTTTATATATATCGGGATGATGATAGCTGCTCCTCAGTCCTTGGGAATTTCCCCTGATTGATCAATTTGTGAAAACAAAGCTGCCAAAACTGGGGCCCACAATTCTGCATTCATTTTAAGTAGCTGGTGGAATTAGGTCAATGCCTGGGGCTTTCCCTGGCTTCAAAGTATCAATGAGCTGCTTTACTTCTATACACCCCACTGGAGGCCAAGTTGGTAAGTTATGGATGATATCAAAAAGTGGGCTTGTAATTGTTTCCCCATATACCATCTTATAATGATGTAACCAGGCATCTGGCAAAATAGGGCTATTAAATATATTTGGTGACCTACGTGATGGATCAGAGACTAGTTTCCAGAATAATGCTGAGTATTTTTCTTTAACTGCCTTCCAAAGTTCCTCCCAAGAAGCCATAATGTCTTCCTGTTTCTTTCTTCTAATGAGGGTCTTATATTGGGCTTTTTGGTGTTTTAAAGCTATCATGGATGTTGCTTCAGGGTTAGTTCTATATTTTGCATAGTTAACATTAAGGGTATACTTTGCCCTTTTACATTCTGCATCAAACTATGGTTTGTGTGCTCCAGTTCTTTGGTTTAAAGGCCCCGACTTAGCTCTTTTCAATTCTTTCTGTATCTCCCTTGAAATTAGATTATATTCCTCTAGGCAGGTATCAATATTGACTGCATTCACCAACCCCGCCAACAATAGAGCCACCCTCTGTCCTGCTGCCCCCAAAGGGGTCTTACCACGCTGCAAGGGTCAGCTGGCTCCTGCTCCTCTGGATCGTCGGAAAAACTCGTTCCCAGGGAGCTCGCGCTGGAGACCGTCACTGGCTGCGCATCCTTCCTCCGCATGCGAAAAAACCACCTCAGATGCTTCCCGTCTGGGGAACACCCAAATGTCTGGGGAGTGCCTTAGGTACCGCCATTCGCAGCCTCATTGCTGCAGAGACAGGCCAAGCCGTGGGATCAGTTTAGCGGCTGTCTCCTGTCCTCACTCCCCGTCAGCGCTGGGGGTAGGAATGAGCGTGGTTGCGCCTTATCCTCCCCTGCTCTTCGGTGCTACTCACAAGTAACTGTTGCCCCGGGAAGCTGAGCTCAAATTGCTCAGACCAGCATGTCCTGCTCAGAAGCAGGGTCGAACAGAACTGGGATTCCAGGGACAAGCCATCTAGTTCGGCCGGCCCCTGCAATTGGAGAGGCGGAGCTGTTTCCCAGGAATGAAGGACTGACCCACTCCTGGGAACACCGGAGAAGGGCAGGGAGCTGTTCCTGTTGGCAGCAGAGGAGAGGATGAGCAATAATGGGTTTAAATTAAGGGCAGGAAAGTACTGGCTGGAGAGTCCCTGCCAGTCTGAGTAGATGATCCTGACTTTGATGGACCGATGATCTGATTCAGTATAAACAAACCTCAAAAGCAATGTTGTACTAGCTCAAAAACTCAGTGCTTAAATGCAAATGTCTATTAGAATGACAATACGGTAAATATCAACATCTCATCAATAGAATTTTGCCAGAAAATGGTAACATCTCCCATATAAATACAATTATCTATTTGGAACTCCGAAGTCCTCCAAGTCCTCACAAGTAATGAGGTCTCACAGTGAAGCTTCTTGTTTCGCTGCCAAACTTTGTCAATGGACACAAACTCCTGTACAGTCAAAATACACATCAGATTTTTAAACTATGTCTAGAATACAAAGACAACTGGATTAGCAAGCTCTGACTTTGACAAAGCTAAAAATGTAATAAATTCAACACAAATTCTTCAAGTACTCTTTCACCGGCCAAGAAACCTTCCGGTGCAGAGTGAAAGCCCTCTTGGACTGATGGTCTAATTCAGAATAAAGCAGCTTCATATTTAACTACCCCAAGGTCCTCCACTGTAGTACAGTGCTAATAGAAGCTGAGTAGTTGGCCGAGTTTCTTATGGGAATGAGTTCCATAGTCTGTGGGCAGTGGTGAGGAAAGTCTTCTTATGCATGCTCGCTCATTTCACCGCTGCTACTGTGGGCACGCAGAGCATAGCACCCAACAGTTGTTTTGTGGCCATAGTAGAGAGGCTGATATGGATAATAGTGATGTCCATACCATTGTGGATATAGCCTGGCTATTACCACATACTGTTGTCTGTTACAGTTTTGCTGTGCCCAAATTGCACTGATGTGCCTCTTTGAGTCTGCCACAGAAATTCATAGTTTGGATGTTCTCTCATTACAGCTGCGCTGGGGGACTTTCATGAAGAAATGGATCGAAAGCACCTGGAGACACACAAATATTTACCAAACCAAGAACATCTGGAGAACAAAATCATGCATTACCACAAGAAACACATGTGAGTCCATGTTTCCAAACTGTGGCAACCTTGCGCTTTGTTGGTAGATATCCAATTCTCAGGGTTCTGTTCTCTGTACTAAGCAACTTGAAATTTTGGGTACCAAAGAACTGAATTTTCTTCAGTCTGAATAACTTCTGCAAGCTCAGTTGATGTTCATGCTCTACATTTTGTACTTTTAATAGGTTCCAAGGTATAGTCTGCATGTACACACTTGAGATCCTGTATGCATAATGGACAGAGACCATGAAGAACTTGCATATTAAAACAAAGCTGAGCTCTACTGTTTTTCTTCATCTCTGCAAATTCACAGTCCCGCCTATAATGTACTTTTGCCTATCAAAGCAGAGGACTTCTATGTTTCCAGCAAATCTGAGGTTAACATGCCTGCCTTACAGCTGTTAAATTACTGGGCATTGTTTCTGGGTTAGGACCATTCTAGAAAGCACTAAAAATGGATGAAACACCCCTGTGGGGATCAGAAGGGAAGAGAGGCCCACCCCCACGAGCACTTAATGGGATAAAGTACCCACAGCTGAAATCCAGATGTCCTTTTCCTTTCCAGAGGGAAGACTCCAGCAGAATCTGATGTGCACCTTTTGGACATAGCCAGGAAACTGGACATGTTTGGGATCAAGCTCCACCCAGCCAGTGATGGGGAAGGGACTCAAATTAATTTGTCTGTTGCACACATGGGAGTCCTGGTTTTACGGGTAAGGAGGGAAGCATTTTCTTTTTCAGAAAGGCTCAGGAGACAAATGTGCAGTGTAGTTATGAAGACTGAATCCCACGTATTCCAAGTCCAAAGCAAAGCCATGAATGTCAGCATTTCTGCTCATCTTCCCCCTTTTGGAGGATCATTGTGCCTTCTCTCTTCAGCAATTAAGAGGAGCAATACAGAGTGCCCAGGAATAGAGAACAGATACATCACATCCCAATCCTTTGTAATTGGTGCAATGTATAAATGCGATTGCTTGCAGATAAAGTGCCTAAAATATACCAAGTGCTTTATAAAATTACCAGACACACTGGCCTTTGCTATAATAACTTGACAATCTGTGCCCATCTGTAATTTATTCAGAAGTTGTCCATTGTGGTCTTCAGGGCAATAAAGTGTACAAATCATAGGATTGCAGCCTTTAGGGTTACCAACCTCAAGATGGGGCCTGGAGTTTTCCCAGAATTAAACTGATCTGCAGTCTGTGGAAGCCAGTTCCCCTGGAGGAAATGGCAGCTTTGGAGGGCAGATTCAGTGGAATCACATCCTCACTTAGTTCCCTCCCCTCCCTAAATTTTGCCCTCTCCAGGCACTACCCCCAAGTCTCCAGAAATTTCTCAAGGTGGAGTTAGCAACCCAGCAGCTTTCCAATAATAGATAGCAACCAATAAAAAAACCCAAACAAGTCCATCCCTCCTTTCATAGACACTTGAGTTCAATTCAGCCACATTAGCAGAAACTTAACGATTTTCCCCCAACCAAGAGTAAGTAGACTCCTTCTGTGAGCCACAGACTAGAAACAGCATGTCTCAACAACTGCCTCTACTTTGAAGGTGCTTTGCAGTGTTATCTGAAGTGGAGATATGCTTAGGATTGGCATTGCCAGAATCTCCTCCACTCAACCCGCAACAGGGCATAGCAAAGAGGAGCCAGGCAGCTCCCTTTGATGTGGGCGCCTCCACTCAAATAGCTTGTCTTCCCTGGTAAACCAAATGCATTGCAATGTCAGAACTTGGCGTTACATGGTAGCTAGACATATCTTGACCATATAATCTTCTGCCAAAAATAGCCATCTAATTTCAGGGCAATTACATGGTACTGCAACTCCATGGCATATTTGCAGAGCAAACACATACTTTGATTGGTGTTTGCCATGTATTGTGGGCTCTACAAGGCCTCATGTCTTACTAGGGAAGAAAAACAAAAACCCAGAACCATTTCCCCAGTGTTAAACAGAGATGAGATATGCAGAAACCCATAATGCCAAACCTCCCCAAATCAAGGAGAAAATTGGGGCACACCATGTTACCTTTCCTCCCCCTTGGAGATAAGCTGGAATAAAATACATGGAATAAATGTTGCTCTTGAAAAGTCAGGCAGGCACATGAGAGCAATGCTGGGGAGGGAGACAAGATGGCATATTCATGTGATAAAAAACCCTACTTACAGGTTAATCCAGCCAAGAATTTCCTGGAAGGATTGGATGGGGGAAGGGATTACACTGCTGTTCTGGGGTGTTTGATGGCACACTAGGGAAGTCCTTGATTGCTTCAAGGTAATCCTGATGTTTCACCCTCTGATTTTGTAAGAGTGGGCTTCCCCCCCCCCCCCCCCGCAGTGGACAAGAAATGAAAGCTGTGGTGCCCTGTCTGGTATTCCCACCTCTTTCACTATTTATTTATTTATATAATTTATAGTCCACCTTTCTCACTTGGACACAATGCGTAACTTGCACAGCCTGTCTACTTATTTCTGTAGGGGAATACAAAAATCAACACATTCAACTGGGCCAAAATCCGCAAGCTGAGTTTTAAGCGGAAGCATTTCCTGATCAAGCTGCATGCCAATGTCTCAGTAAGTACCATGTAGCTGACTTTGTTGGTTTGGTGCCACAGAATGTAGGCTGCCTGCAAGGACAACAGGCTTGTCCAGATGTCTCTGCCTTTTACCCCTTCTTAGGCAAGTTCAGCAAAATGGCCACCCCCTACAGCTCCAAGCAGACAGTGGAAGCTGCAGGGAACTAGCTGTCCTCTTCCTCCAAAAGAGATACTTCCCAAAGCAGCCAGGGATGGAGGCCACCTTGTATCCCAATGGCCCTCTTGTGTACCAAATTTGCTGGATGCAGAAGGGGTGAAGTCTTTCTAGGTCTTTCCCCAGTACCAATCACCTACACCTGATCTGGAGACACTAAGTTGTTTCTGTCTACAATTGTCTGTAAGGCTGTGAATGAAAATTAGCCAAATGCCTCTTATGTGCTTGGGACGAAACTACAAGAATGCATGGAGGAGAGGCCTACATATCATAATCCTTGGGGGATGTCTGATGGAAGAGGCCTGACCACCCAGGGGAGGAAGTTTTGCCTCCCATTGTGCATTAGCACCAAATGTACTTTTTCTCTATAGGAATGAGTGGCAGTCATTCAGTAGTTATAGACTTTTTCTTTTTTTTTGCTTCATTTATATCTGCCTCCCCAGTGGGAACCAAAGTCGTTTGCATTGTTCTTGCCTCCTGTGAGATAGGCTAGGCTGAGAATGGGTGATTGGCCCAAAGTCACCCAGCCAGCCTCCATGGCAGAGTAGGAACTCAAACCTAGGTCTCCCAGATCCTTGTCCAACATGAGTCACCACACACTGTCTCCCAGGGGAAATGAAAAAGCAAACAATGAAACCGTTCGTCGTAACTCAGTGTGCTTCTTCTCCTCAGGCTTTGTGCAAGGATACGCTTGAGTTCACCATGGCCAGCCGTGATGCTTGCAAAGCCTTCTGGAAGATGTGCGTCGAGTACCATGCATTCTTCCGCCTCTCTGAAGAGCCAAAGTCAAAGCCCAAAGCATTTCTGTGCAGCAAAGGCTCTAGTTTCCGATACAGGTTACCAACACTATGGAACTTGTTTTGCTAATAAATTTTGGCCTTCCATCCAGTGTATGGAGTGTTGGGAGGAATATAATGAAGGTTTTATGTCAGTCTTTGCAGAGCTTTGAGTAAGTTCGGCTTCCTCTGAGGATGCCCTGCAGAAGGTAGGAACCACCCTCTCTATGGAACCATCTGTTGCTTCACAATCCTTGTGGTTGCAGCAGCTAGACAATTTGCTACTATGCCATCAGTGTTGCCATCACTGTTGAGAATCCAGTTAATGGAATACTCCCTTTCCATCGGGGCAACTCAACTGAGAGATGGTATGTTTGGGAAGTAGATTTTAGGGTGTCTCATTAAAGGGCAGAAAAGGGATAGCAATCAATAGGATATTCTGCCTCACTGAAAATATCTTTGCTTACATATGCCTCTCTGCATGAATTTGGCTTTGGAGATGCTTGTAACCTACAGCCAACATAGCATAGTGGTTAGATTGGTGAGCTAGGACCTGGGGCAACTGGGTTTGAATCCTGGCTCTGCCATGGAGGCTGGCCAGGCTACCTTGAGCCCATCACAGTGTCTCAGCCTAGCCTGCCTCAGAGGGTTGTTGTTGAAAGAATGAAGTGGAGGAGGGGAGAATGATGTGATAAGCTGGTTTAAGGTCTGCACCATGGAGAAAGATAGGATATATACACACACACACACACACACAATCCCCATGTTCTTATGCCTTGATCTGGGCTTCCTATGCTGGCCAGCACATTTATTTCTCTGATGATGAACACAGGTTATGTTGTATGCAGTGTAAAGATGGGGTTGGAGCAGAGAGCACTGTTTTCACAGGTTTTTTTCCCTTAAAATGGCAGTGGAAGAACCCAAAGGCAGCTGCTAGAAAATGGGACAAAGGGGAAATTGAAGAGCTTGCCATTTGAGAGGTATGACTTTTTCATGATAAAATGCTCCACCTGTTCACTAGCCAACTCCTCTGCAGTGTTTCCCCAAAGTCTTATAGGCAAGATCTCAAGGGCCAGAAGACACATCAAATGAAATTACAGTCATGAGATTAACAACATGAAATTAACCAGCAAACAGTTTTAAGTCTCATGCAGCACTAAAATTCATTACTGCTGTGTGGAATTATCTTAAATTTCAGCTCAGTCCTGCAGGATGCTGTGCAATGTGTGCATTGATTGCAGCTGCTGCAGCACCACTGCAAGCAAACCCAGGCCATAGCATGTGGAGACCATCCTCTTAATCTGTAGAGAGCAGAAACTGCATAGCTCATCCTTAAATACAGCAGAATTAGCACAACAAAGCAAGCAGACAGCTTGGAATTTGTACAATTAACAAGTCGTGGAGGTTCATGCATGGGGTACAGTCAGAAATGCAGCTAAGAATAATTTCATAACAGGCTTCTGCAGTTTTCACTGACAAAGTGGATTATCTCTTTGGCAATTGGCTGCACCCCTGTACAAGCTGTACTAGCACTTGGGTGGGGCTGGTACTGTAATGTACACTCATTTTGCTTCTCAAAATGCCAGGCACTCTCAATAACCACAATTTTTAAGTGCAGCCTTATAGATGCAATACTGGTGTACTCAGACCGGCTCCCCTGTATGTGTTCAGGTACTATGCTGTTGTACAGTTGCTCTCAGCTACAACTGTGCCTGAACAAAAGGTATGTAGAATTAGTTGCACCTGCATAATATACAGACATACCACTGAAAACAACACAAGGTGTACAGAAGCATATCCCAAAGTAGCCTAGAGGAGTACATAGTTCCATACTTGCAAATTGAACACGCCAATGCTGCTAAGCAATACATTTCCTATGTTATTTAGTCATAAGAAATATTAAAGCAACAAAAAACTACTGAAGCGCTCCATACTTTAACAGGATATTTAACAACTTTCTAGCTGCTTTTGGTGAATCTCCAAAACATGGTTGAGTCAGAGTTAAATGCTTTTAAATTCCACTGCTGTCAACAGGAAAGGTTTGACAAATGTGGTTCTTACCTGTTGTCACTTGTCATTAATAGGACTTTAAAGTACTTTAAGTTCAGCAGTAGCTTTGCTTCATCTTCGAAACCTCGCTTCACAAGCAAGCATTGCCTCCAAACCCCCAGCTGAAGAGAGTAAGCTGCAGGGCAAGGGGTGCTTGATGATTCTTACTGCATCAGTGCAGTTGACGTGTGCTGCTTAATGCAATATAACCCCTGAATCTTTTGGAATTTCAGAAAACACTATCCCTCTCGGTATCATGAAAGGCAGTGTCGCTCATCACCAGATCTTCTAACAGATGTTTCCAAACAAGTATGTAATTTTGTTGGGTTAGGGTGGAAGATTTTATTAAAGTAGTATCATTAAGGAAGACTGGAATGGGTATATCATGAGGGTTTAGGGAATGACCTTATAAATTGGGAATAAACCACTTCCCATCTTACTATAATGATGAACAGAGCAGTGCTTGGTCATTCCCTGCTGTATAAAACAATCCCTTGGGGAAATTACATACAATATGCAATTCTAGCCTAAGCATTGAAATAAAAGGGTATCACCACAGCACAGCACAATCATATCTCATCTGTTGCTCTCCTTTCAGATGGAGGACTTGCGACTGGTTTATGGCACCATGGGGGGCTATCACAATGCCAATGGAGTCCACACATCTGAGCCCATGCTAGACAGCAGGCGCAGGAACTCTGCAGTAGAAGTGACCTTCACTGCTGAATTAGAGCGGTCCAAGCCTGAAGCAGATCCCACACTGCTGCACCATTCCCAAAGCAGCTCTGCCTTCCCACTGGTCTATACTGAACCAGAACATGATTGGGAACCATCTGACATCTACGAGCAAAGGATTCCACTGACCTCCTTCCAGCCAGATTACAAGTTTGTTGGGAACAGCAAAAGCACATCTGTCGGCAACATGAGAGAAGTGTCCCCCAGGCAGCTGACTTACACAGATGTGCCCTACATGGCTCCTGTCAGTCGGCAAGTTGATGTGGCTCCACCCCAAGTCTTCTTCTATGTGGATAGGCCGCCCCAGTTTGTAAGGCACACAGCCATGGGCCTTGCTGAGGAAAGAGGACTGAACATCCCTGTTGGGGCACCTATAAAGCCTTCAAGGAGAAGCCCAGTTATGGCACAAACAAGTGTGTTTGAACCAGAGGTTCCATCCAGAAGTAGCTACCTTAGCAGTGTCAGCATGGAGCAAGAAGACGATGACAGCAGTGTTTTTGACTATGGCAGCCAGGAGCAGCTTCCCAAAAGATCCTGGAGTCAATCTGATATGAAAACTATCCGATTCCCTTATGGCTCAGAGTTCCGACCTCTAGGGCCATGTCCCGTCTTGACTAGCAGGAAGACTGACATTCTACAATATGTGCTGACCCAGCAAAGATTTCCAGAAGCTCCAAGAGTCCAGCACACACCTGAACGCTATGTGGGTAGTGGGACGGAGTCCAGTGACTCTGATTCTGACCTTTTGCCAGACTACTATTCTCTCTACGGCAGAGTGGTCAAAGCACCCAGAACAAGGGTTCGTCTTTCTTCTGGAAGCCTCCAGCTTGAGGAAGAGGATGAAGAGATTTGTCTCGCTACTGCCAGCAATGAGGATAGGACTTCACTGGGAGCATCCAGTTACTGCACTTAAAGTAATGGGACTGGGCTAAGCTAAGTTGATCTTGTCAATTATATTGAACAAAAATGAGGTTCCTTTCTTGGCATAACTAGTTTTTCCAAGTATGACTGAAATTCAAAAATTCAATAGAAGGGACTGCTTCAGCAAGATCTGAAACATATACATCAGTACTCTTTTAATGGAGGGAAAAGGGGGAAGGTTATGTGCAGGCAATATAGTCAACTTCATGGGAGTGCGTGAGTTTATTGCTTGGGCAATGAACAAATCCACTAGCCATCAATTCATGGATCAATGTGAAAACATGTAATGAAAAAAAAATTAAATGAAAGAGGGGAGTGAGTTTCTGTTATGGACTCTGGACTGGGGTCCTGCACCTTAGCATTCTCACCTCTCCTCCTAGAATGGGTCCCAAAAGGTACTGTTACGTGCATGCAACCTTTTTTGGCCATGATTATGGGCCGAAAGTATTTGTGAGAATGTTAAATGTATCAGAGACAGCATACTACCATTCAAGAATTTAAGGAATGAAAAGGTTCAATTCTGCTGCTGGCAAGAGATCTCAGACAGGGAGTGGTTGAGCATGACATCACCAGCAAAAGACTTCAGAAAGGGTGTGGTTGGGCATGTGACATCACTGTTTCTTAAAAGTTAACGCTGAAAAATAACCTAGTGCAGTTAGGCATTTGACATCATTTATTTCTAATCAGCCTCCCAGTGCAAAGCCACTGAAAGCTGAAAACAACTTGAAATCAGAGTAGAATTTTTAAAATGTGAAATTCCCTTATAGAAGTATCCACAAAAGACAGAATGCACTTCTTCCTTCCACAACAGGAATTAAAAAGTATGGTATCAGACAATTAGGACCACAAATGTTTACAGAACTTAAATATTTATTTTTTAAACCATTCAACCTCTGCTGTCCTGCCCCCCCCCCCCCAAAAAAAAACCACTGAAAGAAGCTTTATCTCTAAACAGATCTACAGGACTAACAGCTACAAAGAAGAGCACTATAATTTTGCTTCGGTGATGCAGTTATTCTTGTAAAGCTTCAGATCAACTGTATTTACAAATTTTACTGCTTTTACATTTATAAAAATATTTTTATTTAATCCATAACATTATCATTTTCAAAAACTATGTCCAGACTTTTTTTCCTCAGATATAAATTCTAATTGTGTTTCAGTTATATAGCAGATGAAAGATTTATTTTTAACAAACGTTTCTTTAAAATTAAAACAAAGGAGTTAAAAGTAATTTTTATTATTTTTTACAGTGTAGGCACCATTGAAAGTAATTGCCCTTGGCATTTCTAACCACCATCTCTCGCCAGTGTCTTTATATCTTTTTTTAAAAGGATGCAATGGCAACTTTTAACTAAAAAAAAAAAGCATTATTTGTTGCACACCATTTCAATATTTGGCAGATATTTTTCAAATCCTTTAAAATGATTTTTGTGCAAAAACAAAAATGTGCAGATCCAAACCATAAAATTAAACACATCCAGCCTTTTTATCAAAAATAAATTTACACCAACAGTTCAACAGTTAAGGACTGAAATACAACCCCACTTCAAACTTCAGCATAATATACAAACTGGGTTGAAAGGAAGGGGAAAGAAAGAAAGAAAGGGGTATTACCCATCTAAACAGTACCATAAATATATAACTGAAAGCAAGTTTATAATTTCATTTACCTTTTATGAAAAAAATCACTCTATACTGCACAATACTATCTTCTTGTGAAAGAATATCTATAACTCAGTTATTTGCATATTGGTAAATACATATTTAAAATACACTTGGGGAAATTAAACATATCATGGTGGATGCACTGTATATAACATACTTTAAGAATGTGTTATAAATATTTTACAGAAAAACACTGCCACACAAAACGCTGGTGTCACGTATTTTATACCTGCTTCTGAGGTACTTATCGCATGCCATGGCATCCTCCCTGTTCCCCGACCCCAAACATAGAATGAACAGCTTTAAAAAAAATTATTCAAAAAGGAAGAAATAATTCCATTAAACCAGATTTCTATTTGCGCCCATTATTGCCAGAAGCCCTCCTGCCCTTCAACTGTATTGCTTTAAAATTTCCTACCATGATGAATGACTTGAGACCCTGCCCTAAAAGATACTCACATACAAACTGTACACTAAGCTATACCAGTCGCTACCATGTGAACTTGCAAAGCTATTGACATATTGCTCTCAAATGTAGGTGATCAAAGAGCTGCCTAAAATACTGTACCAGGTTTCAAATAGTTTATATTGTCGCAGGTTTATTACATTTACAGGGGCCTAAAGACAGACTACAGTGTTCAAGCAGGTGCTAGAGCAACATCCTACAGGCTAAGGTTCTTTCATGTATATTTTTGTGAAAAGCTACTTCTTAAAGTCTAATTTTAGTGATTCAGAAAAAACTATAACGTACATATTCCAAATAATAATAGTAATAGTAAGACTGGTAAATCCCCTTCTTTGGAGAGTAACGAAATGTTGCTGCATGTATACTTCCTATGAACTCAAGTAAAAGGGGTGCAGTCCACTGACATCTGGAGCAACAGGTACACCCAAGATTCTGCACACTGAGATTGGCAACTGGTAGCCCCTGGTTAGATCTAGAAGCAAAAACTGCACCTCACCATTTTTTTAAAATTGGTTTAAACAGGTGAAAACTACAATATTAAAAGTTGCTCTTTACAAAAAGAATGTCCTGGAAATACAAAAAAAGCAGGTATACCCATCACAAAAGAGTGGAGGTAAGTCCTTTCAAATCCCCGATCATTATATATGTTGCAATGATCCAAAAAGGCACAAGGAGCTCATGAGCAAAGCATTGCCAAGCTTATAGGTTTTGGTGGGCTATACTGGGTCCATGTAGAACAGCCATCAGTGAAAAAGTTTCTTAGGAGGAGTCATTAACAGAAAACCTGAAATGAGAAAACATAAGAAGGAAGTGCTTGCTTCCATCACATCCACTGAATTGTGTTGTCAGTTCTTAGAACTCATTGCTCACACTTAATTATTCTTCTGCCTCCCCTCACTTCATTAATTCATGCAGCAACCCAGCTGTATATGCACCTACCCTTCCACCAGGCTGTCACTGTGCTTCTCTGAGATTTGTACAACAAACAGGAAGTGAGGTAATCAGTAATGCAGAAATGCCCTAAGGGATACCCCAAAGTTAAGAAATGAAACTTGCAAACTTACTTCTGAAATTTCTCCATAAGTTTCTTCACCATCTTATCTGTGATCCCCGGACATGCAGCTTCTGCTATATTGATGCTTTTTTCAAGTTCTTCAATTGCCTTCTTTTTGTTAGCATTATTGGTGTCTTGCTGTTTAAGCTGGGAAATAAATCAACATGTCAGGATTTTATAAACTCACTGGATATGCTCTAGACATACACAAAATCAAAATTTACCTCAGCAAATACAGGTGTGATTATCATTGTTAAACAGCTCAGGGTTTTCATAAGATCTTGGTCCTAGAAATAAAGGGGAAAAATTTTTTTCCAAAAGGCTTCTGGGAAACAGAGAAGGAGATTTTCCTAACAAGGGGTCCACACCTTGTCCTCATGCAAGCTGGCATCCAAGCAAGAAACACATACACACAAGCTACCTCATAATGAGTCAGATTAGGTCTATCCTACTTGTATAAGGCAGTGTTTATGGCTATCATACTTGCATAAGGCAGTGTGTACTGCATCAAGAGATTGTACTGTAGAAGTGTGCAGGTGGAGACAGACATCCAGGGGCAAACAATAATTCAATTAGTTCAGTAACAACCCCCCCCCCGCAAAAAAGGGTTGATCTCCCTCAAACTAGAGAAACTTTCCAATGAAATATTCCAGACAAAGAACAGCCAACCCAATCAATTTATGCCATTGCAATGATTTTTGCAAGTGGAAAAAACAAAGCACCAGGTATTTACAACAACCTCTCAGCTGCCTAAGAGCCCCGTGGCGCAGAGTGTTAAAGCTGCAGTACTGCAGTCCTAAGCTCTGCTCACGACCTGAGTTTGATCCCCGGCGGTAGCTGGGTTTTCATGTAGCTGGCTCAGGTTGACTCAGCCTTCCATCCTTCCAAGGTCAGTAAAATGAGTACCCAGCTTGCTGGGGGGAAAGTGTAGATGACTGGGGAAGGCAATGGCAGACCACCCCGTAAAAAGTCTGCCGTGAAAACGTTGTGAAAGCAACATCACCCAAAGTCAGAAACGACTGGTGCTTGCACAGGGGACCTTTCCTTTTCCTTTCCTCAGCTGCCTCTGTGGAGTACCAGAACATATCAGGCTTGTAGACTTACTGCTTATGTACCTTTAAGTACAGCGGAGACACAACTTACATCACTGTAATAACTAAAGTGATAAATACTGTCTTTTTAACAATCTTAGCGTAGGACTGAGGAACACAAACTGCATGAAACCCAATTACTCTTCATTGTCAACTGTGATTTCTTATTGTAATCCTGAGAATTCCAGCTGATTTCAAAATGATGATGTTCTACTCCTCCAGGTTGCCAAGGTAAGTGATAGCAAACATTTGCCAACCCCTTGCTCTAAAGTAATATCACCAGGCAGCAGAGGGTAGGGGAAATGACATTCGGCTTTGCTTCACAAGCACAGTGGTTAGCACTCTGTCACTGCTTCCAAGGAGTCATGAGAATAGAAAGAGATTCTGGCTGGACGTACTGTTCCATTCTGCAGTTTCTTGGCATCTGGTTTCTTCCGAACTGTAGTAAAACTCCACTCTGGGTGAGAATTATTCTCCTTGTTGCTAGACTCCCTACAGGGTGGGGGGAGACAACTGTTTAGAGAACTGCACTGCTATACCATGCTTTTGCATAACTGAAAGACCTCAAATACTATACACTGATACAATACATTCCAAGTACAATTTGGTGCGAGGCTGCAGTAGACTTTGTGGTATACTGGTCAGGAAAATAATACTACAACCAAACTTCAATTCCCAACTTTTGTTAAAGGGACAATCAAATGTATATATTGTCTGCAGCCACATCCAAGTTGCTGTTAAAACCATTCCCCAGTTTTAAGCAGCTTCTGAGACCTTTATTTACAGAAGCATTGGGAAGGAGGGAAAGACTGTGGAAAATGCAGGCTGAAATCCACATTCCAATGAGGGCAAAAAATACAAGGGTTAGATAACAGGTTAGTATTTCACCCACAGTGTGCAAAAAATATTTTAAAAATAAATTTCATAGCCGACTAACAGCAAAAAGCTGGGGGCAGGGATGATAGGAAAGGCAATGGATAGGGATTCTATCTCTAGTTCAGTCCACCCCGTGTGACTTCCCCCTTAGCTGTCTTGAAAATGGAGGACAGATGGGTTTACACATGCTACTGCTGAATTTTCTTTGCAGGGGAGTAGCATTTTTTGTGGCCTTAAAGATCCCAAATAATGCCCTCTATGTGATATAAAAAGTATTGCTTTGTTAATTGTTTCAGGCCAAAAGGATGGAGAATTGAAGGTGAAAGAGAGAAACATTCCCATTGCTATGTAACATACAAATGGACACAATCCATAAGATACAGTTCACAGGCTGTGGAGGGAGAGATTTATTCTGAAAGCCCAGAGGGTGGGTGACCTTGGACAAAGTCACATACACTTAGCCTAACATACCTTACTTATAAGAACAAATATGCAGTAGGGCTATGACCCAGAAAGATCTATACAGGCATGCAAAGTCTCTCTCTCTCTGCTGTTCACACAACAACTGAAGTAAATTACAGCAAAAATACGAATTGGTTCTTGTGCCTCACTAGGTGCTGCTCCCAATCTATACATGTCACTCTTGTCTCTGACCAAGATCTACAATACACTGAAAAGTGCTGATTGCTATCATTTGATTAGTGACAAGGACAAAGACAGTCCAACAGCTGCTATGATGAGACCACTTGTTCATTACCGCAGCCATGATGGCACTAAAACATTACATCCTGCAAAAGCTTGCAATCTTGTTTAAACTTGCAAAACTCAGGTTAGCCTGCCAACAGAAAACTTAATACAAATTTCTAGTTGGCTTCCAGAAACCATTTAAACTTAACACAGCTGCTCATGCAAATGATTCAAAACACTGTTTCAATGCTGAACTTTACACTGCAGTGCACAAAATCTGCACACTTGAACCCACCCCTTCAACTCTCCCCTGCCCAACCCTGACTTACGAATCAGAACCATCAGAATCTGTTTCATCACTGCTGTGTCCTTCTGCTTTCCATCTCTTGAACCTATCAATAAGCTCTGTCAGGTAAGAGGTCTTCTTGGCATTTTTCAGAATGAATTTGTGCTTTAGGAGTTCTTTTGCCGTTGGACGCTGTGAGAGATAAAAAAAATTACACTGGATGCAACTTTGGAAACTGAAGGCATTACATTGGATCATATCTCTTGGAGCCACTTTGGCTCCCCAGTGAGAAAAAAGTAGGCTATAAGTGAGTTTTGCAATTAGATAGCAGGGTGATGTCTTCAGGAATAAGTAACCCCAGCTGTCTGTCTACTCTGCCTCTTTGAGAACTCTACATCATTCACAACCCTTCCATTTCCTTGATCTACAGAAATTAAAACTGAGTCCACTAAAGCCGTATCAGAAATGGAAGATTAACATATATCTGACAGAACTCATTGTGATGTGTTATTAGAAGTTCAGCAGACTGACCTGAGAGGTGCAAGTAGTTTAGCCTAGTCACCCTTTCTTTTTCTTCAAGGCCTCTCATTATCTGAATTGAAAGAACATCCCCCACCAGTTCTCACAGTATGTAAGATCTAGCACCAAAATACCAAGTCACATAATTTTTTTTGCCCAAACTCTAAGTGTGAACACTCAAAATATGCCTCCCTAAAGAAAAATGCTGCTCAAAAGCTTCAACTCATTTCACCTGCTCTTTTGTTTGATAGAAAAATCATCACTCGTTACAAGTGCTTTGATTTCCAAAAACTGAAGCAGAATTAGGAGTAACACTTACGAACGTTGGGTCCTTATTTAGACACGCATCAATAAATTCTTTAAAGGGTTTGCTGAACTCTCCTATTAGAGTTGGAGGATTGTTTTTGGGAATGAGAAACAGAACTCGCATTGGATGCATGTCTGAGTTGGGTGGTTCTCCTTTGGCTAGTTCAATTGCTGTGATTCCCAAAGACCAAATATCAGCCTGCAAAGGAGGAAAGACAACACCGCATTTATATAGTGCCACTACCTTAAACAAAAAACTGGTAAAAATGTCAAGACTTAAGCAAAAATGAAATGACACATTGTGCACACGTATGAGACGATGAGACGATGGTGTAAGGAGGAAGGGTTTAAGTTTGTTAGGCACTGGGATGCTTTCTGGAACAAGCGGGAGCTGTACAAAAGAGACGGTCTCCACTTGTCTCCGGATGGAACCAGGCTGCTGGCGCTTAAAATCAAAAAGGTGGCAGAGCAGTTTTAAAACTAAATCTTGGGGGAAAGCCGACAGGAGATGAAATGTCTCTGGTTCGGGAGGACTCGTCTCAAAGAGATGAAGGGTTAGCTGCTATTTTTCTACCGGGTAACAGACCAGAGTTGTCCACTGTGAAGGCGACAAACAATATGGACTGTCTGCCAGAGTCTCGAGGTGGCAGGAGGAAGGTGGCGGGCCTAGCTTGCCTGGGAAATTATAGATGTTTGTATGCAAATGCTAGAAGTGTTCGAAGTAAAATTGGTGAATTGGAATGTTTAGTGTTGGGAGAAAACATAGACATTGTGGGAATTTCAGAAACTTGGTGGAATGAGGAGAATCAGTGGGACACGGTGATTCCTGGATATAAGCTATATCGGAAGGATAGGGAGGGAAGGGTTGGAGGTGGGGTGGCTCTGTATGTCAGAGAGGATATACGGTCCAGTAAGACTGAGGTCAGAGAATTAGATTCACTTTTAGAAATGCTTTGGGTTGAAATAGAGGGCCCAAAAGGAAATTTAACTATGGGAGTTTGTTATCGCCCACCAAATCAAAAGAGAGAGGACGATTATAATATGATGGAAGGCTTAAAGACAGCGGCTAAACGTAAAAACTGTGTTGTAATAGGTGATTTTAACTACCCGCAGATTGATTGGGTCAATATGTGTTCTGGTCGAGAGAAAGAGATTGAGTTTCTTGATGCTCTCAATGACTGTGCTATGGAGCAGATGGTCTCAGAACCTACCAGGGGTGGGGCGATCCTGGATTTGGTCCTAAGTAATGCCCAAGACTTGGTGAGAGATGTAAAAGTGATTGCGCCGCTTGGGAGCAGTGACCATAATGTTATTGATTTCACCGTTTGTATAAATAGGGAGTTGTCCAAAAAGACCGCCACAACCATGTTTAACTTTAAAAGGGGTAAATACACTGAGATGAGGAGGCATGTGAGGAGGAAACTGAAAGGAAAGGTAAATACGGTCAAAACCCTTGGGGAAGCTTGGATGCTATTTAAAACTATAATCCTAGAAGCTCAGATAAAATACATACCACAAGTTAGGAAAGGCACAAACAGGCATAAGAAAAGGCCTGGGTGGTTAACAAACAAAGTAATGGAAGCTGTAAAAGGTAAGAAGGACTCCTTTAAGCGGTGGAAAACCAGTCCAAGTGAGATTAGTAAAAGGGAACACAGGCTGTGGCAAATCAAATGCAAGACTGTGATCAGGCAGGCAAAAAGGGACTATGAGGAGCATATTGCAAAAAACATAAAGACCAACAATAAAACTTTCTTCAAATATATTAGAAGTAGGAAACCAGCCAGGGAGGCAGTGGGGCCCTTGGATGACCATGGGGTAAAAGGATTACTGAAGGAGGATTACTGAAGGAGGCTGAGAAGCTAAATGAATTTTTTGCCTCCGTCTTCACTGTGGAAGACGAGAACTTTTTGCCCGCCCCAGAACCACTAATTTTGGAAGGGGAGTTGAAAGAGGAGGTCCTACAACTGATAGACAAATTAAAAACTAATAAGTCACCGGGTCCGGATGGCATACATCCGAGAGTTCTGAAAAGAACTCAAAGTTGAACTTGTGGATCTTCTAACAAAAATCTGTAATCTTTCATTGAAATCTACCTCCGTTCCTGAGGACTGGAAGGTAGCAAATGTCACCCCCATCTTTAAAAAGGGTTCCAGAGGAGATCCGGGAAATTACAGGCCAGTCAGTCTGACTTCAATACCGGGAAAGTTGGTAGAAACCATTATCAAGGACAGAATGAGTAGGCACATTGATGAACACGGGTTATTGAGGAAGACTCAGCATGGGTTCTGCAAGGGAAGATCTTGCCTCACTAACCTGTTACATTTCTTTGAGGGGGTGAACAAACATGTGGACAAAGGCGACCCGATAGATGTTGTTTACCTTGACTTCCAGAAAGCTTTTGATAAAGTTCCTCATCAAAGGCTCCTTAGAAAACTTGAGAGTCATGGAGTAAAAGGACAAGTCCTCTTGTGGATCAAAAACTGGCTTAGTAATAGGAAGCAGAGAGTCAGTATAAATGGGCAGTCTTCACAGTGGAGGACGGTAAGCAGTGGGGTGCCGCAGGGCTCGGTACTGGGTCCCATGCTCTTTAACTTGTTCATAAATGATTTAGAGTTGGGAGTGAGCAGTGAAGTGGCCAAGTTTGCGGATGACACTAAATTGTTCAGGGTGGTGAGAACCAGAGAGGATTGTGAGGAACTCCAAAGAGATCTGTTGAGGCTGGGTGAGTGGGCGTCAACATGGCAGATGCGGTTCAATGTGGCCAAGTGCAAAGTAATGCACATTGGGGCCAAGAATCCCAGCTACAAATACAAGTTGATGGGGTGTGAGCTGGCAGAGACTGACCAAGAGAGAGATCTTGGGGTCGTGGTAGATAACTCACTGAAAATGTCAAGACAGTTTGCGTCTGCAATAAAAAAGGCCAACGCCATGCTGGGAATTATTAGGAAGGGAATTGAAAACAAATCAGCCAGTATCATAATGCCCCTGTATAAATCGATGGTGCGGTCTCATTTGGAGTACTGTGTGCAGTTCTGGTCGCCGCACCTCAAAAAGGATATTATAGCATTGGAGAAAGTCCAGAGAAGGGCAACTAGAATGATTAAAGGACTGGAGCACTTTCCCTATGAAGAAAGGCTGAAACGCTTGGGACTCTTTAGCTTGGAGAAACGTCGACTGCGGGGTGACATGATAGAAGTTTACAAGATAATGCATGGGATGGAGAAAGTAGAGAAAGAAGTACTTTTCTCCCTTTCTCACAATATAAGAACTCGTGGGCATTCGATGAAATTGCTGAGCAGAAAGGTTAAAATGGATAAAAGGAAGTACTTCTTCACCCAAAGGGTGATTAACATGTGGAATTCACTGCCACAGGAGGTGGTGGCAGCCACAAGTATAGCCACCTTCAAGAAGGGTTTAGATAAATATATGGAGCACAGGTCCATCAGTGGCTATTAGCCACAGTGTATGTGTGTATATAAATTTTTTTGCCACTGTGTGACACAGAGTGTTGGACTTGATGGGCCGTTGGCCTGATCCAACATGGCTTCTCTTATGTTCTTAAAGCAGGGAAGTTGTGCTCTGTGGGAATTGAGGCAATGACAGATCTATTGGTCTATAATGTCATGTGTATTTCAACAATCAGTTCACCCCAGTTACTGTCAAAGTCTCTTCCACTTAATATTATTCAGTCATGCTTACAAATTGCAGAGGTGTTCACTCGGGGGGGCGGACAAGATGGGTGTGATTATGCCCTGAGAAAAGTAGTTCAACAGGAAGCCCAGTAAAGAAACTATTACAAGCTCTGCTATATATTAAGAGGAAAACCAGAAATGAAGAACTCAAGAAACACGTGTATAATATGCATACTGGCTCTCTTGTTTGCAGATGTTTAGAAAAAGTTTTGGGCACAGACAAAAGAATAACTGGGTTCACTCTACAGAGAATAAAGCCACAGGCAACAGTCCCAAGGGCTATGATTTTTATGCCTCTAACAGAAGTTGTATGCAATTTTGAAGTCTTTATTTGCAGTCATTAGAGTTAGAAAATTGATGTTAATGTTTAAACACATACACAACACACCAAAAACTCATATTCTTCAGGGTTATTTTGTACAGCTACCAGATTCTGCAAGCGGGCGTGAACATGGAAATCTTTAAACAGCATCTTTTGCAAAATAAGCAAGTAATTAACAAGTGCAAACCAATAGAAAGAGTCTTACTTTTGAGTCATAGGCCGACTGCTGAATGACTTCAGGGGCCATCCAAAATGGTGTGCCTACAAAAGTATTCCTCTTAATCTGTGTATCGGTAAGTTGCCCAGCAACCCCAAAATCTGCAAGCTTGACATCCCCTTGCTCCGACAACAACACGTTGGCAGCTTGAGGGAAAGAGAAAGTGCAAAAACTAATTTAAAAACAAAAGGGAACTATGGTCTGAAGTTTGAACTCTTGTACTAATTTAAATGTATGTGCACCTTTAATATCTCTGTGGATTTTCTTCTCTGAATGTAAATAGTCAAGACCTTTCAAGATTTCCTTCAACATTGTAGCAATCTGGAACTCGTCAAATGGACCAGCCCTTAGCTGGAGGGAAAAAAGCACAAGAAAACACAGTTCACATTTTATTTTTAACTTTGGCCTCCGCCAGTTCTTAGGATGAATTTTAAATGTCACAGTTTTTCTTTTTTTGAAAGATTTGCAGGCAAGGAAAAAACTCCATACTGTGTTCCACAACAGTTGCTACAGAAATCGTTGCTCATAACCATATAGAAAAGATAGGTGGCTTGGAAACACCATCCAGGAAAACAGTGGGAATGTTGTAACACCCTAAGAGGTTCTGGCTAGTAAAAGGACTTTGGGCACAGAAACTGAAAAGAACAAAGCTGCAGTAAACTCCTAGTAAATGAAACACACTGCATTAGAAGATGCCTATCAAACAGTGGGCCCAGTTTTCCTAATTGTCTCCATACAAGGCTCTTCAAGAGCAAAGTCTCTAGAGTGAGAGGTGTACTAAGATCAGTGTCACTACCCACTAAAGTGAACACAACACAATATATAACCGATGTGCAGGAGTACACCTGGCTCTAGCAGTTCACAAGAGCATATCACCCCACAGATCAGTTCTGCTACCAATAAAGGCAGGTGCACACATACATTACTCAGAAACATCACTCACTGATTTACAGAAGAAGAGTTGGCTTTTATATCCCACTTTTCTCTGCCCTTTTCACCTTCCCTTCCTCTCCCCATAGCACACACCTTGGTGGGGCTGAGAGAGTTTAGAAAGAACTGAGACTGGCTTAAGGTCACCCAGCAGTCTTCTGGTGGTAGAGTAGGGAATCAAACCCAGTTCTCCAGATTGCACCATGGCTCTTAACCACTACATCACACTGGCTGAATATGTGAACCAATATCATTAAAGTATTATGCTTGAGGTGAGATGAGGCAGTCTGTTCACACGGCTCGATGTGCAGGAAGTGTTTCAGATATGTCCTGGTGTGGCAGTTACGGGTAAACATGCAGTTCCGAATGTAACCCAACCATCCTATTTCTAAATTGTAACTGCTCCAAAAGTATTTTGATACTGAGGAGCAGCCAGATGTTTCTTCCTCCCTGTCCTTTCCAGATTACAGACCAGAGAAGTAGAAAACTGATGTTAAGTTTGAAACAAATGCTGCTCCTAGTAGAAGACCCCCCTCTGCAAACAGGAGACTAGTCAAAAAGCAGCGGCAAAATTCTAGTAGGATGCTGCCACAACTTGCTGTGAAATATACAAAAATGTTGAATGCTAATAAAGTTTCAGCATGTCATTATAAATACTGAACTGTATTAACTTACAGGAAAAGGATGGGTCTACTCTACAGGGCTGCGGTGGAGCCGGACTGGGGGATAGAGGAAAACCACACACCATTCTAGGACTTGCTGCTTTTTTTAGCCCCTCCTATGTTGCATCCAACATGAACACTGCATTTGTGATTAGCAACTGGCCTTTTCATAGTTTAAATTTAAACTGCCAAAAATGGAAAAGCCCAGTCAATTTCAACCCTGAATGTTAACTGAACTTTGCTTCTACAGAACATTCCCAGTTCCTGTTTCCAAAGGAAACACTTTAAGTGTATTTAAAATTGATGGGTGTGGGGGGAAATTCTATCTTTCAGCTTCTTAGCGGTTCTATTTTCTAAAGCTGATGAGTCTTTCTCCTGCTACTCAAAAGCAGAATTTGCTTTACCTAAAATATATTTTTGTGACACAAGGCAAACAGCTTGCACTCAAGCTCATCTATAACTAGACAATAAGGAATACTGTAGTCATTGTATCAACAAGAGTGTTGCATGGCCAAAAAACCACAAAAAGCCAGTTTGCACAAGCAGAAAAGTGTGTTGGGTGAACAAAGGTGTTCCTGCCTAGGAACCAATTCACTTGGAAGCCTCAGCCCAAATTATTCTTTCCAAGACAGTAAAATAGGAATAGTTGCCTAACTCACAAGAGGAAAATAAAGATGTAAATATATTATTGACAAGTTGAGGGCCCATAAAGCATTACTGGGACATTTCCCCCTGATCCAGATCTTCTCTTTCAGGACACTACAAAGCTCTTAGAAGACTGAGTAGGCAAAAATTTTCTCCCTTACAAATTGCACCTTTTATATTCTACATCTCCTTAGAGAACCATAAGCAAGCTTGTTCATCATCTATTAATTAGAATGAGAGAGGTGTTAAATTAAAAAAAAAAAAACCTAGATACCTGAGGAATTCTGTGTATGCAGAAACCCCTACCTTGCTGGTAGGCAGCCCCATTCCACTGCACTGCTGATAAGCATCCATCCAAATGACAACACTAGAGGGAGCAAGCTGGAGCGCCTCCCAACCCCCACCAATCTCCTCTTCCAGAATTTCTGCAAGTCCTTAATGTCTGGAACAGGTCAGTTTTCTCTTCACCACAATGACATTCCATTATTCTTAACATAAAGTTGCACTGTCCGTTCTTATATTTGGGGTGCTAATTCTCAATTAATTCTGTATGATTCTGCTGTTTTCATGACTGGCACAGAACACCAACTTTCTCTTAGATATAATGGTTGTAATAGAGCTTAATAACCAATGTGCATGAAAGTTTCCATATTAAAAGCAAAATAAGTTCTCTGTCTTAAAGGTCTAACAACATTTTTAAAAATGTGTACAATACTAGCATGCTATTAAAAAGCAATTATTAATAGCATGTTAACAAGACCAGCTTGTTCTGGAATCCAGATTTTGGTGCAATGCACAGAGAATGAAACACAGATGTGGGCTTTTAATGTAAAAACTGCTTATAATCAGCACCTTTCCTTCAAACCCTCATGTTTACATTTGCTTTAAGGTAGGAATGGTTCTCACTGAAAAATTATGAAAAGTAACACCTAAATGAGCAGCCACTCACAAAGAGGAAAAAATTCACACTCTTAACAAGAATGTATAAGCTATTTTTTTTAAAAAAAAACATACTTAATTAGAATACTTACAAGATCCAGTGCTGATCCTCCACCTAAGTATTCCATTATTATCCATAATTTTGTGCCCTACAAATGAATGTAAATAGAGTGTGAGACATTGCTTGAAGAATGATCCATGTACTTTCCTAAAAAAACCAGACAGTTCATTGTAGCAGGAGCAGTCCATCTAGTCACATGGCCCACAGGCAAACCAGATACACATACTTAAAGAACAGTCTCTCCCAATATAAATTCATAATACAACTCCAGTTTACCCAGCAGCTCCTTCTCTTTATCCCCTTTTGTCACACAGTGGCAGACTGGAATGTTAAAACAGCCCTGGAGCAAGCTGAGTCCAGTAGCAACTGTGGCGCTGGGGTTGCGCAGGGACTGTTCAACTTAAACCTGGGCTGTGGCATTTAAAAGTTAAAAAACAACAAAACAGCAGGTATAAGCATGCCTACATCTATTTTACGTTGCCACTACCCCAACCCAGGTCCAAGCTGCCCCAAAGCATAGCTTGCTGCTGGTCATTAGCCCTCTCAATAAATTAAAGTGCCAATCTGCTCCTGCTGCCATAAATGCAAGAACTGTCATTGCTCAGACTCAACCTTTTACCGTGATGCTCCCATGCTATGGAATGGTCTGCCTGTGAATGACAGGAAGACATCCCTCCTCTGTCTGTTCTTTAGGAAGTCCTACAAGACCTAACAGTTTCAGAGAATATTTGAGGGTAGTTAAGTCCTTTTTTTCTTCCTCTGGCTTCTAGTTTTATTCTCTAGATTTATTTATTTATTATTTATTACTTTACATTTATATCCCGCCCTCTCCGCAAGTGGATTCAAGGTGGCTAACAATCAATTATATAAAACAATTTAAAACCAATAAAATACATTTAAAACATTTATAGTTTAAATTTAGAAATAACTGTAAATTTAAAACAATTTATAGTTATTTCTAATTTTAGTCATGCAGTGAAATGAAAAATAATTGAGACACAGCTCACATTTCATAGCTTTAAGTTGAGCAGGAAGAGATGTGAGCACTCATTCGGTTGTGTGAATTTCATTTTTTATATGACTTCCATGAGTGTGTGCACGCATGCGTGATATTCAGAGAGGTGGAAGAATTAACCCTGCCCTCCCAACTTCTGGTATTCCAAGGAAGTCTCCCATCCAAGTACTTGCCAGAGTCACAGAATCAGAGAACTGGAAATGACATCCAGGATCATCTAATCCAACTCCCTACACAATGCAAGAAATTCACAAGTACCTCCCCCCTACAGGCACACCCAGTGACCCCTGCTTAGCTTCTGAGATCTGACAAGATCAGGCTTGCCTAGGCTACGCAGGTCGGGGCATGTACATTTCTTTTCTGTATTTCTTTTTATAGATTTATACTTTCCACTGTTCTATTCCTCAGTTTGGGCATCCGTTCACCTCCCAAGTCTGGAAGCATTTCCAACTTATGGAGGATCCACGCTATGCGCAGTACCAGCTGTACAGGGCCCGGATCAGTCGTGGGTGGGACCCTGCCCACCTGACTCCGGGGGGGGATGCGGAATCACCTGTGGAAGCACCACCCGGAGGTGTTTCTTAAGGGGGAGAAGCAGGCTAGCGCTGTGGTGCCCAAGCGGCCAACACTACCCAGCCAGGAGGTCCGTCCCATCACGACTACCTCTGCTCTCCAGGAGCGTTCCATGGGAGTACAGGCATGCCAGGCATCTCTGCATGAGATGTTTGGTGGGGGATGCACCTGGTGCCAAGAGGGGGAATCAGGTATAGCAGGAGGGTGATCGCCTGGAACCTTGCCAGGTCGATCGCCCATGGGCTTCCATTTTCAGTGGTTGAGAATCCTGGGGTGCTAGGGTTGCTCGAGTACCTGGCGTCCTGGTACAAAGTTCCTGCGAGAACCACCATTAGCAGGACCATTGTGCCAGCTGTTTTCAGGGCGACCAGATCTGTGGTGAAGGAGCATTTGTTCCGTGCTGCCGGGGGGACTGTTCATTTCACCTCAGATATCTGGAGCTCCCAACATGCGTTGGAGGGGTATCTCTCCCTGACTGCACATTGGTGGCAACCCAGAGAGCTGGGGGCAGTGCAGTGTGAGTGTGGCAGCAGTAGCGGCAGGCAGGGTCAGGGCTGCCAGGCCGGCTATCGCTGGGCCTTGCTGCACGCCGAAGCAGTCGACACGCCGCACACAGCGGACACTCTCAGAGACATCTTCTCACGGCAGATAGAGGGCTGGGTAAGCAGCGGGGACGCCGCCACGGGCTTCGTGGTGACTGATGGTGGCTCCAACATCAAGGCGGCTGTCCAGCATCAGGGCCTAAAACGCCTTCTTTGAGTGGCCCACCTTCTCCACCTCGTAGTTAAGGTTGCATTGGGCCAGACGAAAAGCCAGAAACGTCAGTATCTAGCTGCAACCCATGAGTACTGACTTCTGCTCCAGAAGTGTCGGCACATCACGGGTCACTTCTCACACAGCAATACGGACTCGTATCGGCTGCGTGAGAAACAGACACTGACAGGGGTGCCAGGGCACCGCCTGATCGGTGATGTCAGCACATGCTGGAACTCCACCTGTGCCATGCTGGAGCGCATGGTAGAGCAGAGAGCAGCCCTGGATGCCTTTGTCTCTGAGATGAGGGTCTTTCGGGATGAGAACCGTCTCACCCAAGAGGATTGGGTGGTCATTTCTCAGACTGTGGAGGTTCTGGAGCCCTTCAAGATCCACACAGAAATGCTCTCATCTGACACGGCGAGCATTGCACTGGTCGTCCCCATGGTCCAGATGGCCCGTGAGGACCTGGCCTCATTTCTAGTGCCAGCTCAAGGCCGTGCAAACGTTCTTCCAGCGGTGTGCACCCTGGTTGTTAGGCTGCAGGAAGGGCTTGAGGCCCTCTTTCAGACTTTCACCCAGGATAAGGTCTACACGATGGCGACCATGTTAGACCCGCGCCTTAAGGGCACAGTCGCCGAGCGGGCCAACGAGCTCAATCGCTGGCGAGACTAGCTCTCCCAGAAGGTCGAGCGTTCCAGAGTCAGGGCGGGCCCAGCGCCAGTAGTTGAGGAGGGGGGGTGGTGGAAGCAGCTCATCTGCCACTTCCACTGCTGTTGTTCATCCCCAACCATCCCAGCTAGGCAGTGTTTCCCACCAGACTCACGCCATGAAGAGTCCTGAGGTGACACTCATTGGGCAGGTTGTTGGCCCCTCTAGGAGCGGTAGGGCACCGAGAGCGAAGATGAGTGCTGCGATGGTGAGGGACTATCTTTTGGAGCTCCTCAAGCTGCAGGAAGTGTCTCCTTTGGACTACTGGGTCACGAAGGAGGAGGTCTGGCCGGCCCTCTCCTCTGTGGCCAAGGCGTTCCTCTCATGCCCACCGACGAGCGTGCAGAGTGAGTGCGTCTTTGCACATATGAGCGACATTGTCTGCCCACATCGCAATCGCCTGCAACCCTGGACAACTGAACAGTTGGTCTTCCTGAAGGTCAACTTGCCTCTGTTTGGCTCCCCGAACGTAGACTTTGAGAGCGAATGAAGTGAGCACCTACTTGTGCCTGCATCCTCTCTTGGCCCGCGCTTGGAAGGTGGTTGTAAAACGCTCCTCCACTAAAAATAGACTAGAGTCCAAAGACGGCCCAAAAACTCACTCACAAATTGATTGGCAGTGCATTCCCCCCCCCATCCCTCCCCAAACCAAAAATGAATGCTGGTTTAAAAACTGCAAAGCGATCCAAATTTCCCCAGTCCCCCATCCACACATGCTTAATACTGAAAGGGCCACTGCAGCGCCCAACTCTAACCGACAGCACCCACAGGCCCAGCCCGGATAACCCAGGTTTTTTTTTCAGGGGAAGGAGGAAGAAAGAGGGAGGTGCCAGTGATGATGACAGGCAGCCAGCAGCCATACCAATGCTGAGGTCCCTCTAATGGGACAGTGATGCTGGTGTGTTGCTGAGCTGAGAGAGAAGGAATGGTTGCCTTCCTCTCACACAATCTGAGGCCCTCCCAGTGATCTTCCTCATTTGGGGTGCAATTCTGGCTCGCCTCCTCGTGGTGCACCCTGGGTAACGCAAAAGAGCCTGGACCAGTCAACCATCCATCACTCAAGGTAAGTCAAAATGCTTCTTGCTTTGTGTCAGATACAGAATGATGTGGAGCTAGGTGTGGTGGTCCACCACTTCTCTTGTTTGAGAGCTGTGTTGTTTGGGGCAGGGGCTGCAGAGCTGGGATCTATAGATTGTGTGTTCTGTGGCAGGGAAGCTGGCACCTGGGTGAGAGACACAGAGCCAGCATCTGGGTTTGCTGCAGCCAGGTCTGCAGAGCAGACCTTGAGCAGATTGTGTTTTGTGTGGCAGTGACGTTGGCAACTGGGTTTATAATGGTTCTAGGCCTGCAGGGTTCATAGAATAGATAGAGGGATGTAGTGCATTTGAGTCCTATAGAGATTCTCTGGTGTGAAGTTAGGTTTGGCTTTGGGTGCCCCAGGAATTGGACCCCCCTGGTCCAATTATTTTTTGGCCTTGTGGGTTTTGAGTGGGACAGTGCCCTGAAGCTGCACAGCAGTTTGGGGGGCTCTCCTCAAAACCTCCTGCTCCCCAGAGCCACTTTTCCCACGACAATTACAGTGAGAAAGTGGCTCTAATTGGTTTTTTTCTCACCATTAGGAGCAGTGTTCCTTTTGGGGTGCCCACAGATGAGTGCAGTCTTTTTGGGCAAGGGGGGTTTCATGCTGGGAAGTCCCCTGAAGCTGCCCTGCAGTTTTGGGGCCGCTCCCTCAAACTCCCCTCTGGCCAGAGCCACTTTTCCCACAGCAATTATAGTGGAGGAAGTGGCTAATTGGGCTTTCCCCATCATTGTTGGCAATGGGCCTTTTGGGGAGCCCAAAGACAGGGACCCCCTGGCCCAATCTTTTTGGGACTTGGGGGTTTTGTAGGAGAGTCCCCTGAGGGTTCCCTGCAGTTTTTGGGGCTCTCCCTCAAACCCCCTGCCCCCCAGTAGCCTCTAATTATGCCCTATGTTGCCATTGATTTCAATGGCCCATAGGGTATAATGGTGGAATAGGGACACCCTCTTTGGATGCCCCTGGAATGGGATCCCCTTGCCCAATCTTTTTGGGACTTGGGGGGTTTGTAGGGGAGAGTCCCCTGCAGGTCTCCTGCAAATATGGGGGCTCTCCCTCAAACCCCCTCCCCTCCAGGCGGCTTAAATATACCCTATTTGCCATTTATTTCAATGGCCCATAGGGTATAATGGGACCGTATATTCGGAAACAGCCGCGCATCTACCGTATATGCGGCTATTCCGATTACGGAATTCAGAAATATACGGGATTCCGTATTCCCCCCCCCCCGTATACTTCCGAATCTGTGTACTACCAATTTTTTTTATTTTTGCACATCCCTATCTGGGGGGCGGGGGGCTCCTTTGAGGCTTTGGGGATCTCCAGAGAGAAGTTGCATATTCATCGTCTGCAGAAGTTTCCAGAGTCATTAATTTGACATAAGCTCGACAGGATCCAAACCTTCTTTTACAATTTTAAACATCTAATCTACAAAGGACTGGTGTTGATTTGGATAAACTACGGAAAAAAGGTACTGATTGTTATCTCTTCACTCCGAGACTAATTAAAGTTAAACAAAACAAAAGTAAAAGGTGGGAGTTGGAAATAATGAAAGCCTGAAAGGAGAAGAAGATAGTGGCTAAATTTGAACTTTGTAAACTTAAAAGACAGTGTTAAAAGAAGAAAGGAATTTATTGTTTAGTCTATCTGTGGTTGAGGAGGCAGCCACATCATTACAGATCTGCAGCGTTCACAGTCAACACAGGAAATACGTCAGATAGTGTGAGATTTCTCTACCAGTGAAACAAGATTTGAAGGCAAGGAAACCAGGAAGTATTGGAGGAAGAAGAAGGAAGTCAACAAAGCAAACAGCCTACTCTAGGATTATAATAGTAGAGAGAAACATCGGTGGCCATTGTTGTTGGGAGGACTAAGTTTTAACATCATTTTTAAAGTGATTGGGACATTAAAAATTGGTGGAGTTAACAGATTTGGCAATTGAAAAATTACTACTGTTGAATAGTAGATAACAAGATTTGACCTGGTAAAAGGGAAAAAAGAAAATCTTTTTAAAGTGAAGCAAAAGTTGCAACCACCATTTTGGGAGAAATAAAAACTTTAAACAATATCTGAGCCTGGGAGGCTCAGAGGACAGCGAAATTGGGTGCATTGGAAAGGGCAAGCTTCACTTTATCAAACCTGATGGTTCAAATTTAATTTGGTGAGATCAAAATTTTTGATCTTTTTTTACATGTCAGACCCGAAACAAACTCGTGCTAGGTCTGCTTCAATAGAGAAAATGCAAGCCCAATTAGATGCAATGGAAGCTAGGATAATGAAGGGGGGTGAAAGAAATGATAACTGCCTCTAAAAAAGAAATAAGAAAGAATATTGAGGACTCAAAGAAATAATTAAAAAAAGAAATAGAGAATCTCACAAATGACACTGGTAATAACAAAAAAAGTACAAGAAGTGGAAGGGAGAGTGAAAACACATGACTCCACCTTGTTAAAATTACAAGAAAAAGTGACAATTCATGACTGCAAACTGATGGAAACTCAGGTCCGTCTGAGAGGTGTACCTGAAGATGAAGAATCAGACCTGAAAGAGTACATAATAAAAATAATTGCAGAATTTTTGGAGGAAGATCCTGAAAGGAATAGAAATATGTATGACTATATGTATAGAGTAAATTCACTCTATGCAAAAAAGAACAATCTGCCAAGAGATGTGGTCATAAGATTTATGACAAAAGAAATGGTGGGAAAGATCATGAATAAAAACTTTGAAAAGTCATTGACAGTGGGAGGCAGTAGAGTAAGAATTATGAAAGAACTGCCAAGACAAGTGCTAACTGACAGAAGGCATATAAAAAATTGACAGAAAAACTACATGACAATGGAATGAGGTACAGATGGATAATACCTGAAGGTTGAGCTTTGAACTTCAAGGGAAAAGGATTACAATCGCAAATACACAGGAACTGCATAGATTTTATGAAGAAAATAAAGAATTTGCACCATGATGGATTATAAATTGGTATCTTGGAATGTAAATGGACTAAATTCACCACACAAAAAAAGGCAACGTTTTACTGGATAAAAAAACAAAATTGTAATATAATATGTTTACAAGAAGTGCATATTAGACAAAAGGATTATAAATTTCTATGGAATAAACAATTGGGACTAGAATTTTTTACATTGGCTGAACAGAAGAAGAGAGGAGTAGTCTTTTATATTAAACAAGAATTACGTAGACCCGAAATTGGTATTTAAAGATAAAGATGGAAGATATATAGCAGTAGAAATTACTTTGAATGCCAAAAAAACGTTGTTGGGACTTTATGCTCCAACTGGTGCGAAAGACATTTTCTTTAAAAATATTACACAACATCTTGATGAAGTGACCTATGAGCAAATTTTATTGATGGGGGACTTTAACGGAACAATTCAGAATACGATAGAAAGATCTGGGAAGAAAAAATGATAAAGGGAAGTCTTTTTTTGAATTGGTTAAACAGGAGAGTTTGGAAGATATATAGAGGAAGTTTAATCCTGAATTACGGGACTATACCTTCTTTTCAGCTAGACATAGCTCCTTCTCTAGAATTGACATGTTGTGGGGTACTAAAGATTTGGGACTTATAACAAAGAAAATAGAGATATTACCTAAAATAGGAGCTGATCATAACCCAATAATGTGGATTACAAAACTGTCGAAAAAGTCAAGAAGATGGAGATTAAATGAAGATTTACTACAAAATAAATAGTGACATCTCTAGAAAACGAAACCAAAGCGTACTTCCAAGTAAATGACAGAGAGGATATAGAATTTCAGACGGTATGGGATGCCTACAAGGTAGTAATGAGAGGATTACTAATAACATTGAATAATAAAGATAAGACAGCAAAAGATAAACAGATGTTGGACATTCAAAATGAAATTAAGAAAAAAGAAGGTGAATTAAGGAAAGGCCAGGAAAAAAGAAAATTATAAGGGAGATTACAATATTGCAAGCACAAATGAGACATCTGTTAAATAAAGAATTGGAATGGAATTTGAAAAAATTAAAACAGAAATCTTTCGAGGGAGTGAATAAACCTGGAAAATATTTGGCTTGGCAACTGAAGAAAAAGAGAGAAAGTAAAATTATTAATAAAATTGTGGCTGATGGAAGAGAGATGGTAGATCAAGAAGGAATAAAGAGAGAAGTTTTTAAATATTATGCTAAACTATTTAAAGGTGTTAAAGTAAAGAAGGAAAAGATGGAAGCGTATTTGCAGAAGATTAAAATAGCACCCTTAACTGATTATATGGAAAAAGTTTTGAATGATCCAATTGGAAAAAATAGAAATTGAAGTAGCAATTAATATTAATTGCTACTTCAATTGCAATGAAAATTGCAATGAAAATTGGAAAGGCACCTGGACCAAATGGATTTACGGCAAAAAATTTTAAAACGTTTAAAGAAGAATTAATACCAAAACTTCAAAAATTAATGAATGTGATAAGAATAAATGGGAAAATACCAAATACATGGAAGGAGGCAGTAATTTCGTTGATTCCAAAGGAAGATAGAGATGTCACTAATGTAAAGAATTATAGACCAATCTCATTATTAAACAATTATTATAAGATATACACAAGAATCTTAGCAGAACGGCTTAAATAATAAATGGCAAAGAAAGATTTCAGAATTTGTATGGGCCGGGAAAAAACCAAGGATTAAAATTAAAATTTTAACAGATGCTAAAGAAAGAGGAGGATTTCAACTACCAGATTTAAGATTATATCATGAAGCAGTTTGTCTAGTGTGGATAAAAGATTGGGTGACACTGTTGAATAAAAAACTTTTAACGTTGGAAGGTCATGGAAATAAATTCGACTGGCACGCTTATATGTACTATGGAAAGAAAAAGTTGGAGGTTTTTTTTCTCACCATTATATAAGAAATAATCTACTAAATATTTGGATGAAGTACAAGAAATATGGCGATGAGAGAAAACCACTATGGATAGTGCCAGCAGAAGTAATAAGAATAACAGCTGAGACAGGAGAGGAAAAAGGGATGTCATATAATCAATTACTAAAAATACAAAGCGATAAAATAGAATTGAAAACTGCTGAAGAGTTGAATAATAAATATGATTGGTTTCAAAAGCAACAAATAAAAGGTTTGGTGGAAAGCGATGTTAAAACTGAAGGAATAAGACGAGAACAAACAGAAATGGAAAAAGTTCTGCTTGGAGATAATGAAAAATTAATTTCGAAAATCTATAAGTTACTTTTAAAATGGTCTACGGAAGATGAAGTAGTGAAATCTCAAATGATTAAGTGGGCAATTAATGTAAATAAAGAAATACAGATGGACACATGGGAATATTTGCGGAAGAACTCTAGGAAACTCTCAAAATGTCAGAGTATTAAAGATAATTGTTTTAAGATGATGTACAGATGGTATATGACTCCTAAAAAGTTGGCAAAGATTAATAATAAGATGCCAGATAGATGCTGAAAATGTAAAAAACATGAAGGTTCTTTCTACCTTATGTGGTGGACTTGTGAAAGAGCGAAAAAGTATTGGCAGATGATTCAACAAGAGATTTCTAAGATCTTGGGATACAAATTTAACAAAGTTGCAGAGACTTTTCTGTTGGGATTACAAATGGAAAAATTTCCCAAAGAATATAGAACTTTAATCTGGTATTTGCTCTCAGCTGCTAGGACATTGTATGTGCAGTTGTGGAAGCAAGAAAAAATACTGGAGAAATGGGATTGGATTGTAAAAGTTATGACATGGAGTGAAATGGACAAGTTAACAAGAACCTTAAGAGACTATGATTTAGAAGTATTTAAGATGGAGTGCAAAAAGTTCAGAAGATATGTAGAAAAAGAGTGGAAAATAAAGGGACATTGGACATTTTTTGATAATGACTAAGTACAAGAGGGAGGAGGATATTAATTTTGGTTCTTATTAATTAAGGGTACCTTTAATATTAAGATTTTAAGTATATAACACCGGCGGGGGTCAAGTAACGGAGGGAGGGGTGGGTAGAAAGTAATATATGGGATAAAAAAGTAATTATTCATGATGTAAGAAATTGAAATTTATTACCATATGTTACTAATAGAATTGTTTGAAACACAAAAAAGCTGCCAAAATATGTCCAAGATAAAAACAATTACAGCAGACAAAATTTAAAATAACAAAACAGTAAAGGTAGCAGAATCAACTACAAAGAACAGTTTCAAAAGCTGCCAAAAATCTAAAACAGAATGGCCTTTAAGAATTAATTTTCAAAGCCTCTATGGAATAAGTATCTGGGTTATTTCTGAAGAGCAATAAAAACTGTGCCAATCATATCTCCCCAGAGAAGGAGTTCCACAACCTGGAGACAGCAACAGAAAGCCTTTTAATTGGTCCCTGCCACTCTCAACTCTGGAAGTAAAGGTACCTGTATTATTATGCCATGTGCACTGTGAAGCACATACAACTAAGGGAGATCAAGGGAAAGTGGAGCACTAAGTAGCTTGGGAGTGGGTGAGGGGAATAAGGACCACAAAATATTTGGGAGGCAGAAAAGTACCAAGCAGGAGATGAATGGTGCAGGCACTCCATTAATTATCCTTCCGCTGCCCAGAGACAGAAATAGTTCTTTCCTAACTGTATATTTTTCCTAGTAGGCCCTCCTCCAAAGGACTACTGCTTTGGTTGCCTAGTTCACAAATTCAAATGACTGACTGAAGTTTTATCTTTTGCCATTTTGCTAAACGTGTGAACTGCATTCATGAACTCCCCTAACAAACATTGTTGCCCCCAAACTATTAACCACCCCCTCTACAAGGATCACTACATAACACTCCTCTCCCCAGGGATAATCCCTTTCATTCCTCAACAGGAATCTAGAACCTGTACTCAACAAATGGGCAAGGCAACAAATCCACCTCTCTTTGTACTGCTTAAATAAGAAAGCCAGAACTTATGATACATTAAGCAGCTCTCATCTACTCAAGTCACATTTGCAAGCGGTGCATAGATGTTCTATTTTTCAGGCTTCACATAAAGTCAGCTAATTCCATTGGAATCTGAGTATTTAAATAGCTAACAGTAGCTAATAACACAAATCAAATAAATTTTCTGACATGAAGGTGTATATTTCTTTATAGATATGTAGTGAGTTTCCCTCCCATCCTTTGACCCTCACGAGATGGGAGACTACCAAGGAGACTTCCGGGGGGTGGACCTTGGAGGCGGCTGCTTCTTCTCTGCTCTCCTTTTGTTTTTCTCTCTTTTACTCTCCCTCAAGTCTGTTTTGCCAGTGAGGACTTGTTAAATGATATGTAGTGTTGTTTATCATACCCAGCAAAAGATGAGAAGGATGCAATAACACACAGTAACTTATGCTGGAATAAAGTAACATTAGTCTTTAAAGGTGTCACCAGAGAGGTTTTTGTTTATTTCTTTGTTACGCTGAATTTTCGTTTTCGCAATGGTTTTACTGGAAGCAGAGTTCCACAGCACTGTTCAACATACTGAGAAAACAAGTAACTCAAGCCATTAAAAATGACAATAAAAAAGATAAAAATTCAACAATACCCTCAGCCAGTGTTTCCTCTAAGCTGAGTTAGTGTGAGCTAGCTCACAATTTTTTAGCCTCCAGCTCACACATTTTTGTCGCAGCTCTGGAAAAATGGCCCTAGAGCAAACTAATGTATGCAGAGGTTCACATCTTTAATGCCAGTAGCTCATAAAATGGAATTTTTGCTCACAAGACTCCACAGTTTAAGAGAGAACACTGCCCTCAGCTTTGGAAAAAAGATCACGATCTGCAGACCAGATAAGGCCAAATGAAATACATAGGTTATCAAATATTTAACTTAGCGGCTTTTCTTATTTTTTCTCATGGTATCACTGCAAGAATGTCTTGAATAAGGTGGTAAGATTTCTTGAACAGTATCTGTTCAGTTAGGAGTACACAAGATTTTCAGTTTACAGAAGATAAAAATATTTGAGTGAGTACACTGTAAGCCCCTCATCTGCAAATTATTTTAAAACAGTGGATGTATTAAGAAAGAGCCTAACAAGGTGATAGAGACACAAGTGGGGGACCTGCAAGGGAGGGAGGAGCGATCTCAAGGGAGGAGCCAGTTTGGTGTAGTGGTTAAGTGTGCGGACTCTTATCTGGGAGAACTGGGTTTGATTCCCCACTCCTCCATTTGCACCTGCTGGAATGGCCTTGGGTCAGCCATAGCTCTGGCAGAAGTTGTCCTTGAAAGGGCAGCTGCTGTGAGAGCCCTCTCCAGCCCCACCCACCTCACAGGGTGTTTGTTGTGGGGGAGGAAGGTAAAGGAGATTGTGAGCCGCTCTGAGACTCTTCGGAGTGGAGGGCGGGATATAAATCCAGTATCATCATCATCATCATCATCATCATCTTCATCATCTTCATCATCTTCTTCTTCATCTTCTTCTTCATCTTCTTCTTCTCCTCCTCTCTCTGTCTTGCTTTTCCTCCCCCAGGCAGCGCCTTTTCCTTCTCTTCCACCCACATACCTATTTATCTTCCCCTGTCCCCTCCCCTCCCCAGCCTTTGGCTCCCTCCCTTTTCCACATTCTTCTGTCCCCTCATCTTCAGCTTTACTTAATTTAAAACATTTTTAATGCTGCTATTCCACATAAATTATGGTTTTCAAGACAATGATCAATACCATTAAAACTACTTTTACAAATACATATTTATGTAAAAACACATAAACAAGAAGGGATGTGTGTGTGTGTGTGTGCGTCACTGATGGAATGCCAAATGTAACGGAAAGACAAAGATAAAGAGAGCCAGCCAAATATCCCTAGGGAGGGAATTCCTTAATTCAGGTACCATGACCAAGAAAGCCCTTTCTTAATTTGTCATTCATTAGCCTCAGACAGCAAGGGACACAAAAAGAAAGGGCTCTGGAGATGACTGCAGTGGTTGGATAGGTTCATGGGAGTAGGCAGCACTTAAGATAAGTTGGTTCCAAGCCAAAAAGGGCTATAAAAGGTCAATACCAGCACCTTAAATTAGGGCTGCAAGCCAATTGGGAACCTGTGTAGATGGAAGAAAACTGAAGTGATATGGCCCCTTCTTATCTCATCCATCCCAAAACTGCATTCAGGAATTGGTTCACAATATTCCTGGATTTTGCCTGCAGAGCAAAATAAAGTTGAATGACATCTGCGTATTCATGACAGCCCAGTCCAAATCTCCAGATTACCCTTCTCAGCAGTTTCATGTAGATGTTAAAAAACATAAACAACAGGATGGCACCCTGCAGGACCTCATGGCCTGAGCAGCAACCCCCTAGTACCATCACCTAAAACTTATCTTCCATGTAGTATTGAAACCATTGTAGAATGGTACCTCCCAGGCCTAACCCTGAAATGTGTTACAGAAGGATACCATAACTGATGGCAATGAAAGATAATGAGAGCTCCAGGAGAATCAACAAGGCCGTATTCCCTCGGTCATCCATGAGAATTGAAAAGTGCTGTTTCAGTTCCATAGCCAGAATCAGACTGGAAAGGAGCCAAACAACCTGCTTCATCCAGGAATCCTTGGAGCTGTCATGCCACAACTCATTCATCACCTTGCTCAAGAATTGGACGTTTGAGACTGGCTCATATTTGTTCAAATCTCCTCAAATTCAGAGTGGGTTTCTTTAAGAGTGGGAACATCACAGCCTGTTTCAAGGAGGCATGGTCAACCAACCTCCTCCTGGCAGATTTAATAAGCAAACAGGTAGGGGTAAGTATCATACAAAAAGATGGTAGGACTCAGACCTCCTAAAATTCTGTCCACCTCCTTAGACTGAATAAATATTAAAGAACCATACACAACAGGACAAGAACTCGCTTTCTCACAATACAAGAACTTGTGGACATTCAATGAAATTGCTGAGCAGTTGGGTTAGAACAGATAAAGTACTTCTTCACCCCAAGGGTGATTAACACATGGAATTCAGTGCTACAGGAGATGGTGGTGGCTGCAAGCATAGACAGCTTCAAGAGGGGACTGGATAAACATATGGAACAGAGGTCCATCAGTGGCTATTAGCCACAGCATATTGTTGAAACTCTGTCTGGAGCAGTGATGCTCTGTATTCTTGGTGCTTGGTGGGGCAACAGTGGGAGGGCTTCTAGTGTCCTGGCACCACTGATGGACCTCCTAATGGCACCTTGTTTTTTTGGCCACTGTGTGACACAGAGTGTTGGACTGGCCTGATCCAACTTGGCTTCTCTTATGTTAAGGCACTCCAGGCAACAACTGACACTATCACTGGTAATGTAGAGTCCAAATCAATATGGATGCAAAAGATTTTATCTGCTTTCCTTTTTTACCTTTTCTAAAAGGTAAAGGTAGTCCCTTGTGCAAGCACCAGTCATTTCCGACTCTGGGGTGACATTGCTTTCACATTTTCACTGCAGGCTTTTTACGGGGTGGTTTGCCATTGCCTTCCCCAGTTATCTACACTTCCCGCCCCCCCCCAGCAAGCTGGGTACTCATTTTACCGACCTCGGAAGGATGGAAGGCTGAGTCAACCTGAGCCAGCTACCTGAACCCACTTCCCACTTGTATGCGTTGACACCAACTAAGGCCTGGGTTACATGTCTAGCAAATAATTACCAAGATCTCACAATCCGGTCTCATGAGAACTCAGTGACACACCTTTCTTAAAGAAGCAGTGTGACATACAGGGCTAAGTCCATCCCCCTTTCCAATCAGCCAGTTCCCCTTTCACCATGTTGGTGCATTGGAGAAACTCAAAACAACCAGTCAGAGTCATCCTTCCACAGAGGGATGAGGGGGAGCTGGTAGAAGAAAAGGGGAACTTAACAATTATTATCCTCAGACAGGATCAAGACAGGGTTAGAAGTAACCCTATCTCATACCCAGTGTTCAGAAAGATATTGACTAGGTTTAGTATAGTGACCTGGATGGGTAAGTGGCTGTAATATAGCCAAAAATAAAACACTTAAAGAATAAAAGAATTAAGCAAATTTAAATTAATCCTTAAAGGATGTCACTTAATAGAACATGAATACATTTTACCAATTAAAAGTGTCAAAAAGAAGATTTCATGGTATCCATTTATCTCTGTGTCAATTTGACCACAAGATTTCATTGTGTTCATCATGCCTTTGTCAACTTCTGCCAAGTTAGCCTTATATTAAGGCTGAGGAAGTTGGAATGGATCAAAGTACTTCCTTCTACCTATCTGACAAAAGCAGGACCTTATTTTAAAAATCAGGTCTCACACTAGCATGGTCTGGCTTTGTGTCTAATTTGTCTACAGAAGAACAGGACTGAGGGGCCCCCAGAGCTATTTCTGAATTGGACCAAAAAATTATTTCAAGTGCTCCTTGAGCATCTCTCTTTAGTATGTTTATTTTCTTTGGCACTGTAGGGATACAAGGGATCTGTGACTGCTTGGTCCTTCCTGTCTGCCTCTGTGGTTATAGCTAAGAACATAGGGTGACCAAAGGCCTCAGATGCAGAAAGGGGAGGGGGTTAGGGGTTAATCATTCCTTGCTCCTCCTTATCTCTTCCCAAGTCTCTCCTCTGCAGCAGGGTTGTCAAAGATATGGCCCGTGGGTCATATCCAGCCCCCACAGGGCCCCAATCTGTCCTGCCAAGCAAACTGAGCCTTTGCTGCTTCCTCCTTCCTGATTCTTGCATTGCAGCTCCTTTTGCAGAGAGAAAGAAAGCCTTCCATTGATTGGCTGAGGGAGGGAGGAGGAGGGGAAAAGGCAGAGAATAAGAAGAGAAAAAATGCTGTCTAGTGGCTGCAAACCAACAACATTTAATTCCAGATATATGTTTTTGTGTGCAAGCACACTTCTTCAGAGAGGGGGGGGGGAGGGGGACAGAGAGAGCGGTATTCCATTTCTTACAGATTGGGGGGGGGGGGGGGAGAGAAACCTAACAGCTCAGCTTGCATTCTTTATTAGTGGAAGGGAACAAGAGTCCATAGCTCCTTAACGACTAACAAAATTTGTGACAGGGCATGAGCTTTCATGAGTCACTGCTCACTTCTTCATATACAGCTAGATTTGAATGTGAGTCCATCTGCCCTTATATCTTGGAGAGTGAAGTGATTTCAGATGCCAAATGACAATAGCAGGCATTGGTAATGTTCGAAGAAACCTAAGTTTCAGTTCAATCCAGGAGGATGCATTGCCCAGACCTTCATTATCAGCTGCAATTCAGCAGTCTCTCCTTTCTAATCTCCCTTTGAAATTCCTTTGTAAGAGAACAGCTACTCTTAGGTCAGCAGCTGAATGTCCTGGAAGGTTAAAATGTCCCCCCACTGGTTTTTGAATGTTAAAAGAGCAAGAGTCTAGTAGCACCTTAAAGACAAACAAAATTTGTCGTAAGGTATGCTCTTTCATGAGTCACTCCTCACTCCTTCAGACATTTTCATTTATTCTTTGCATCCTCCTGGATTGAATTCTCCTGTACCAAACTAGGACCTAGGTTTCCTGTCTCATTACCAATGCTGATATCTCCATGCTTAGTACCCCTCTGCATATCATACCTAATCAAATCAAGTCTGCTATTGCCATTCAGCATCTGAAATCATCTTTATAAAGTTTATATCTCTGGTACCCACTGTTACATGTTATGGCACGCGTGGCCCGGCCCCAACATTTATTTTAGATTCAGCCCTTGTAACAAATGAGTTTGACACCCCTGACCTAGAGCCTTTTCCATGGCCTGCCATTTGGCCTCCTAAATGGGCTAAACTGTGCATATGGCCCAACAGTTTCCCCTGATCTCTCAAACCTGTTCCCTATTTGCTTAACAGCCTGGCTGGTCTGGCCCAGCTGCTGCTAGCAGCTCCATGAGAGGGGCTTCTCTTTGATGTGTGTGAACTATGCATAGCCTGACCCAGAGATGCTTGCCCTCTTGCTAGGGCAGCCACAGGAGTGGTTGGCAGCCTGAACGCAGGGGCTGAGGCCACGGCCACCTGCTATAGCTTGGGTAAGTCCAGAAGATCCAGCCTTGGACAGGTACATTTATATGCTAGTCTGCCACTGTACATCAGTTTGGTGTAGTGGTTAAATGTGCAAACTCTTATCTGGGAGAACCGGGTTTGATTCCCCACTCCTCCACTTGCACCTGCTGGAATGGCCTTGGGTTAGCCATAGCTCTGGTAGAGGTTGTCCTTGAAAGGGCAGCTGCTGTGAGAGTCCTCTCAGCACCCCCCCCCCCCACCGGGTGTCTGTTGTGGGAGAAGATATGGGAGATTGTAAGCCGGTCAGAATCTCTGATTCTGCAATTCTTCTTTTTCTACTACTCAAGATGCCTTACAAAATAATACCTATAATATGACATGCACAACACACAAAAAAAGAAAGGGAAGAATATGACAAGCATTTTTAAAAACCAAATGTTAAATAAATGTGTATATGTAAATACCTCTGTGCTAATTTGAGGAGTTACCTGCCCAGTTTAGGATTTCATTTCAGAGAAATTATCATCTGGCCAGACTAACTAATCAAAAGTTATTCTACCTTTTTTCTTCTCCAAAACTTTCACAGAAAGGCTTGCCTGTAATTTTCAGACCAGATTCTTTGACTGACGTCAAGTTTAACTCGATTCCATTTCATGAACACTGACTGAAAACCAAATAGAAGTGCAGGACCTCCATGTTCCAGGTCCAGCCACAAAACAGACTACACTTTATTATGAACCAGGAATTATTTAAAAGCATTTATACCACAGGGGTTTGTTCCAGTGGTGAGAAACCAGGAGGGAAAGCACTTGCTTCTTTTAACATTTTTCCACAAAGCCCAACTGTGTCACTAAGGAAAACTTTTCAGAAAGTGCTCAGCAAAAACAGTGTGCTCACACAGACACCTTTGGATAGTTTGAGTATGATTTGGAAAGACATCCACAACAGAAAAGAAGTACAGTATTTTCCCCCAGTAACATCTTAAATAAGCTGCTACTATAAACTGTAACTGGACATGTATCACATGCCAAGAAATACACTACATGCAGGGCAGAAAACATGTCTTTCATATCCTCTAGCCTAAGGAAGAAGTAATTTTAACTAGAGTTGCATGGGGAACAACAAATAATCTGCCAGAGTTCCTAATGCAGAAACTCTGGCATATTATTTGGGAGCCTGGCAGTCTACATAACCTTCACAATTCATACCAAGACCACACTGTGTATCTTAAATTTCTTTATGCTATAAAAAGAAGCAACCGTGAAATGAAGAGTACTTGTAGTTAATATACTGTTGCCTCCGTTCTCAGCCTTACCCCTAATGAGACTCACCTATCTCTGTTACAGTCCTACTCCATATTTATTTAGTATAAAAACTGATGGCTGTTGCACCAAACATATGGCCTATAGTGAAATGCACCTGATCCTAGCTGCACCATTAGCAGAATAAGAAAAAAGACACAAACGGCCCTCCTTCCCAAGTGCATATTCACACCTGACTGAACTCTAATGGGAATGCTGTTTTCTCAGTTGTCCAATTCACTCTTCCAGAACCCTTCACCTCTAGCTAAGACCACAACCATCCAATAATATGGGGTTCTATGCACAAGCATACATTGCCTTGGATTTTTCTGGTCTCTGACCGCAATTTGCCCCCTCCCCCAGGATGTTTCCTTCTCACAGGCTTCCTTCTCTCATTTTCTCCTTGCTTGCTGTGCTGCATATTATATTTTAAACTTATTTAACTCAGTCTACAGAAAAGCTGCTAATTTGCTTGTAAAACTATATACTATAAAAATCAATTTAAATTTAAAATAAAGAAAGGGCAACCAGAAAGGCGAACAAAAGTGGACCATGAGAAATTTGAAATTTCCTTGGAATGTATGACCATGGCCACAAAATCAAAGACATACGATTGGCCATTTTCAAGAAGTTAAAAATATATGACCGCAGTTCTGCAATCCATACTTAAGAACAATAATTCTGCTGCTTTCAAAGTAATTAAGAACAGGATTATATTTTTCCAGTAAACATGGAGCACTTGCTATATCTTACCTTTAAATAGGATCCATAGTATTTTGTTACATAAGGACTGTCACATTGACTTAGCACAGTTATCTCCTGCTGAATGTCCTCTATTTCATCTTCTGCCTCCTCAAGGTCTATGATTTTAATAGCAACCACTTGCTGTGTCCGATTATCAATGCCTTTAAAAACCTCTCCAAACGAGCCTTTTCCAATACGCTCTAGTTTTGTGAAGAGTTCCTCAGGGTCTGCTCTGTGGTTCTGTAGGAAAAGGAAGAAGGAATTAACACACACACACAAACAAAAATAGATTTCTGCCTTGCTTTTTTTCTTGGAGACTCAGGGGCAAGTTCAAGATTTCAATTTCATGACAAAGGAAACCTAAGAAAAAAGGTGGGAGTATATGCACTGACACCAAAGGGGGTGGGCTGACCTGAAATTGTGCTGTTTTAAAAGCCCCCAAATCTTCTAACTAGCATAAATCTGTATTTCATTTCATAATTTGCTGGCAATTACACATTCATACTGTTTGCCTAAGCCAAAGCTCTGAACACAAATGTTTCCATCAGATCCAAAAATGGAAGTCTAGGACAGGATTACTGGTGATGAGAAATGCCCAGTTGTTCTCACATTTTTCTCTGCAAACGTGAAAGCTAGCATACTGCTTAAAAAAAAATAAGCAAAGATTCCTGCTTAAGTTGCTGGACCTCTTATCTGTTACAACTATATAGCTTTCTGGTTATCAAGAGCATATTTGACAGAGAACAGAAAGAGACCTCAAAACAATCCAAAGAAGAGGTAGAACAATGCAAAGAAAGCCTTCAAAGACCAGAACAGCAATAATGTCTCATTAATTGCAGGCACATGATCACTGTCTACAAAATCAAGCATTTAAGGTTCCCCCTGCAAGCTATAACTAGATTGCCATAATGTACAAGCACATTAATCCAAAGTGCTAATGGAAGAGTTGCTCTTTATGTCTTTGCATGATTGTCAAAGGGGAAGGGGGAGCCAGAAAAATTCAATGTGCAATTTCCCATTAAACCAGTAATAATCTTAGCTGATAGCAGGGCTTTTTTTGTAGCAGGAATCCCTTTGCATTATTGCATATTAGGCTACAAACTCCTGATGTAGCCACGTAGGGTGGCCATAATATCTGCAGGCCAGCCAGGGACACCTTGAGGAGGGAATGATGTGCGTGTGCGCAGCGCGCGCGCCGCCGGAAACAGGAAGTGACGTCACTTCCGGTGACGTCATGCCACCGCCGGAAACAGGAAGTGACATCACTTCCTGTGACATCATTTCCCCCGTGCCACCTGCCGGAAGCAGGAAGTGACATCACTTCCTGTGATATCATTTTCCCCAAATGACATCATTTCTCCCAAATGCCACTGCCAGGGTTCGGGGGAAGCGAGCTAGACTGCTGTTCTTTTGAGGGGTTATAGAGTGTTTCGAGCCCGTCCCTGTGGCATCGGTCCCATCATTGTGGGACCCAGGGGGCTGGCGCGGCGGCCCGCTGAAGCACCCTGTCGGTCACTTCCGGGTTCCTGTCCTGCATCTCGACCTGTGTTATTAGTGACAGGCTGCTTCGGCGGGCCACCGTGCCGGCCCCCTGGGTCCCACAATGATGGGACTGATGGCACAAGGACGGGCTCGAAACACTCTATAACCCCTCAAAAGAACAGCAGTCTAGCTCGCTTCCCCCGAGCCCTGCCGCCATAAGCCTCAAGGGGGCTCATTTTGCGGCATCTCCTGGCGGGAGGGTGGCACCCACACGGGAGACATATCAAATGAAAGAGGGGGTGCAGGGCTATCAGAAACAGCCAGCGGAGGGAGTCGGGAGCCCACCCCACTGGGGGATCCACACTCCGAAAGTGATGAAGGTGGCGCAGAAGGAGGGAAGGAAGGAGGGAAGGAGGGAGAAAGGAAGGAAGGAAGGGAGGAAGGGAGGGAGGGAAGGGAGGAAGGGAGGGAGGGAAGGGAGGGAAGGGAGGGAAGGGAGAAAAGGGAGGAAGGAAGGGAGGGAGGGAGGAAGGAAGGGAGGGAGGGAGGGAAGGAGGGAAGGGAGGGAGGGAAGGAGGGAAGGGAGGGAGGGAAGGGGGGAAGGAAGGGAGGGGAGGAAGGAAGGAAAGAAGGTCGGCCTCCTCCTCCCGCTAGCCGCCCCCCCGCTTTTGGCCCCCTCCCTCCCTGCCTGGGGGGGGGGCTTACCGTCTCACAGGGCGCGGGTGGCGGCCTCCCCTCCGGGCGGGCGGGCTGGCCAGGAGGCGCAGCAGCAGCAGCGCGAGGAGGAGCAGGAGGCGGCGGCGGGCGGCCCCTTCCCGGGCGGCGATGCGGCAGCTGGTGCTGGTGGCGGCGCTGCTGGCCGCCGGGCCTGCAGGGAGGGCGGGGCACCTCGGCGGCCTCCTCGCCGCTCGGACCCCCTCCCGGGCCTCCCCCCTCAGTGGGGCAGCCGCAGCCAAGCTGCCGGGCCTGCAGGGAGGGCGGGGCGGGGGGCTTCGGCGGCCTCCTTGCCGCTCGGACCCCCTCCCGGGCCTCCCCCCTCAGCGGGGCAGCCGCAGCCAGGCCGCCGGGCCTGCAGGGAGGGCGGGGCGGGGCACCTCGGCGGCCTCCTCGCCGCTCGGACCCCCTCCCCCCGCTGCTGGCGGGGCTGGCGGCGGCGGCTGAGGAGGCGGCCGAGCCCACCGACCCGGGGCCTCCCGCCATGCCGCCGCAGCCCCGCCTCCCGCTCCGGCCACCGCTGCCGCCGCCATTGTCCCGCCGCCGCGCCGCCTTGCCCACCCGCCCGCGCGGCCTCTTGCTGGCGAAGCCGGGACTTCTAATGGTCCCGGGATAGCCAGCCCGGGAGGCGGGAATTTGGAGGCAGGAGCGGGACTTTCCTGGGTGGTCGGGACGATCTGGCCACCCTATGCCTCCTTTTTTTGGAAATTAAATGTAGATTGAGCATTTCCAATCTGTGGGCCATTGCTTTGTTTTCCATATTTGCTGGCATACTCCAGTCAAGATTTTGATAGGCTCTATCTCCATGGCTTGGAATAGCGCTATCACTATCCCATCTACTCTCAGTGATTTGTTTCTCCTAACTGCTCTCAGTGCAGCCTTCACTGTAGGTTCTTTTTCAAATTTCTTCTTTAATGGAATCTGTGATCCTTTCATCATGTCTGTATACTTCTTCATTATATTGTTCCCATCTTTTATTTTGTCCTATTCAGTTAATGTTTTTCCATGTTGATCTTTCAGCATGCCTAACTGTGCTTTAAATTTCTCTTTGACTTCTTCAATCTTGTGGAACAGATCTCGTTCTTCCTTTTTTGCTGTTTTTTTCCTATTTCTTTACACTGGTTATTATAATAGTTATCTTTATCCCTATGTGTCAGCTGCTGCAATGCTGCATTTAGACTTCTGGTTCTATTTCTGTCACCTTTTACTTTTGCCTCTCATCTATCTTTAGCAATTTATCAGTCATCAATTGAGGCTTTTCATTGCTTTTGGCTACAGGAATAGTTTCTGCACTTCCTTCTCTGGTTTCAACCCATAGTTCTTCTGGTTCATGTTCACTTGAACTAAGTAATACAAGTCTCTTCTTTAGACCAGGAATGTCAAACGTGTCTCAGGGGCCGAATCAGGCCCCGCAAGCAACAGCCTGTCATCTGCTTCCTTCTCCCTCTCTCTCGCTTCCTTCTACATAACAGCTTGCTTTGCAAGGCTTGCTCAATTGCACAGGAGCTACAGAGAAAAGCCTCTATATTCTCCATTGGCTGAGGCTCCTCCCTTGGGGGGAAGGCACAGCTTGTTTTTCCAGGCTCTCTCAATTGCACTGCAGAGCTACAGAGCCAAGCCTCCCTTCTATTGGCTGAGGCTCCCCATCCCTAGTCCCTTGGGGAAGGAAGGAAAAAGCCACAGCTTCCTTTGCCCTGTTCTCTGGATCCCATGGAAGAAATACAAAGAAAGCACCTTTAAGACCAACGAGTGCTAACATTTTTAGCATGTTTTAAGGGTTTTTTTAAAAAATATTTAATTGTGTTTGTCTGTGCCCTTTATAAAGTTTATATCTCTGCTACCTAATCTTAAATAGGTACACACATGGCCTGGCCCGACATGGCACAGCCCAACAAGGTCTCATTTATGACAGGTTCAGCCCTCATAACAAATGAGTTGACACCCCTGCTGTAGACAGTCTTAAACTCGTCAAGAAAGCTGCTTAGATTGTCTTCTGGAACTATAATTTTTTGGTGTTTTTCTTTAGCTATAATTTCCCCAGAGGAGTTAGCCATGCTAGTCTCTTGCAGCAAAACAGAAAAGACGCCAGTAGCACCTTTAAGACAACTGAATTTTATTGTAGCATAAGCTTTCAAGAAACAGCTCTCTTTTGAAGAGCTGTGTTTCTTGAACGCTTATGCTATAATAAAATTTGGTAGTCTTAAAGGTGCTACTGGTACTCTTCACTATTCTAATTTTTGATATTAACAATTCATGGTCTGAACCACAATCAGCTCCTGCCCTTGTTTTAGTAGAGAGAACAGATCTTCTGCTTCCGATTATATAATTTTATTTTATCAGCGCTATCTAAAATGGATTAAGGACTGTCAGGTTTGGTTTATTAATCTAGTTTATCTGAGTGCTGATGCAGGGAGAGGTTCCAGAATTGCATATAACAGGGGTGGCCAAACTGCAGCTCGGGAGTTACATGTGGCTCTTTCATACATATTTTGTAGCTCTCAAAGCCCCCATTAGCCCATTGGTCAGCTTGGAGAAGGCATTTGTCTCTTTAAATCACTTATCCAAGCCAAGCCAGCCAACAGCTTGTAAAATGCATTTAAAGTTGTTTTCTTTCCACCTCTCTATCCCCCATCTATTTGCCTTCCTTCCTTCCTTCCTTCCTTGTGGCTCTCAAACATCTGACATTCATGTCTTGTGGCTCTCAAACATCTGACATTTATTCTATGTGGCTCTTACATTAAGCAATTTTGGGCACCCCTGGCATATCCAAACTGTAATCAGCATTAATGCAAACCAGTGTTCCCTCTAAGCTGAGTTAGCGTGAGCTAGCTCACATATTTTTTGCCTCCAGTTCACACATTTTGTCTTAGCTCATGAAGGATGACCCCAGAACACAATAATGTATGCCGTAGCTCACAAAGTAGAATTTCTGCTCACATTCTGCAGCTTAGAGGGGAAATTGATGCCAACTATATTGTGACAGAATATATCAACGACCAGAGGAAATTAAAACAGTAGCACTACATGGTTCTTGGAAAAGACATTTTGGAGAATTAGCCCACCATTGGACCAAAGTGCTAAATTAAATTTTTAATATCTTTATAGACTAAGAAAAACTTACAGAGGCTTACAGGCAGTTGTGACTATTATTTAATTGTTTAAAATCTGTGACAATGAGAATACATTTTATATCACCATTATCTTATTAATACACAATTATTTTGTACATTTGGGATTTGGCAGTCATATTTACATGGTGCTTTGTTTTTCTTTTGGCTTATATTTTTAGCACAATGTCCCTTTAATTGTATTCTCACAGCCATCTAAACCTAACAACTGAAGGGCACATCCACCCCACTTGTTAGGTTTAATTGGCTGTGAGCCATTAAATCCATCCATTTCACTTCTCCCTGCTTCACACTGAAATGGCTGCCACCCATTAACCCTTCCTGGATAATTCCCCTCCTTTCTCCTGGCCACAGCTGGAACCAAACTTGCTGGACCAGCTTGGTTGGGGGTCTTTTGGCTCAGTTTGTGCCCATCCCTAATGAGTAGCTTTCCTGTTTCATTTTGTGTTCTCAGCCCAAATCTTCCAACAATATTTGACTCTACTTTGTTTTTTAGTTTTGCATTCCAGTCACCTATGATTATCAACACATTTTGTTTAGGTGTGCAGTTTTTTCTTGTAGACTTGAATAAAAGCTTTCAACTTCTTCCCCCTCAGCATTTGTAGTTGGGGTGTAAATTTGAATGATGGATATGTTGATAGGCTTTCCATGAAGTCTGATTGATATTATTTGGTCAGACTTTGCATTACAGCCCCTTACTGCTTCCAGGATTGTAATGTTTAAATGTTGCATTACTTGTTTTATGATCTCAAGTTCACCTTGCTCCATATTTCTTACATTCTCTGTCCCTATTATATGTGTCAAACAGCTTGGACTTCCATCTTGCATCCATTCATGTCAACAACTGAACTTCCTTTCCACTTTAGTCCAGTTCTGTCATTAAGAACAGGCTATTTGTAGTTGTTCTCAGCTCTCCTCCAGTAGCTGACTGAGTGCCATCTGCCCTGGGGCACCCACTTTCAGCATTATACCTTTTTCTGTTTTGGATTGTCTCATCACAGGATTTTTGAGCGATTATCAGAAGATCCTTTATCAGTGTCGCCTTCCACTGCTACTGCTGCCCAATATCTACCTTTCAGAGATTCCTCTGCTCCCATCACCACTGAAACTATCTGTTCTCTTCTGCTGATGTGGCCATTGATTCCTGAAGGGGGTGTCTCAGCTGCGATCATTCTGTCTTGATTGTCTCTGTTATAAGTCCGAACTGCTTAAGGTACTGCTCTCAGCTTTGCTGACACATATGAACCCCCTCAATGCCCTTAAGGCATTTGTGCATTTAGCTAAGCCCTGATCAGATGGAGTGGAGAAAGGACAGAAGATAATGGGTAAAGGGCAGTAGGGGAAAAGAGATGGAAGTAGTGAAAAGCTTCTTCTACCCTTGGGACTGCTTGAGAATGTGAGAGTTTGATGTTTGGCCATGATATTCTGCAAACCATGGACTATCTTCTCTAAGAATTCTGCAGAACTATCCATAAATAACAGAACCACAGAGTTACAAGGGACTGGCATACTATTGACACAGCTCCCAGAACATTCCAATTTATGTTTAGCAAATTTTAAAAGTAGCAGTTGTGCAACATTCCCAGCTTGCCTAATTGTTCCTCTTTAGAAACCAGCTGATAATTACACAGAATTTTTCCTCTGATGCTAAAAAAAGTAAAATATCCTCATGGAATTTTCCACTTCTCCATCTTGATCTCCACCTCCCTTCCCACCCATCTGTTCCCAAGAGCTAGATGCTACCAGATAAAGGCAAAGGCTATTTCATGAAAGTCATTGTTCAAAGAGAAGAGACTAAAAAGAAAACCTTTTGAGTTTACTGCTAAAGTTTACACAAGTAAACATACATCAGAGTCACACTCTGAGAAACAAGGTTTTTCCAGAACATGGATTTATTTTTAGAATTACTGCATTTCAAAAACCTGCTTAAAGCCTGGATGCAGCTGTATGCAAACATTACCTCTTTCAGAAAAGAAAAGTGGAAACATAACCAAATTTACTAACCAAGCATTCAGCAGACTTGTTCATTCCACCATTACATAAACATGCCCAAACAAAGAATAGAATGCCATTATAAAACACATCCTGGATGTTTCTGTCCAATGGACAGAGATTTTGAGCGAACAGACTGATTTAACTGTGTGGTGAATGATGTCAAAGATTCCATTACAGTCAGTATTTCTATCCAACTGCATGGTTTAGCTTGGCAGAAACTCTATATAACAGACATTAAGAAGTGATCAAGAACCCTGTATGGTTAAGACAAATAATCTTGAATTGGCTAGTTAAGTCGGTAGTATTTATGCAGAGGAAACCCCTCCCCATTACACTATGAACCTGCAAATCTTGTATGAACATAAAAAGAGCCCTGCTCAATAAATCTGGTTATCTAGTCTAGCATTCATTTTCACACCATGGGCAGCCAGTTACTACAGAGGGCCAACAACAGGGCACAGAGGCCCAGGCCTTTCCCTAATGCTGCCTCTTGGCATTGGTATTCATTGGTTTACTGCCTTTGAATGTGGAGGTTACCTTTGTTATCATGGCTAGTAGCCGCTGGTATACCTGTCCTCCATGCATCTGTCTAACCTTTTTTTAAAGCCATCTATGCTTCTATCACTACATCCTCTGGCAGCGATTTTCATACATTAATCACTAATTTTGTAAAGTATTACTTTTTTTTTTTGTTCTGAATCTACCGCCCATCAACTCAATTGCATGCCCTTAAGTTCTAGCATTTTGAGAGAGGAAGAAATCGTTCTCTCTGCGCAATTGTCTATCCCATGCGTAATCTTACAAACCTCCTCCTTAGTAATCTATTTTCTAAATTGAAAAGTCCAAGACTCTTCTTCAACCTTTCCCCATAGCAAAGGTGCTCCATTCCCTTAATCATCTTGGTTGCTTTCTTCTGTACTTTTTTCAGCCCTGCAATGCCATTTTTGAGATACGATGATCAGAACTGCACATGGTATTCTAAATGAAGCTGCACCACAGACCTATACAGAAGTCTTATAACACTGGGCATTTTGTTTTCAGTCCCTTTCCTAACAATACCCATCATAGCATTTGCCTTTTTACTGCTGTAACAAAAGTATCAAAAATTGTAACAAATCCACAGCAAAAATCAATTTAGTAATGCTGTGGGGTACTGGGTTGACATTTTCAATGAGCTATCCACTATGATCCCTCCAAGATCTCTGCCCCTCTCATTCTCAGAATTCAGTAGCATATAACAGAAGTTGCGATTTTTTTGTTCCAATGTGTTCTGTTACACTTACCTACATTCACCTCCACTTCCAGATCATTTAAGAAGAAATTAAATAGTACTTGGCCAAGTACTGATCCTTGTGGGACCCCACTGCCCAATTCCCTCCATTGGAAGAACTGTCCATTTATTCCTGCTCTGCTCTCTGTCACGTAACAAATTTTTAATCCAAAAGAGAACCTGCTTTTCACCTCATGACTGCTAAGCTTACTGGTATTTGGTGAGGTACCTTGTCAAAAGCCTTTGGAAGTCCTGAGTACAGTAAACCACACATGGACAAGAGCAATGTTAGCATGGGGCTTTTCTATGCTGCATAATTCCTGCTGCTAACAATACAGCCCCCCTCCCATTTTCAGTGAAACAGTAGCCATTTGAAGCTTATGCCTATGCAGATGTGTCACCACTCTCAACTTATTCCATGTTCAATTTTGTGAACTCAAGCCAATAACTCATAACAAGCAAAAAGTTAAGCCCAGGTCATCCCCATGTTCTAGATAACATACAGCTTACAGTTGGACTAAGGCAGGGGTGTCAAACATGCACCCCAAGGGACGCAACCAGTCCCCACAGGGCTCCTATCAGGGCCACGAGCAACTCACTTCCTTCTCCCTCTCTTGCTTCCTTTGCCTCTCAGCTTGCTTTGCCAGGCTTTTTCAATCACACAGGAGCTACAGAGCAAGAGAACTTGCTTTGCCATGCTCTCTCAATTGCACAGCAGAGCTACTGAATCAAGTCTCTCTTCCCTCCATTGGCTGAGGTTCCTCCCTCTCCTTAACCCCTTACTTTGCCCAGCTTCCTTAACTGCATAATTAAGATGCAAAGCACCTTTAAGACAAAGTTTTATTCAATGCAAGACCTTTTTACCTTGCTACAAAGAGAGGGTGTGTGTTTTGTTGGGTTTGTTATATCAGGGCTCTCCTGGGTGCAACTGGGTTTGCCTCCCCTTTGTATTGGTTCCTTACTGTGAGGGGTCATTCTCCTTTGAGTACAGGAGGACATCTTGGGTGCTTCCCATCGTCTTGTCAGGGAGGCAGGAAATAGAATTATTATTCTTTTTCTTCCCATGACCCTGGAACATCCATCTCCTCAGTTGGGATACTCCGAGAAGCAGTTTCTAGACTATCAACCTTACTCAGAAAAATCAAACAGCAAAACAGCAATAATAACGCGTTAAGATGCAACAAGCACAACAAAAAGAACTGTAGAGCAGCAAGAAAAAAGAATAAGACATGGCAGAACAGACCCTAGAGTAGGAGCGAAGCAGCGAGCTGGGCAAGATGTCCTCCTATACTCAGAGGAGAATGACCTCTCACGGTAAGTACCAATGGTCATTCTCCCTCTGAGTAGGAGGCCATCTTGGGTGCTCCTATAGCAGTAGATTAATGACTGGGTGGGGCATCGCTCTCTTCCAGGAACACATGCTATAAAACTTTTCTGCCAAATGCTGCTTCTGCTGAGCTGTAAGTGTTCAGTTTGTAGAGACGAACAAATGTTGAAATAGAAGACCATGTTGTGGCCCTGCATACTTCATCTATTGAAGCGTATTTGTTAAATGCAGCATTAGTTGCCGCACTTCCGGCTGGATGTGCTGTGATTCCCCTGGGTACATCTAGTTTCAGTGCTTTATAGGCTTCCATGATGCATTGCTTAATAGCATAGCTGATGGTTGAAACTGACATTTTTGGCCCACCTTTGGTGGTGAAATATTGATAAACATAGCATCCGTCTTCCGGATTGGTTCAGCCCTAACTAAATATGCCTTCAGGCAACGTCTGACATCTAAGGTATACCACATTAGTTCCCTGAGATGTTTAGGATCTGGACAGAATGATGGCAAATGAAGTTCCTGGGACTTGTGAAAGCTAGATACAACCTTGGGTTGAAAAGTGGGATCCGTGCGGAGGACCACTTTGTCCTTGTGAAAGATGCAGAGTTCTCTCTTCACAGACAGCGCATTAATTTCCGAGACCCTTCTAGCTGATGTGATCGCTGTCAGAAAGATGGTCTTCAAGTGCAACCATTTTAAAGGAATGTCCTGTATAGGTTCAAAGGGTGGTTTAGTGAGTGCAGACAAAACAGTATGTAAACGCCACATTGGAAATCTGTGTGCCTGTGGAGGACACCTGAGTGTGGCCCCCCCTTAGGAATCTCTGTATGTGTGCATGCTTGGAAATGTCCCTTCCCTGTATCAGTCCCAAAACTGAAGTTAATGCTGCTACTTGTCTACGTAAGGTGGCTGGTTTCAGTCCAGATTGTAGCCCATCTTGCAGAAACTCCAATACGGATTGAATTTAGGGGATCCTTTGCCTTTCTGCGACACTACCGATGGAATGCCTTCCAAGTAGTATTGTAGATTCTGGTGGTGGACTCCTTTCTGGAGGCCAATAACGTATTAGTAATCTCTGAAGAATAACCTAACTTCAGGAATGTAGACTGTTCAATATCCACACGGTCAACTGCAGCCATTCTGGGTGTGGATGCCAGATTGGTCCCTGTGTCAGCATGTCTGGTGAAATTTCTAGCCGAAGAGGTGGAGTTGTCAATTGCTTTTGGATAGTAGAAAACCATGGGCGCCGTGGCCACCATGGGGCTACTAAGATAACCCGTGCGCTCTGGTGCTGTACCTGGCAAAGAAATCTCGATAACACTGGAATCGAAGGGAAGGCATACAGCAGGCTGAGGCCAAACAACTGTCAATGCATCCACTGCCGCTGCCTCTGGATGAAAAAATCTGGTGGAAAATCTGGGTATCTGATAATTGTTGTGAAAATCCATGATTGGTCGACCAAACTGATCAGCTGTCTGTTGAAATAACAGTATCTTTAGCCTCCATTCCCCTGGTTGTATGGTTGTTTGGCTGAGCCAGTCTGCTTGAATGTTGGTAATGCCCTTGATGTGCTCTGCCCTGATGGACAGAAGATGTTTCGCCCAGGTGAATAAGGTCCTCACTTCTTTGGACAGAGCAGATGATCTCAAACCTCCCTGATGGTTCAGGTAAGTCTTTGCAGTCACACACTGTCCATTGGTACTAGCATGTACCGCTTCTGTACTTGTTCGGTGAAGAATAATAGCACTAGACGAATCGCCCGCAACTCCAATACTTTGATTGGAAATTGAGCTTCTGACGGTGACCAGCGGCCCTGTGTTGGGATGTTGTCGAGTGTTGCTCCCCATCCTGACAGACTAGCATCTGTGAACAGCTGTATCTCCCTGGGAAGGTAGTAAATCTTCCCTTGGTGAAGACTGGGATCCCTGGTCCACCGCTTTAGGGATTTGCTTGACTGCTAAGGAGACTTGGATCTGTGGGTTCTGTTTTTCCATGATCTGGTATTGATGGAGACAGAGCAAGCTTTGTAAAGGTCTCGTATGTAGTCTGCCCCACTGGACTGCGTCGATGTTCCAAGATGAGTAGACCCACCGACTTGGTTAAAGTCAATAATGGAGAGTAAACACTCTGGACGACCAGATCCATGAGCGGCTTGGTTTTCTGAATCTTGTCATTTGCTCCAACCATTGTGTTGGTTCTAGAGAGCTCTTGGATAGATTTATAAGAAAACCATGTTCTTGTAGACCAGGGGTGGCCAACAGTAGCTCTCCAGATTTTTTTTGCCTACAACTTCCATCAGCCCCAACCAGCATGGCCAATGGCTGGGGCTGATGGGAGTTGTAGGCAAAAAACATCTGGAGAGCTACCGTTGGCCACCCCTGCTGTAGACAATGGATAGTTGTCTGAACATCCGACAGAGCTTTCTGTTTGGACAATGCTCTGATTCAAAGATCGTCCAGGTATGGATGGACATGAACCTCCTGTTGTCTGAGATGGGCCACAACGTTCACCATCACCTTCGTGAAGACTCTGGGGGCTGTGGCTAAGCCAAAGGTGAGTGCCCTGAATTGAAAATGTCTGTGTCCCACACAGAATCGAAGGAAACGCCGATGGGATGAAAGGATCGGGATATGCAGGCATGCTTCCGTGAGATTCAGTGATGTGAAGAACTCCCCTGGTTGTAGAGCCTCTGTGATTGCCTTGAGAGTCTCCATACGAAAGTGCTGGAGATGAATGAATCTGTTGAGAAACTCTAGGTCAAGTATTGCTCTCCAGTCTCCATTCTTCCTGGGAACAGTGAAGAAGATTGAGTACACGCCCCAACCCATCTGGTCTGTTGACACAGATTTTATGGCATTGATTTCGAGAAGATGTGCTATGGCTTTGTTTGTGATTGATCTTTTTGCAGAGTTCTTTCGAATCGGGGACACTAGGAAACGTTCCGGTGGGGTGTTTTTGAATTCTATTGCATAACTGCATGGTACGATCTCTAATGTCCAGCAGTCTGCCTGGGAAGCCTCCCAGGCGTCTTGAAAGTTATGTAGTCTTCCCCCCACCGGAACTGAAGTCCAGTCACGCCTTGCACTTTGGTTCCCGGTCCTGCTTGTCCATACAGTCTGAGTTCTATTTGGAGAATCTGGAATTATTGAATCCTTTTCTGAAGGACTGCCTTGGTTGATTCCAGGACAATCTTTTGTTGTCTGGCTTAGATCTGGCCAAGGTGTGTGAAGAACGAAAGGGCTGAGAAGAAAAACCTCTTCTATCAGGTCTCCGAATGTTCTTTGGCATGGCTTTCTTTTTGTCCTTAGTCTCCACTATAATCTTGTCTAAGGCACTACCAAAGAGCTTTTCCCCTTGAAACGGATAAGAAATCACAATATGTTTGGAGTGATTGTCTGCAGGCCATGCTCTCAGCCAGATGCCTCTTCTGGCTACGGCCCTGAAGCCAAACCTCCGGAGCAAAAGGTGACCACGTCTAGAGATGCATCGGTCGAGAATTCAGCTGCTTTAAGCAGCCTAGTGGTTCCATCAAGTAGCTTCTTGTTATTTTCCAGCAATAGCTGGGTGAGTCTCCTAGCCCAGACTATAGCTGCTCTAGATACAATAGAGGATGCTGTACACGCCTTTATTGCCATGGCTACTGCCTCATGTGACCTCTTTAATGCCAGATCAATTTTCTTGTCCCAGTTGTCCCAGATGGAGCCATGACCGTCTTCTGACACCAACCCTGGGTTCTGAAGTGCCGTCACCAGGGCGTCCACTACTGGAACCTGTAACATCTTGTTTGCAAAAACAGGTAAGTTATATAGTTTTTTCACAAAACCAGGGAATTGACGATTGGAGTTAGGTTTTCCCCACTCGGCTTTGAGTTGTCTTTCAAAGAATTGTAGAAATGGAAAGACCTTAGCAGTTGTGTGTGAACCTGGAAAGAACTCCCTATCCCCAGTAGTTTTATTTCTGGGATTGGTATCAGTACTGGTATTCTCTTCCTCAGAGGAAGAATCCTGGAGTCCCAGTGCTGCCATGACTCTGATTAACAAATATTGGTAATCATCAGCTTTAAAGCAACAAACGGACTGTTCAGGAACACAGACATCCTCCACCTCCTCATCTGAGATAAAGCTCTCTTGATCTTTTGGCTGTGACTCCACATCTGAGTGAGCCTCTTCTGAGTCTTCCTTTGGTATTCTAGAGCCAGTAACCCGCTTTCTGGCTGCCTTTGTTGGCCAACTGCTATCTCTGGGCAGATTTTGTTCTGGGCGACATGGAGGAGGAGGAGGGGAAGGAGATCTGGACCCCACTGATCCCATGCCCATAGCCCCCTATTGGCAAGCATTAAATATTTCGGCCCAAATAGTTTGCTGGAGCATAACCATAAACTCGTTAGAAAAGGGCCCCTGGAGGTTGGGTACATTACCACACCGTTGCAGCAGGGCTGGGTCTGTAGCAGAGGCTTGATCCAACAGGGGCTGGCCTCCTAGAGTGGCTCCCAACTGGAGATTGGCAACCAGTGAATGAGGTGCGGCAGATGACTCATGGTGCCGATCGGGTGTTGTTCGCGCAAAAAAACTGCCATTGAAATGGCTGCTGCCAGTCACAACCCTCTGGTGAGGAGGAGCTTTGAACGCGTCCGTTGCTGCCCCTGGACGCTTCTGCCCGTGGTGACTGGAGTCACTAGAGCAGGAAACGTTGCCAGGAACCACAGCAAGCTGAAAAGACATGCCGGTACTGGATTCTTTTCCCGTGGCGCCGGATTGAGGGCCGGAGAAAGACGTGTCATCCCTGAAGCTTTCCATCTGCCGCTTCTTGCAACGCACAGCAAAAAACAGCCGCTTTGAAGTAGCCGCGGCAGCATCTCTCCCTCGCTGATTGCGAGGGTGTGGGGGGAGTTGAAGAGAAGGAAAAAACAGCCGTAGAAAACTAAAGCTTAGGAAAGGTGTTGAAAAAGGATAAGTAGGGGTAAGGTTGGAAGAGTGAAGAATTAAATAAGAAATAAAGGTAAGGTGATTTAATATCTTTTGGAGCTAATCCAACTAGTTGCTCTCCCTTTCGAGGTAGGAAAGAAACTGAGGAGATGGGTGTTCCAGGGTCATGGGAAGAAAAAGAAGAATAATTCTATTTCCTGCCTCCCTGACAAAATGGTGGGAAGCACCCAAGATGGCCTCTGACTCAGAGGGAGAACTTTCAGTGGCTCAAGGTCACCCAGCAGGTTTCATGTGGAAGAGTGGGGAATCAAACCTGGTTCTCCAGATTAGAGTCCATTGTTCTTAATCACTGGCTCTCCACAGCTCTATATGATGAAAAGTCAAAGCAGCAAAACACTGAAGACACAATTCTTCCTATAATTTACATTTTATCTGATAGATAAATCTATCGTAAATTGTAGCTACAGCAGAAATTATTCTTAACTTCGTTCTTGTAGAGCAACTGGGTCAAAGAAATTTTACAATGTATACATAATCTGATCCGCCTATGCTTTAAGATTCTGTGTAGCACCAATATTTTGTTGTAAATTGTTTGTTTTATCGTTTTATACTGTAATTGAGATTGTTGGTTTTATTATGACTGTTAGCCTCCATGAGTCCATTTTGGAATGGGCAGGATATAAATCAAAGGTAAATAAAATAAAATAAACATGGCGGAGAAAACTAGATGGGAGAAGCTGCGTATCACAGAATATTCCAGAAGACAAAATATACTTGCAGAATCCATGTTAAGACCCCCCCCCAAGTGGGACTGAATACACTTTTTGTGTTAATTATGTCTGCAAAAGCAGATCAAAGTAAAGACAAAGAATAATTATTGGAGGGATTCTGTTGATGTAGCCCAATCACCTGCTCTCAATTATGATCTTCCACACAATATTTCCTAGGGTTTAACTCACACAAACCATCCTACAATGTGCACAGGGCACAGAGGTGCCAATAAGGCATACCTCTCCAAAGTTGCTGTGGTACGGATAGCTCCAAATGACTCCAGCAAGCAAGACAAGCCATAAAGGAAAGCTACTCTTCCCTTTAGTCAATCTGGCCTGTGGGACAACTGTGATATGTTGACCCTCTCAGCAACCCTCAACCACAGAAGGCTGCTATACAGTATACACAATTCCCTTCACCATGCAACAATATTGGCTGAGTTTTCTTCCCATGTTAAATATAAACACCTGACAGATGAGCAAGTACATTTTTAAGGACTGTTCAGCGTAACAGGCTCCATTTTGTCCTCCCCCACAGACAAAGCTTGTGTAAACCAGAGACAGTTCATGACTTCAGTAATAGCTACATGTCAGTATCTTCAATGGTATGTTCATGACATGAGCTACTCCCTAATAATCTGGCAATTCTAGTTAGGGATTTCACACCCTTTTAAAAGGTTGATATTCTATTGTCTGTTTGTTGCCTGCCCACATTTTACCTTAATTAACTGGGGGGAAAGGTAACTTGCCAACAAAATAGTTTTTGTGAAGTGCCTCAGTCCAGGTTCTTTGGCACCTGAAGAGCTTGATACAACTGGCCCTTTGTCTGGTATTTGTTGTTTTTCTTACAGTAATACCTAACTCTGTGAGTTCAGCTGTGCCAAAAATAGAATACAAACTACAGTGAGCTGTCCTAGTCTCAAACAATCTGAGTAGACAAGGAAGCTCTATTACCACATAGGTGAAGAAATGAAGCATGGAGTGGTATGACTTGCAATGAGGAAATCTGTCACTGATTAATAAACTACATTTAATGATTTTACTACACCAGCTCAACAACTTCCTTGAGACTGGCTGCACTTATTATTTATGCAGCACTATCATACATTGTGCTTTACAGAATTACATGGGCAAAAGCTGAGCTCCTTCCGCCTAAGGAACTTACAATTTAAAATGAGATAAAGGGCAAAATAGAGCGAGACACAAGGATAGAGAGCGATAAATGTGAGCAAATCAGAAGGATATAAGGAGCAATTTGAAGGAAGCTGCCGAGATATCACCAAGGCCATAGTTAAGGAGGGAGACCCATGCAAAGGAGAATAATTCTGGTTAGACAAGAGTGGCAGAATTGGAGGAACAGAGGCAACAGGCAGGAAACATAACAAGAAATAATAGCCAAAAGATCAGATGGAGTGATGCAATAAAAAGGTTGAAAGGAAAGGTAAGTCATTTGTGCTGGATACAGAAGGGGAATGAAAGTCAGTGCAAAGATCTGAGTAGGGGCATCACAACTCACATGAAGTTTTTTATCAAACCCTTTTTCTCCATTTATACTGCTCAACTGCCTTCTTTGGAGGTCTGCCAGAGCTGAAGCCTGTTCCATGTGCAATTCAACATATTTTTATTTACATCAATGTTTGATGGTTTTGAATAATGGAGAATTGCTCGTTTTCTTTTTAAAATTAAGTTCCAATATACATATGGCAGGGGTGGCCAACGGTAGCTCTCCAGATGTTTTTGCCTATAACTCCCATCAGTCCAAGTCACTGGCCATGCTGGCTGGAGCTGATGGGAGTTGTAGGCAAAAAACATCTGGAGAGCTACTGTTGGCCACCCCTGACATATGGAAATGCTATAAGCCAATCAAGGGACACCGGATGGAGTTGAGAAAATTTAAAATGCAATAAAACTGTCCAAATATAACTGTACACTGGTCTGACTCCTCCAGTTAATGACACTTCACTGGGCAAGAGCCTGACACTCTGCAAAGGGCTGGTGCTGCTCCAACAACAGGCCAACTGTACAAGAGCATTTGCACTCTTAACCAGAGGCAGGGAGGTCTATTGTATTAGCCCTGACCTGACTTAGCAAGAAGCAGCAAAACATTATACATGCTTCTGTAACGTCTCATCTTTGGCTGACAGTATCTGCTACTCTGGCACATGTGTGAGATTATTTGATTTATTATCCTTATTTACAGTAAAGCCCACCTTTCTCACTAAGACTCAAAGCAGATTACAAAGTGTAAATTGATAACTTTAAATGATTTAGAATATAATTTGCTTTTAGCTGAAGTTCTAGACAGAATTATCACAACACAATGCTTAAATTTTTAACATATTTAGAACTGCTTTTACCCTTTTCTGCAAAAAAGCAGAAGCTGAGCATGTACAAACAGTAGTCTCAAAAGGAGGGCTGTCAGCCATTTCTTGTTAACAGTGAGCTCCTATGCAAAAATAATATGTGCACTCAGTGCTACAGAAACATCAATTGAAATGTAGCAACTGACTGGCTGCTTCAAAAGCCAAAGAGAATATGGAACTGTTGTCCAAAGTGGGTAGTCTCATGCGGTGAATAAAGAACCAACAATGCTTTAAGTTTCTACTGCTCTGTATCTTTTGTGAACACCCATTTCAGTCAACACTGTTTGATCCTCCCAGCTAGTACGCAAAAGCAAAATTCAGGAGCACAGAAAAAAAACGTTTCTTTTTCTCCTGACAAGGCAGTGTTGAAAGCTCTATCAAGTCAGCAATTTGACAGACAACAGAACAGGAATATCAAGAAACACATGAAGAGTCTTGCTTTTATAAATCTACAATGAATCTTCATTGGCATTCATTAAAACAAAGAACACAGTCAACAAGTTTAAATGAATATTGATTTCTCCCCCAATTAAGCAACACTGAAATAGTTTTCCGAAGCTATTCTCTGCTCTCTGGTGTTTGTGATAAAAAGGCCTGATCCTAAAAAATGTTTACTTGAATTCAATGGGATTTATGTCCAAGTAAACATGCTCAGGATTATGGTATTAGTGATCTTCTTTATGGTTGGCCACTGTGTGAAACAGGATGCTGGGCTACATGGACCATTGGTCTGATCCAGCACAGCTGCTCTTCTATTCTTAACTTCTTATTTGAGAAAGGAGGGGGGGCAGAGAGAAATCCAAACTAAGTAGCGATGGTAGTTTTAACTTTTGCTTTAGTCACAATGTTTAGGATTAAATGCTAGTCTTTTTCTCTCCTTAAATAGCTCTATGTAACTTTGGTTTGTCTACAGACTGAGTTTTACATATGCTCTGGGGAAAGCATTTGCCATGACTCTTATTCACACCTCATTTAGAATCTTGTACCATTCAAGTTTTTAAAAACACATTTATGTAAGTCTCAACAAACTTCTAAATACTGTCAAAGCAAGAATTGCAAATTTCATTTTAAATTTCACATTACCACTTGTTCTACTTCACTTTACAGTCAGGCTACCATGTGCATGTATGTCACATTTCAGATGGATTCAGTTTTCATTTTTCTGCTACAGGAATACGTCTGCATTAATCTCATGATGCCTCAACCCAGATAGCCCAGGCTAGCCTGATCTATCTCATCAGATCCTGGAACCTAAGCAGGGTCAACAGAGGTTAGTACTTGGATAAGAGACCATCAAGGAAATACGCAGAAACGGGCTGTAGCAAACCACCACAGTTTGTCTCTTGCCATAAAAATTCTATGGGGGTTACCATAAATTGGCTGTGACCTGAAAGCACTTTCAACCACCACCAGTCTCATGACTGTTTGAATGGTCTTAAAAATAGCACTCCATTAATATGTACTTCATAGTCAAGATCCACCTTTAAATTCCTATCAGCCAACACAAGTTTTTGCTACATTAAACTCCAGTCAGACCTGAAGAACCAACACAAGCTAACAGAGAAAGCAGTGAATTCTATCCCACCTCATACAGCAAACAGAACTGCTGGACAGGTTCCAAGCAAGGGCTTTGTGAAAGTATGCTTACAACATAGCTTGAAGGTGACAGGTACCACTAAAGATTAAAGGCCAGCTCCAACATTGTAGTCTGATCCAGGAAATACAGCAGCAGCATGAAGAATATGACACAGCTTCTCTTTCTGGCCATACATACTCCCTTCTCAGGTATTTCTGCCCACATTTAATGCCTCCTCTCCCTACAAAGGTGTCAGCACAATTGGAGCCTCCATATTTCCTCACTACTCTACAAGATTCCATCATTAAAATACTTTTGTGAGGTGATCCCAGAGGCTTCTCTAAAAAAATCTGGCAGAATGTTGGTACATAGTCAAGAAACATCTGCCAATAACCATTCAAATACAGCTTTTCAAATATATCCATGTAGAATGCATTGTATTTCAATTATGTCTTAAGCTACAATGCAGGTCTTCTAACATAAAGATTAATACACAAGGAGACAGTGCAGTTTCATCAGCACAAAGCTAAACAAATCTGTTCAAGTTAGAAAGTTAAAGATGCAGCTGTACCTGTACACTGAACTCCTCATTAATTTATCACTGAACAATATACTACATGATTCCAGACAAGTTCCTTTGGTTGATCTTGCTTTACACAGCAAAACCACTTTGAGGCTAGCATTTCCTTGCAAATGTGTAAGTGCTGCTGTAAAATCAGAGCTTTTAAATAGAAAAGGCCCAGCAGGAACTCATTTGCATATTAGGTCACACACCCCAATGCCAAGCCAGTCGGAACTGCATTCCTGCTCCAAAAAAGCCCTGGGTAAAAATATGTTCGACTTTCCATGAAGCAAGGTCACATGTAGTACAGGCTTCCTAAGGATTACAATAGAATTCTTTTAGATCAGACATAATTATTTTAGATTAACTTCAGCACATACCTTCCAACAGCATGCAGAGGAATAACAGTACAGTGTGATAGTGTGCAAGCTACTTTAAAAGCCTCTGTTTGTATGTCTTTCTAAATCCCTTGGAAATATTAACACTAATCTTTAAACATTAGAGAAGGAGGAAAAGTGGCATGATACAGCCCAATCTTGTCAAGTCTCGGAAGCTAAGCAGGGTCAGTACTCAGAAGAGAGACCACCAAGGAAAACTCTGCAGAGGAAGGCAACAGCAAACCACCTCTGCCTCTCACTTCCCTTGAAAGCCTCTTATGGGGTTGCCATAAGTTGTCTGCGACTTAATGCACTATACACATAGCTCAGAAATAACATTTATGCTGAAATGAGTTGTCTTCATGCCTCCTTGATGGATTTCTGGAAGCATCAGGCTGGCTACTTTTGGAAATAGGATTCTGGACTAGCTGGGACCTTGATCTGGTCCAACCGAGGATTCTTCCTGAAGAGCATACATAAAACATTGCTGATTCTTGTTCATTCAAATTATTTGGGAGGCTAATCATTTAGAGAACACATTAAAATTTGTTATACAGTTAATGACCTGCACAGAATACCAATTTGTTCCATGTTCTAATTTCTTTAAAGAAATCCACTATAACTATTGAGGAACACTCTGTTTAAACTTAGGTCAGTTTATGCTTATCGAAATAAAGGCATGTACATTTTGACAGCATCCAAAATGAGCTACTACCTCTTACAACAACAAAATTGGCTTTAATAATGGCAAAAATTAAAAGAGAACAAATCCAGTTGTATCTTAATCCTTTAACAACCACTTTCTTAAACAAGAGCTAAAAGGAAAAAGATAAAGGAGAAGGTATGTGAAATAATTCCTCTCTGCTTCCAGTTCTTATAAGACTTTTTGGTTTGTACTGTCTTAACTAAAAAAAGTAGTATCTAAAGAACACACTATTCTCTGAATCAGTGTAGCTGAATTAATGGAAAAATACATTAATTCTGCATCTATAAAGGGATATAGGTTAAATTAAAGGAACCGTGCTATTACTATCTCAATAGAATACAGTGCTTTAAACAACCGCAAAGCTCTTAGAATACAGAACAGACCAAGGATAACCAAAATAAAAAAAGAAAAGAAATGGAGAATTAGATTTTTGGATTTGGAAAGGTAAAATGATTTTTGAGTGAGTTTATAACCTCAGGTTTGCAACATTTGGGGTTTTTTGTGGGGGAGGGGGTGAGAGCCTGAAGGTACTCTTTGGTACATTTACATACCAACAAACCAAGAGAAGGGAACATTAAAAGAGGTTTTAACATCTTTCCTGATTTAATTTATTCCTACCCAGGCATTAAATTGTATTTACATTGTTTTTAATTGCAATATTTGTATGCTGCCCTGGAGGCTCAATTTTAGGTCTAACAGAAGGATTTTTTCAAATTAAAAAATCCTGTATCTGATGTGCATTAACAAAAATAGGGGACAGAGAGAGAAAATGAGTAAAGCAAATATATATAATTCAAGCAACAAAATAATCAAAGTTCCAACTCTCCAAACTGGTGACGATGGTTTGAAAAAAACTGCAGGCACCCAACTACTGGTGTGTCAGAAAGTGACAGCCAGCTAGGTAGGCCTTCTAGTTAGCGCAAACAATTTACTAACTCTCCCCAGGGACCCACAGTCTCTGATCAACTACTCTTGCATTTAATCCCATCCTAAACCTATATCTCTCTTCTCTCTATCCCGTCTATATTCCTACATTTTCAAGACAAAAAAGAAAACTGAACCAAACATTGTGAAAATTCAGATGTTGCAGATCATATGAGCAGAGGGCCATTAGAAGCCAAAATGATTCAACATGAACAAATCAAGCAAAAACAAGGAAATAAATACACACTTAATAACATAAAAATTATAAAGCTCCTTGAATAAAGCTGTGTCCCCAACTATGGAATTCTGCCATGCAGTTCAGCTGTTGTCACATTTTAATTTTTTTGTTGCTGCCCTGCTTGAGAGATTCCCCTGAGTCCCTTCTAAGAAATTATATTCTCTCACTGTATGCATCACCAGTTCCTGTGTCACTTAAACCAGGTCTTTCATGATTAGTTACAATTTCTGTACTTTTGTGTGTACTGCTAGAATTCATGCTTAAGCTCTGCACACAGGGCATGGTCACTATACACAAGTTGTCTCTCATCGCTTTGGTGGCATACATGGAATGGAAACTAATCCTATGTGGAACACAACCATACCAAAACCATGCAAAAAGCAGCTGCTAAGACATTCACTAGTAGAGATAATCAACAGCCATTTTATACATATTTATTCTCCCCAACTGGAACCCAAAGCAGCTTACAGCATTCCCTTTTCCTTCATTTTATCCTCCAAACACCCTGTGAGGAAGGTTGGGCTGCAAGTGTGTGACTGGCTCAAGGTACTCAGCAAGCTTCTATGGCAGAGTAGGGATTCAAATCTCAGTCTTCCAGATCTTAGTCTGATGCTCCAACCATTACATACTGGTTCAAAAAAATGGAAGCAGATTATATCACTTATGCGAATGTCTTCACAACATGTTTAGATAGGACAAAACACACAGTACCAAGAACCAATAACTATAGCTAGTAAATTGTTTTCAGGACAGATCCAGACAGTGTTTAGCAAATATATTGCGGATAAAATAGTGAATAATTTATCCCCTTCACTAGGAAGGCAAGAGTCTTATTTTTTGGACACCATGACTTACAAAAATGTTTTTATCCCTTTTCTCTAAATAATTAAAAACAAGATGGTCAGAATACTGCATTTGACTGTGGGAGATCCAGGTTTAGATTCCTGCTCTGCTTGATGCACATTGTTCGGCTCTGGACAAGTCACTCAGTTTAATGTACCTCATATTGTGTTTGCGTGGACTAAAGAACTGACAAGGAGACACTGGCAAGATTTACACACAGTGATAAACCAAGGTTTGTTGTTAGAGGGAAAAAGCCTGTGATAGGTTTGGGCTCATGAATTCCTTCTCCCTCACACATGGCTAGAAAACAGATAACTTCACAGCAAACTGTGTTTTCCTCTCTGTCAAAACTAGGATTTCAAACTAGTTGAAAGAGAAAGCAGCAATGTTTAATTTCCTAACCACACATTTGGGGGGAGGACAAATAAAGGATTCCACAGGTTCCTTCTCAAAATAAAGGTTTTACCACACTGCTACAGTGTAAGCCCTGAGATGGTAAGAAAGCATGGAAATATGAAATAAGGCAAACTATGTTAAACATTTAAGAAGAAGCTACTAAAATATACAATTATACTATTTGCATGAATACATTTCAAATTCAAGTAACCTTTCCACAGCTCTGCTATGAATGCTTTAAACTGGTAAATTTCCAAACTTCCAATACACTTCAGAATTACTTGCTATAATGTAAGGCAGGGGTGTCAAACGTGCAACCCTGGGTCCAGATCAGGCCCCCAGAGGGTTCCTATTAGGCCCGCAAGCAAGTCTGCTTCCTTCTCCCTCTCTTGCTTCCTTCTGTGTCACAGCTTGCTTTGCCAGGCTTGATCAATCACACAGGAGCTACAGAGCAAGCCTGTATTTTCTCCACTGACTGAGGCTCTTCCCTTGGGGAAGAAGGGAGGCTTGCTTTGCCAGGCTCTCTCAATTGCATAGCAGAGCTACTGAGCCAAGCCTCTTTTCCTTTTATTGGCTGAGGCTCTGCTCCCTCCTAATCCCCTGGGGAGGGAAAGAGCCAAAGCTTCCTTTGTCCAATTCCCTCAATCACACGGGAGAGATACAAAATCTTTAATTGTGTTTGTCTGTGTCCTTTTATAAAGTGTATATCTCCGTTACCTGGCATTACATTTTATGACACAGATCGCCTGGCCCAACAAAGTCTCATTTATGTCAGCTCCGACCCTCATAACAAATTAATCTGACACCCTTGATCAGTGTTCCCTCTAAGTTGAGTTAGCATCAGCTAGCTCACAGATTTTTAGCCTTCAGCTCACACATTTTTGTCTTCGCTCAGGAAAATTGACCCCAGAGCACACAATAATTTATGCTGTAGCTCACAACTTTAAGACCAGTAGCTCACAAAGTAGAATTTTTGCTCACAAGACTGCAGCTTAGAGGGAACATTGTCCCTGAGATAAGGCTTAATGTGAACTCTGAAGCCCTGATTCACAATCAAGATGCTTCCTACATTTTGCAGGATATACTGCTTTCAGTACAATCAGGAACTGATTTCCTTTTCTGTCTCATCATTGACAGCAGTTGTGACAACACAGGTGCTGGGTGACACACAGAATGTATGTAGAATAAAAATATTCCCACTCCTATTACAAAAAAATATTTAAGAAAACACACACACACACACAGAGTAAGCTGCATTTAAAAGTCAGACAAAGTTACAGTGTGATATTAAATGTTCAAAATAATTATTTGCACTGAAATTTTGAAAACTATGCTTTGTGGGAAATTTGATAAGTCTGAGCTCGCATAAATTCTACTGAAGATCAGAAACAATTTGTTTTGAGAAAATACCAAATACAAGAGCACACAGTGCTATAAGCTGTTCCAAAGAGCTTGTGTGCATACTTTCAGATTAATTTTTGTTGACCAGCTCCTTGGTGCACGTGACAGAATTAGAGAAAAATTAAAGTAACTGGAGGGTAACATATTGGATTCAGAAGATAAACCCAAGTAGAATCAGAAGCTTTTGATCCATAGACAGAGCTAGATGTAAATTGATCAAGGAAGAAAAAATCTCAGGGAAGTCTTTGTGCTCTCTTTTTTAAAAAAGAGCTTAATGCCATTACATATGTGCCAAACGGATTAGCAAATCACTGAAAAAATAAAGCCCCTACCCCCCCCCCCGGAAAAGATTCAGAGACTAGCTGTGAGTAAGATCTGAAACAGCCAAAATGAAAAACATTTCCCTTCTTTAAATCCATCTACATGTTTTCTTCAGCTACGTTTGAACCACTACAGTGTTCTATGATGACCCACACAGAATTCTGTAGCACTATATTACCCAAACAAAACTCCAAAACCCCTTTCCAACTGGGACTCCATCTAACAATGAAAACTGGAGTCTGTGTTTAATACCAAAGCAACAGCACCCATTGTATTAATAACAACATTGTTTCCATGCTGCAGCAAACTGATCACACACGTACATCATAGAAACACTGGCAATATCTTGCAATCCCTTCCACAGCTCATAACAAAATACAGCACCCCCTTTAAAAGAACAACTCTGGAATAGAGAATACGTGAGTCAAAGGACAAAATAGAGTAAACTGCTGCAAAATGAACTACTAGTAACTGCATTAAGACATTCTGGGGTTGTCTAGAGTTTTAACACAAATAATCCTACAAGTTCATTAAGGGAAAAAAGGCAATTTGAGCCTTCAAAAACAGATACTCCAGAGTCAACCACTTCTCCTAAGGTAGACACAGACACCTAGGATGCAAACTGCAGAATATCAGCAGCTTCACATTCTTACCCCAAATCCTCACTTCAACAGTGACCTGTGCCCTTTAGCCACTTCTTTGCACACACAGTTCAGCAAGTTAAAAGTGGTGAAAAGGTGGAGATCTTTCTCAAGTATCTAAAATCTGAACTTTTGTCCAAAGTTAAATTTCAAAAATAACTTTAAAGCAGGTCCAGCCCCCACTTCTGTCAGGTGTGACTTACTTGATACAGCATACATCAATTCTTAGAGATCATATTTTAACACCGATGGAGCTGAACAGAAAAACTTCTCAGCCAGTGTTTAATAAAGGTTGACATATCAAGTTCTTACAATGACAGCAAGCTATAAACCCTTGGTATAATTTTCCAAATGCCACCAAGTGTGCCTTCTCACCAGAGCCCACAGAATTCTCACCTGCATGCCAGGCACCTGCACTGCTACTGGGGAATGGGCCATGGTGGCCTCAATCCCACCTCCCCTTTTGTGTTTGTTTTCTTTCCTCTTCCTCCCGCTGCTGAAGTTGCTTTAGGGAAAAGCACACCAGGAGGGCTTCAGGGAGACCTGCAAGGGCAAGGGGGAGAGTCAAGAAGAAAAAAGAAATCCTGTATCAAACACTGGGGTAGATGGGAAGACAGGAGAAATCCTGCAGTCCCCCCACCACTCCCTCCAAACATCCGGATCCCTCCTTCACCCTCCTGCCCTTTAGCTTCAGTCCACAAGCACAAGACATTCTTCTAATAGCCCATACAAATCAACTTATATCCTCCCTTAACTCCACCAGTCCTTCTGGCCGCTTTAGCCTCCTGCCTCGGACACAAGCCAGTTTTCCCCTCAACCCCTCCACCCCCATTACCTCTACCCACTCTGGCCTATACAGCCCTAGGTTTCCACAAACCCCTCTTAGTCCCACGTCCTCTCCCTTCCCCTGTACCACTATTCACACGCATTCTCCCCACCACCACCAGGCCTCACCCGAAGGGCTTTTTCGGAAGAGGTGCAAAGAAATGAAGCAGAAGCTCGTAAAAGACATCTCCTTCCCACTTACCTCAACCCAATTTTCCCCCAACAGCGACGGCCGGTGAATCTCTCTTCCTCGCCCTCCTTCTCTCCTCGCTGGGGCCGGGCTAGCGGCGCCCAGGCATCGGTGGTTGTGCTGCCGCAGCTGCTGCGAGTAAGGTCGGCGCGGCCTGCCCGGCGTCGGCTCCTCCTCCTCTGCCGCAGCCCATGACCCGCTTCCTCCCCGGGAGGCCCGGCGAGGAAGCGGGGAGAGAAGGAACGAGGACCGCCGGCGCAGCGGCGCGCAGAAGGGGACGAAAGCGGCAGAAGCTGTGGCGAAGGCCTGACCAGGAGAGCGGGCTGGGTCTGCGCGGGATCGCACCAGCGGGAGGAGGGCTCTGCGGCTGTGTTGCAAAAAGGGCGAGAGAGCGAGAGAAGATGACCGCGTGAACAAGGAAGAGGGATGCTGCTGCTGCTGCCGCCGCTACTACAGGGCCTTCTCGCTTTTTCCCGGCCGTCGTCCGGACCCCAGTCTCTTCCTCCGGCCTGGCGGAGCGCAAACACTGCCGCCGCCGCTCCTCCTCAGCAGCGTCACCCTTTGCCCGCCTATGGGGAGGGGACACCAGCGGGGGAGGGGAAAGAGGGAAAAAGGGGTGGGGTTATGGGGAGGGAGAAGTTAAGCTGAAGGGAATTTGGGCCCTGAAGCGGGGAGCTGAGGGAGAATGGGAGGCCAACAGGGGCCGGGGACAACGTTCCCATAAGCTGCAGAGTCTTGTGAGCAAAAATTCTACCTTGTGAGCTACTGTATAAATGATTATGATCTGGGGTCAATTTTCCTGAGCTGAGACAAAAATGTGTGAGCTGGAGGCTAAAAATCTGTGAGCTAGCTCACACTAACTCAGATTAGAGCAGGGTTTCCCAAACTTTTCTTTCCCGCGGCCGGTTATTTTTACACTTCTCTTTCATGGCCCATTAAAATTCAGGGGTGGAGCCAGGAGACAGGAATTATGTCATTTCCTGTGGTGTCACTTCCAGCTCAAGGACCAAGTGATGTCACTTCCAGGGCACACAACCAAAACTCCACCAAAACCAAAACTCTACCTTTTCCTGTGATGTCACTTCCAGGGCACTCCCCCAAACCTGCCTCTTCTTCTGAAGTAACTTCGTTTTCAGAAAAAAAATCTCTCTGAAACTCATGCTGAGCCAAAATGGGGGTGGAAAGTGGGTGGTCTGCAACTTTTTCATACATTCCCAGGGTCCTCTCTTTCCACCTTCACACCTGCATGCACCTATCTGTTTGTGTGTTCTTCTCCAGCTTGCATGCACTCCTAATGCTCATGTTCAATTGCCTGAACCACCTACACACCCTTTCCCCAACAGCACCGGCCAGTGTATGCAGTTGGAAGTGCTGTTGCCATTGCCATCAGTAATGCCAGTGCTGTGTGCCACCCACACTGGGCACTGGCAGCTACTGTACCTCAAAATATGCTTACACATTTAATAGGCCCTTCCTTCAGCTACTACTACTGGAACCCTTCCTCAAGCTACAACCAAACTTGCTTGGTTTCAAGAAAATCTTTTGACAGCTATTTTTCTTTGACTGAAACACTGTGAAATTGCTGTGAAAGGTAGCAGAGAATTGAAATTAATTCATTAATTGCAGTACAAGTTATATAAAGTTCATATAAGCTTTTCTGCAGTTATCCCAAAAAGGATATTGCAGCTTTTTACTGGCTGTGTTTCCCATGCCATTAAGAGCAACCTTTTGTGCAGATATTTAGTCAGTGAACTTCTTTCATCCTTTTTAATATCTACAGGAGGAGTTTAATTTTGATGTCAAACAGCTGTTAAAAGCAGGACCAATAAAATGGTGCCAAATTCATAGTACCATCACTTCCAGTGCTGTTGAGATATACAGCAGTAATCTCCAATAATCTCTTTCTACCCCATACATCTAGGGTTGCCAAGTCCAATTAAAGAAAAATCTGGAGAATTTGGGGGTGGAGCCAGGAGACTTTGGGGGTGGAGCCAGGAGACATTGGGGGTGGAGCCAGGAACAAGGATGTGACAAGCATAATTGAACTCCAAGGGAGTTCTGGCCATCACATTTAAAGGGACAGCATGCCTTTTTAAATGCCTTTCTTCCATAGGAAATAATTAAGGATAGGGGCACCATCTTTTGGGGCTCACAGAATTGGACCCTCTGGTCCAATATTTTTGAAACTTGGGGGGTATTTTGGGGAGAGGCACTAGCTGCTATACTAAAAATCTGGTGCCCCTACCTCAAAAAATAGCCCCCCCAGAGCCCCCAATACCCATGGATCAATTCCCTATTATTCTCTATGGGAATCGTTCTCCATAGGGAATAATAGAGTGCCTAGTCGACCTTTCCCCCACCACGCTTTCTAAAGGGGGGGGCCTCCATACCAGGGAATTCCCCCCTCCCTGCCCCCTCCCTCTCTCTCACACACACAAACACTTACCTTACTTGGTCTTCTTCCAGCAGAATTTGCTGGCTGTGAAAAAGAAAGTAAGACTGCACAGGAAAAGAAAGGGAGGAGCCGTTCCTGTTTCCTGTGCAGCCTTAAAGGGCCGTTCCTGTTTCCTGTGCAGCCTTAAAAACGGATCCCAAGCTGTAAAACATGATTCCTGCAGGTATGTTCTCTCTCCCCCGCCCCCAGACTTTTTAAGAGCGGGGGAGGAGGCTGAAAATTCGGGAATCCCCAGCCAGGGCGGGAGGGTTGGGAAGCCTACACACGTCTAACTCTCACTCACTCACAGAAATCTCATAGAAAGACTAGCTGGCTACAACTGGGGGTGCCAGTTTTTCATTGACAGAGCTCCTATGTCTGCAAAAACAGTATGATGAACAGAAAAGTTTCATCCAGTAAAAATGGAAGGAAAGAAAGAAAGGGAAAAAATGAAATGGAAGGAAAGAAAAGAAAAGAAAAGAAAAAAGAAAAGAAAAGAAAAGAAAGACATGAAAAGAAATAACATAAGAGGCGCCATGTTGGACCAGACCAATGGACCAAAATTCTCTGACACAATGCCCAAAAAGCACCAGAATATCCACCAGTGGGGCCAGGGCACTAGAAGCCCTCCCTTTGTTGCTTCCCCCCACCCCCAGCACCAAGAATACAGACAGAGCATCCCTTGCAGATGGAAAAAGAAAGGAGGGGGGGCAAAGGGGAAAAAAGCCTTACTCACCTTCAGATTACCCCAGCCAGCAACAATTTTGCCCAGGGGTCGTTTGGTAAAAAAAATAGCTACTGGAATGCCCACTCCTGCCCTTCCCACCTGAAAAAAACACACACCCCTTCTCTGCCGCCCAGGCCTCCCAGGAAATCTCTCCAAAAGAACATACTGCAAGGCACATGAAAGCTCATACCTTGAAGAACACTTCATGGATCTAAAGTGCCAGTGGATGCCAGCTTTTCTCTCAAACACTGGGAGAAGAGGAGAAGGGAGGAGAGGCAGCCCAGCTCCTCTGTACAACACAGAAACGGGGGAAGGAAGGAAGCCAAACAGAGCTCAGGCTTTGCAGCCTGTGTCAGTCTTCAAGGCTAGCTTTTCTCTGCACAACACAAAGACAGGGGAAGGAAGGAAGCCAAATAGAGCTCAGGCTTTGCAGCCTGTGTCAGTCTTCAAGGCTAATTTTTCTCTGCACAACACAGAGATGGGGGAAGGAAGCCAAATGAAGCTCAGGCTTTGCAGCCTGTGTCAGTCTTCAAGGCTAGCTTTTCTTTGCACAACAGAGAAATGGTGGAAGGAAGGAAGTAGAGCAGAGGTCATGCTTTGCTGGGGGCGGGGCTAGCTTTGGCTTTTCTTGTGATCTGGTGGTGAAGCTTCTGTGGCCTGGACTGGGTCCCAACCCTGCAAAAGGGAAACAGTGGATTAGAAGGAACACTGGCCGGGGGTATGCCTGGTGGTCTAGTAAAACAATGTGTGGAGGAGGCTCAAATAAAGGTAAGCTGAGGGAAGTGAGATATGAAGAACAGAAAGTGTAGTCCAAGTGAATGCTTGGGAGACAAGGGTGGCTGTTGTTGCTGCTGGTGGCGACAGCTTGAGCTAGGTGTGCCCTTGACATAAGGCAGGAGCTAGGGGTTTGAGGGACAAGAGGGGTTTTAAATAGAGGTAGGCGGTGAGGTTGTGTGTGTGTGAGAGCATTGTTTTAAGCTGAAACTAGGACCTGAGTGTAGAACACCTGAGGGGGTGGTGGAGAGAAATACCCTGAGAGAAGCAAGGAGCTGAAAAGGCTTGGGTAACTCATGGGAGAGTTGAGGTCTGAACTGTGGATTGAGAGAGACATACATGGAAGTGCCTGAGGCAAGGAAAGTGTGGTGAAACAGCTGAGAGAATGGTGGAGCTGATCCCCAGGCATAATAATGGCCTGCATGGGAAGGCAGTGGAGAAGACATGCAGCTTGAAACAGCTGAGAGGAGGGGCACTGTGCTAGAGATTGGGGGAGATAGTGGGAAAAGGGGGAGCACTGAGAGAAATTTGGATCCTCGTTCAGAGCCAAAACAAGTGAGCCAATCATATTGGTTTAGTTAAAATATTTATATGCTCAAATTTCTCCCGAACATCTCAGGTTCTTGCAGCATTGGAAATAATACTGATTTATTTACTTTATTTATAGCCCATCTTTCTCACTAAGAATTAATGCAGATTGCATCATTAAAATATAACAAAATTATAATACATAAACCCTGGCCTGAATAGTCCAGTGTGAGAAAAATACCCCTAATTCCAGAACTTTGTAGTCACCCATTTGGTTGCCAGGGTGCCTGGAGACTCAACTCACACACATCTGCCAGGAGAACGTGGGTTTTGTCTAACAGACTGGAAGGGACTTATGAGTACTAACAGCCACAATGTTGCAGCAGCACTCCCTGTCTCTGGAAGAGTGCTAACCAGGAGAACAGATGGTTTCCAGTTGCTCTGTGCGATCCCCATCTCGGCCGTTGTAGCGGAAGAAGTTGCGCTGCCAGAAACTGTCCAGGCAAGCGGTTTCCAGCCTTGACCATAGAATCCATCTTGGAAGGCTAACACCACCAGCAGCTATCTTCCTGACTCCATAATAGCGAAGCGGGAGGCTCATGTACTCAACAGATTTCACATATGCATAAAGCTATCAAGCTTATCTCAGGCGTGGATCCTGCCAGACCGCCTAAGCCTTTGTCCTACGGAACCCAAGACAAAGACTGGTGCCAGTAGAGGGATGAAGAGGAGGAAGAACATCTTCACCTAGAGCCAAGTATCTTTGTCTAGACCGGGTGTTACCTTAGGTAGCAATTTGGCCATCTATTGTCACCTTTTAAAATAAGTTTGATAGTTTTAATCACCGCCATCACAATCATTTTTCCCATTCTTTCCCTTAATGGTCATCCTGGAGCCTCCCTCTTGGCCCATTGTTGCCTGGAAGTCCAATCAGGTAACTAAGGCCAAGACTGCTCATTGGCCAGGTGGGGGCATCCAATCAGGTGTCCCCAATAAACTGGCTATTGGCTACCTCATAAGTCCAGCCCTTATGGTCATTGCAGAGCCTCCCCTTTTTCTGAGGTCATGTACCAGCTGACCACTGTCATCCGCCCCTGTACCTCCCATCCCCTAAGGGCTCAAGGTAGTCCTTATAACCTGTGACCCAGCTCCCCACAGGTGTGCATCTAGCAGTACCCCAGTTCCACTGTCTAGATACATCCTCAATTCCTGATCAGTTGAGGGTCCCCTCCCCCTAGTCCTCGCTTGTCGCCATTGGAGCCTTCCTTGAAGACCACGATCAGTAATTATCACCCTGTTTGTCCATCCTTGTGTTGTCTCTGCATCTCTCTCTATTGTTCTTAGGACTGTATGTATGTTTTATAAGTTTATTATCTTGTATGTGTGTTCTATATTTTTCTACAATAAATGTTTAATTGTTTTTACTTAATTAGTGTCCCTGGTGAATTTAAGCAATAATTTCTGGACGTGTATCCTGTATACTTAGATTCTAGATCCTTTTTAAGCCAGGTTCCCACCTGTCAATTCCCCACCTCGTTTTGAGGGCATTTTGGCTTACACCAGGCAAGGCCAATCTCTTCAGATCTCAGAAGCTAAGCAGGGCTGATCCTGGCAAGTCTTTGGAAGGGAGACCTCCAAAGGAATACCAGGGCTAGGATGCAAGGCAGGCATATCAAACCACTCTCTGTAAATGTCCAAGCCCCAACAGGGGTCACCAGAAGTCATCATGACTTCTGTGCACACAAGCAAACACACTTGCATGTGCACACAAACACACACACAAATACTAAAAACCCCCTATAATATATACAACAAATAATGCAATAAGGGTTTCAAATTAAAGAACAGTGCAATGGAAATACAAAACATCAAACAATGACATGAAAATTGCCTAAAATTTTCCCTAACATTAAAACTACAATATTCGCTGTATTGAAAAGCCCTCCCTACCAAGTGAAGTAGTGAGAGGACATCTGGTTTGTAAAGTTTGAGGAAATGTTCAGTACATGCAGTCATTTACATGTCTGTAGGATTATGAAACATCTTCTGGTGTTTGTGTAGTAGTTATTTGTGAGTCACTCTGACCTGTATGATAAGTCAGAGGTAGAAGTGTTTTAAATAAAATAAATTTATGCAGTTGCTTGCAGAAAATATACTCTTTTACAACATGGGAGTGATTTCTGTACAAGGAATTGGTAAAATGGGGAATAAACTGACAGTATAAGATTTTAAAGAGCTGAGACTTTATGTGAGTTCCCACATAGGTAACAAAGGGTTACCTGGGGTGAAATGAAGATGTCCTTGACCCCTTTTCTTGGTAGCAGAGTCTGTATAGTTGAAGGCCTACTTTTTCCTTAGGATATACCAATGTAAATCCTATGTTTCTAATGTCCACCCATGCCACATACTTACGGTACATTCTGATGCAAATAAAATCACGATTTCTTGTACATGTCTTGCAGTTCAATCTTATACATGTTTACTCAGAAGTAAATTCCACTAATTTAAATAGGACAGAACCCCAAATAATTCAGAGGAGTGCAGTCTAAGGCTCAGATCTCAAAAGCAGTTATAAGGAATCTGACATAAATGAGGCTGCTTCCTTTTACCTACAAAGTAGTTTTGCCCAATTCAAAAATGTGTATATCCTTTCACCAGTGTAAATTAAGCAAACAAAGAATGTATTATATCTGTGCATCTTTTAAGATGAAAACTTCAGTGAATGTAAATAATGCCAGATGTCTGAAATTCCTTGTGATCTTTAAAATAATTTCAAAAGTACTCTTTTGTACTTTAATTTTTATGTTTTCAAAAAGTGTTGAAACCCAATGCTTACCCTACTCCCTCCCCATCTTTAAAAGACAAAGTATCTTCTAAAAGTCTGAAGTGAGGGCTTTATAACATTCTTCCGTTAGTTACAATTTCTTTCCAACCTTATTCCAGTCTCCCAGGTTGAACATTTTGTGATACTTAAGAGAGCTTGTTCTGTGTGCCAACAGTTAACACATTTTAAGTAAAATAATGAAGTCATTGAAAGTGAGATATTTTTAAAATGGAACCCAACCTTAATTGCAGTCTACGACCTTTCAGGAAATTCAACAGTACCCATTCATTGAATTTCTGAATCTTCATTGAACTAATGAACAGGCCTGCATTACTTCTGATCTAACTTCATATTTCAGTGGTCTGATTTTTCTGAATAATCTTTAATGTTTGGAAAAGCAGCAAAGGCTTCCTGTGCTGCATGACCTCTTTAGGACCATAGGCTAAATATAGCCTGAATATCATTCTTTTCGGTTAGCCAAATATGACTAAAAATTTTGTTAGTTCTTATTTAGAATCTTGAATTGCATTGGTTTTGACACAGCAGTTAGTTGTGTTTGGAACCTAGACTCAGAAGCCAGAAAAACAAGTCCATCAATGGCTTTTAGTCAGGACTGGAAACTCAGTGGTGGTTTACCTTTGAAAACCACTTAATTGGGAAACAAGTGATGTATGGACTCTGTTGTTTTATGTCATGCTTGTGGGCTTACTCAAAGAAGCTGATGGCCAGTGCTGGAAAAAGAATGCTGGGTTTTATGGTTCCTACAAGCTGTTACATTTTAAGGTAGGATTCAGTCCTCAAAGGGATCAGTAGACTTTTTCAAAAGTTTAGTAGTAAGAAAAAGAGACTTGTTCCATGACCAACAGGTATGATAGTATGCCTATAGTCTACACACAGTACACACACTCTTTGCTGTGCAGGAGAAAAAGAAAAGGAAGGGTTACCTGGGGAAGAATGGTGCATACTTCTGCTCTAGCACCTCAGACATTTAATTTACTCTAGTGGCTTGAGAGACCTCACTTCAGTTATTGCGCTGCAGTTTACTTTTACATCTGCCCTTTCCCCTTCTCTCTGCCTAAAGGTGCGTGAAATTGACCTCGCATTCAAATGGAAAATTATGACATACATATACATGCCAAGTTTTATTGTGATAGCCAGATTATACCACTTTGCAGCATGCTTTGCATCTTTCTGTGCCCTCTTGAAACAGGATGTGGGGTTCAAGCTGTGTGATTAAATCTGAAATGAAAAATGATCTGCACGGGAACTTTCACTGTATTCAGCCCTTGAATATTAAACTCTAGAATAACAAATTGTGTACACAGCTCAGAAATTTACATCTGTCAGAGATAATTAAAGTCATTATAAAAAAGTGGATTGAGGTCCCTTTAAATGAGGCTGTGAAGGCTCAGTTTGCTGGAGATTTACAAATTGCATCTGAGTACCAGTGATAAAGAGGGTGGATACAAGTACATTGTGGTGATTCATTTCAATGACTAAGACGCTAGAATATCTGGCCAGGAATTTAAAAGTTGTAGATTTTTACTTTCCTTTCAAAAATTTTGTAAAATAATTTTGTATTTTTGTCTTCTTTAAAGGAGCCAGCCTTCAACATACAGAATGAATTACAGGAGAGTCAAAGTGTAGATAATATTGAATATTAAAGGCCAAAGTTAATTATCTTAATTCAGAGCTTTGATAGAATTAGACTACTTTGTGTGAGTGTGATTTAGACAATTAGATACTGACACAGTTCAAACAGAACAAACTGATAATTTAATCTCTGCTAGTTGGTTTGAAAGAACTGTAACCTAATTTAATTTTCTTAATTTGGATACTGAAAAATCACAATGTTCTATGTCTCAATTATACTTTTTAAACATATCAAGAGGACTATGATGCAGTAGGTTTAAAGAACAAAGGAGATTAACAAGATTAAAATAATATTTTTACTGGGCTACTTGTGTCTGGAAATGGTAACAAGTTTTTGTGTTATAAAGAATCCTTCAGGCATAAAAGCACAGAGTATTTCTGTGCAACTCAAGTTCTTGTTAACTTTATTAATATGATTTGTCCAATAAAAATAGCCATAATCTGAATTATATTAATATTTGTATTACTCTTGCATGCCACCAATACAATCATGCTAGGCGTCCCAAATCTCCCGCCCTGGCGGGAGAACACTGGATTTTGAGCCTCCTCCCCCGGTCTGCAAATATTCGGAAGCGGGAGGGGGGACGATGCTTCCCCCTCACAGCGCCGGGCCGCCGCCGCCGCAGCAACACCAGGGCCGCACCAACATTTGGAGGCGGGGGTGGGGGGAACTGCTTCCCGCGCCGCCGCCGCGTCAGCTGACCAGAGGGGGAAGCCCCTGCTCCGTTGCTGCTGGCCGCGCTTGGCGCCCGCAGCCACTCCGCAGGCATCGACGGCTCCAGCCGCATTACCACCCCCTGTGCCCTCGCTTCCTACCAGGGGCTGCAGCAGAGCCACTTCAGGAAACCCCTGGCAGAGCGGGCGCTGAGCGGCGACAGGGAAGGGGGGATCGCGTGATGAGGTGGGGAAGGAGGAAGCGAAGGGAGAAGGCCTGGCTGAGGAAGAGGAGAAGGAACCCCCGGCGGCGCCCAAAGGGAGGCCAAGAGGGCCCAACTTTTCTCCCTGCCCCGTTCCCTCTCGTGCTGGCTGGTGCTCCAGACAGGCCGGATTGGCTCGAGGGCTCTTCGCTCGGCTCTCCCGCTAGCGCCTCCCTCCTCGCTTCTGCCACTCACACGCGCCCGCCTGCTTTTGCCCGGCCGGAATCGCCGGCAGCTTCTCCTCAGCTTCCCTCCCACTCCCAGGCCTGGCTCCCTTCAACGCGCCGGCCTTTTCCGCTCGCCTGCCGCTTAGCAATGCCTGCTCCTGGGGAAACATCAGCCTTTTTCTAGGGCGCCAGTCGCTGGGCTTTGGCTTCCCCGCTTTAGCGTCCGCAAATTGCAGGCTCCCCCCCCCCCCCGCAGCCTTTGAGTAAAGAGCTGCCAATAGGAAAGGGTTGGTCATCAAAGCCTTTGGGATTTCAGCCAGATGCAGGACCATGGCAGAATGCAGATTTGCATTGGGGGGTGGATCCACATGTCACTTGAGGACTTATCACCAGCTTTAAGAGGGGATTGGATAAAAATATGGAGCAGAGGTCCATCAGTGGCATAATTGTCCATCTTGGAGTTCAATTATGCTTGTCATACCCTTGTTCCTGGCTCCGCCCCCAATGTCTCCTGGCTCCACCCCCAAAGTCTCCTGGCTCCACCCCCAAAGTCCCCAGATATTTCTTGAATTGGACTTGGCAACCCTAAATCATGCTGAAAACATATACTTCTCTTTTTTGCATGAGGTACAAAGAATAATGGCTATATTTGCATAGGAGCTTGATGTCAAATTCACAAAAGCCACTTAAATTATTTTTCAGCATAATCCCTGCTATTGATGTGCATGTGCGAAAAACAGAAAAGCAGTTCTAAATGTGCTTATTTGGGGTTTGTTACTTGATCAATTGCTGTTTGGTGCACAACATGTGTAATTTGGTTTCAACTTTTCAGTGCCCTTTAAAAAACATAAAAATAATTCTCCTTGAAATTCTCATCTTCTCAAATAATAATACTTATAATTTATATAGCACTGTTACATACCCTGTGAGGTAGGCCAGTATTATTGAGATTAAGGCTGCTTGATTAGATTTTGGATCAGAGCTCATTCTTCCAGATGACCATATTACATTCCCAGTGGAGCAATGCACCATGGTTTTGACCAGTTAGGAAGAAAATAATGCCACAGTGGGTGGTAGGAGAAAAAAGAACAAAGTGTAAGGTTTACCATAGAACTGGGTGATCTGAAAATGGATGGGAGATGTCTAGAACAGTGTTGGTGGAGAACTCGTGCTGAATCTGACAGATCATGCTATAGAGCTCATTGTAAGAACTATGAAGCAGTGGTTGATGGCAGCAAAGAAAGGTTACTTCTTTACAATTATAAGCATCAGCCAGTTCATATTCATCTCAATTGTTTTGAACTTCTAATGTCCCAGAAACAGTCTATTAGCTGTGATACTTTTGTCAATTTTTGTGTTGGTAAAATATTGAAAATATGCTCTGGATGTACACCAGAAGAAAGGCCGAATACACTGCCTGGGCTATTTATGGATAATTTGACCCAGTTTCTGTGATGGATGTTGACAAGATTCTGGGATATGTGAAGGCCACTGTTTGTGCTTTGGATCCTTATTCATCCTGGCTGCTAAAATCGTGTAAGGAGCACATCAACAAACCCTTAGCATCTACTGTAAATCAGTCACTAACTGAAGGCACCTTCCTTTGGCCACTCCAAGAGGTGATTATTTGTCAGGTTGGTGGGTTTTTTTAATCCCTATAGAAAAAGAATGTGGCTGGTTACTGGCAAGTGTCTAATCTATCCTTTTGGAGCAAAGTGATTGAGAAAGCAATAGTGAACCAGCTCCAGGTCTTCTTAAATAACTAATCCGCTGTAGACACTTGTCAGTCTGGCTTCAGGCCTGGCTGTGGGACAGACCTGGCTCTGCTAGCCTTGGTTGATGGCCACAATCTGAGTGTAGACAAAGGCCAAGCCTTACTGTTGCTCTCATTGGATTTATCTGCAACCTTTGATACAGTAGATCATGCCATCTTATTGAGGCATCTAGAGGCAGATGTAGGTATCAAGAAGTATGTTGAACTGGTTCAAACCATTCCTCATGGATCAGACTCAAAGGTTTGCTATTGGTGTGGGACCTGTCCTGTGGGGTTCCCTGGGGCATAGCCAGCAAACTTTGGTTGATGCGGCATTGGGAAATCCTGTGAGGCAGGGGAGAGAGAGAGAGAGAGAGAGAGATCCTATTGGCAGGCCAGCAAATAAGAGAAGGATCTTTCCTTACCTGCTGGCCATGCTCATTTACTTCCACTGTTACAATAGAAGGCGAGCCGGCTGACCAGCTAGTGCGATTAAAACTCAGTGAGGAGTATGCATTTTGTGCTACAGGTAGTGGGTGGGCGAGGTCTGCTGTTACTGTAGCACAGAGCACATACTCTCTAAGTATTAATTGCGCCAGCTGGCTGGCTCTCCTTCTTCCTGGCCAGGCAACAGGACAGTGAGCAAGTGGATGAGGGAGGGAAGCAGGCAGGCCACACTGCAATCATGTGACCCAGACCACCTGCTACTGTAGTACAGAACACATACCCACTAAGTAGATCTCACCAGCCAGCCAGCTGGCTCTCCTCCTGTAGTGGCTGAGGCAAACATGTGGCTGTCACATAAGAGCATGGGCAGTGGGAGTTGTGGGGACCAGGCCATGAGTGATGGGGCACATGCCTCTGAGTGTCCACCTGTGGCTACACACTGGATTCCAAAGGGTGCAATTCTAGCTATCCCCCACACTTTTAAATCTCTATGTAAAGTCATTAAGATAAATCATCCATAGTTCTGGGGTTGGTTGTCATCAATATGCTGACGATACTCAGCTGTATATATCCTTATCCAAATCTGGTAGAGGTCCTGAACTGCTGCTTGGCTGATGTGATTAACTGGGTAAATGTGAACAAACTGAAAAGAGAGGTAAAGTTGGTTGGGGGAGTAGAGAATGTGAAGGACATTGTTCTCCCCACTTTTGATGGTGTTCAACTCACCCTTGCTGGCTCAGTTGAAAGCTTTTGGGTTATACTGGATCCAGCTTTATTACAGGAAAAGCAAATTAATGTAGCTACAAAAGATATAGTCTCTATTCTATTCAGTCTTTGTCCTATATAGTCTCCATTGCCTCCACCAGCACAATTAGGTCACTGACATCTCTCAGTGAGAGAACTCAAATTACTAGGAATTTGGTCATTAGTGAGGCTTTTGCAATCTTTTCTGTGGAGAAAGTCTTGTTGCGCCACAACCTCCCAGCTAACATTGATACACTAATTGAACTGGAAGTCCCTTCACCATCTTTGGTTTCAGTTTTTGATAGCTTCAGCCAGTTCTCCTGGGCTGATGTTGACAGGATTCTGGGTGCTGTCAGGCCGACCACATGCCTCTTAGACTTGTGCCCCTCATAACTGGTGAATTAAGAGGATATGGGGCCCCTGGTGGACATTATCAATCTGTCCCTAGATTTAGGACTCTATCCATAGAGACTGAAAGAAGCTGTGCTTGTACCAGTCTTTAAAAAGCCAACTTTGGACCTTCAAAATACTGCCAAGTGATTGAGAGAGTTGTTGCTGAGCAGCTGCAGAGTTTTCTGGATGACACATTGGCCCTGGATCCATTCCAGTCTGGTTTCTGCCACAGCTATGGGATGGGAACAGAGCTGGTTGCCCTCACAGATGAACTTTGGAGACAGCTGGATTGAAGTGGATCAGCATTACTGTTGGATCTTACAGCAGAGTTTGACATGGTTGACCATGACCTCTTGACCCATTGTCTCATCTATATAGGAGTTCGTGGGGCAGGCTTGAAGTGGCTTACCTAATTTATCTGAGGTTGGGAACAGAGGGTGGCACTGGGAGAGAGGGTAACCCTTAGAATGTGGGTTCCCTCCCCAATGCTATTTAACTGCTATATGCACCCCCTTGTCCAGCTGGTCTGGAGGTTCAGTATGCTGATGACACCCAATTTTATCTGTTGACGGGTTACCAGCCAGATACCACCCCAGAAAATCTGGCTAAGGGGCTGGAGGCTGTGATGGAATGACTTAAACTCATCCGACTGAAACTGAATCCTTCAAAGATAGACGTTCTATGGCTGAGCCAGGAGGATTCTGGTATGGGGTGCCAACTCCTGGCTCTTGAGGGTGTGCCCTTAAGACTGGCACCTACTGTTAAGAGCTTGGGAATAATCCTGGATTCTGCTTTAACAATGGAGGCCCAGGTCACCAATGTTCTCAGACTGGCATTTTTTCAACTAGGCCTAGTCAGGCAACTGGACCCCTACCTAGCCTAGCCACTATTATCCATGCAATGGTCACTTCCAGGCTGGATTACTGTAACTCACGCCATGAGGGCTACCCTTGAGGCTGACCTGGAAACTCCTTCTGGCACAAAATGCAGTGGCAAATGTCCTTATGGGGACTTGGGGGCAGCACATATTCAGCCTGTGCTATGTGAGCTGCTTTGGCTTCTGGTGGAGGACTGGATCCAGTTCAAGGTTCTGGTGTTGACCTTCAAGGTCCTTAATAGTCAAGGACCTATGTATCTTTGAGAACATCTCTCCTGGTATGCCCCCAGGACAGCAGTGCGCTCTGCTAATCAAAACCTATTGATGGTCCCTGGCCTGAGAGATACGTGATCATGCTCAATCAGAACTAGGGCGTTTTCTGCCCTGGCTCCAACCTAGTGGAACTCTCTGCTGACTAATATCAATGCCCTGTGGGACTTGTTACAGTTCCTCAGAACTTGTAAGGTTGAGGGCAGCAATGGTTCCATCTTGGCACTCCCATCCCCCTGCCTCCACCTATGAAATACAGGTGCAATTGGACTGCATAGCTTCATCTTTTAGTTCCATTTCTGCTTTTATAAATTGTAGTCTGTTTTAATTGATGTTTTATATGATATGTTGTGCACTCCCTTGAGCCTGGCTTTGCCGGGGAGGGTGGCTGAAAAATCGTAATAAATAAATAAAAAAATTAAAGCTCATCTTAGCCTGGATGGCTCCTTATGTTGATCTGGCTGATCTGGCTGCTTGGATTCACACCACACTAACATTGAGACTAGACTACTGTAATGCACTGTACTTTGATGCCCCCTCAAAATCAACTTTAAAAGCTCCAACTTGTCCAGAATGCCATAGCTTGGCTATCAGCAGGAGGCAGATGGAGCATGCATATTACTCTCACTTTGCAGATGCTCCGTTGGTTGCTCATTTGTTACCAGGCTAAAGTCATGCCTATCACATACATAGCCTTTCATGGCCTTGGCCCCTCTTATTTGCTGCCTCTCTAGCTATGCTTCATCACAACGACTTCACTCATGTCAGCAGGAGCTTTTGTGGGTGCCAACCTGCAAATGGGAAAAAAAACAACTGCCCATACACATGCTTTCTCCATTATGGCTCCACCTTGTGGAATGGCCTGCCTGAAGAGGTTAGGAAAGCCTCACTCTCCTGGCTCTCTGCAAATTATGGAAAACTGAATTATTCAAGAGGGCTTTTCTGCATAAGTAACAGGGTTGCACTATACAAGATGGCTCACAAACATACCTGGATACATGATTGGGACTGTGGTCTATAGTGCAAAGCTTATTGTAGTAGGATCCTATTATGCAATTTCTGTACTGCTTAATGTGTCATGTTAATGCCTAGTCTATGTTTCAGTTCTTCTGGTGGTCTCAGACTTCAAAAAACCTAATGGTTACCGAATGACCCATTTTGTGGGATTTACCAACTCACTATGTGGGATCCTCCTTTAGTCCTTGTGAGAAAGGCAGACTAAAATAACATAAATAAATAAAATTTTGAGGTGCAACTTGCACTGGCTGACCATCATCATTTCCTCTTGCATTGGTTGCAATGATAATTCCTACCACTTGGGCCTTGGTGATCCCCCCGCCCCCCCATCTCTCCAAAAACATTCACACATGACTGCAGCCTGAGAAAGCTGCTGAGAAGGAATAAAAGCCATTGCTGTTGAAATAAACATTTGTCGTATGCTTTGTATCCTGGCAACAGCGCTTGCAGAAAAGCATGGGCAGAACTCCAAGGAGCTGCTTGGCAAACCATAGGCAGCAGTACCTGGTGCAAACAGGGTGACAATGCAGCCTTTCTGTGCTGGGTGAGTTTGCAATGGGATGGCCAGGAAGGAAAAACTCTGATGAAGTGATAAAAGTAAAGTTACTGACTGTTTGCATCACTCTTAAGAAGAAACCTGCTCTCTCCTAACTTACCCCATTGAGCCACAGTGCAGAGGATGCTCTTGCATTGCCAAGAGGAAGCATGTAGGATCCCAGACACCCACATGCTGATTATATCCTAAAAGGAGGACACAAAACAAGAAGCTGGAAAACAAATAGGTTGGCTTCAACCATTCCCAAAAAGGGGAGTGGGGGTGGTCAGGGCTGTGAAGGAGGTCAAAAGAATCTTTTACTTTTTATACCTGGTAATTTTTTTTTAAACAAACATCAATTCCCTGAAATAAAGGACAACTGCTTAAATGTGCATGAAGACTCAGCACGCCTAAATGGTGAAGGGAAATGTGCTCCCCCTCTTCTGGGCTTCCCTATGGCATCTGATTGGTCACTGTTAGAACAGAATGCCAAATTAGATGGATCGCTGGTCTGAAGTTCTTGTGTTCTCTAGGTATGAACCTTTCTCTTAGTCTCTGTTTTCTCTTAGCCTCTGAAAACTCAGAAAATATATATTTTCAAAACTATGTACACATTTATTTACAATAATAAAAAGAAGAACCAGAGGAATAACCAGGCTGCCTATATTCTGTGCAACAACAGAAGAATTAGATTTCCTGTCATCTATACATACAAGAAAGCAAGTCCTGTTTGACTCAGAGGTTGCATCCATATTGGGATCCCCCCCACACACACACACACAAAGGGCTGCAGAAGCCCCTGCAATATCCTGGATTATTCACACAACATCATGGCTAATCTGGGCATGGTTTGACTGACTCTTGTGTTTTTTGGGGGGAGGGTTTTAGCTGAAGAAAATAAGACCTTCATATTCAACACATGGCCACTACACGGAGAGCTGGAGTTAAGTCCACTTTCAAGGTGCTGTTAAATACCTGGCTGCCATGCACCATTTCTCTTCTTTGCAGCCCTTTAAAGGGTACTTTTCCTGCTGAGGCACACTGTAGCTCAGGGTGGCCAAACTGCAGCTCAGGAGAAACCTGTGGCTCTTTCACACATATTGTGTGGCTCTCAAAGTCCCCACTGACCCATTGGTTGGCTTGGAGAAGGCATTTGTCTCTTTAAATCACTTCTCCAAGCCAACCCAGTTGGCAGCTTGGATGATGCATTTAAAGTTGCTTTATTTCCACCGCTCCCTCCCTCCCACCTTTCCTTCCTGTCTTGCGGCTCTCAAACATCTGACATTTATTCTATGTTGCTCTTACATTAAGCAAGTTTGGCCACCCCTGCTGTAGCTCAACAGCTGGAAACCGCACTTTTGCAGGAAAAAGGGGGAGGGAGATGGAGGGGATGGTGGTGGCAGTGAACTGAGCAAGAATGGAGTGTGTGGCTGCCACTCTTACCAGTCCTTGCATCACTACAGTACGAATGTGTATTTTTGGATCCATGTAGATTGAGTTTGAGTTAATGTCTGAAGGAAGGGCAACATGCAGCCAATGTACACATTTATACTCCTCTTGCACAAGGGGCCTCTGCAAGGCTTTTTTGCCTTTTAATAGCTGCATGACACACAGAAATCCAACACATTAATCAGTTCCCACCAGCTAATATTGCAGACAGATAAAGACAAAAAGTTGCAAATTGCAGATGAAGATTCCTTCTTTATAACATCTGGGTTTTCCATTCCTTGTGAGATCCTGGCACACAGCTGTGAATGTGTAAGACGCCCATTTAGTCACACAGGACTTCCTGTCTAAGAAATAAGCTTTCTCCACTTCCTTTTCATGAAAGTTTAACTCCCTTCCATCCTCTGGCTGACTTTCAGCCTCCTCCCACTTTGCCTTTGACTCAAAACATTTGCACTGTGGTAGAAAGAGTGCCTCTGAAGAACAATATTGATACATTTCATGGGTCTTTCCCCCACTAACCATCCAAGTATGTTGTGTGCATTCTTCACACTGTGGCAGATGAATGGCTGTTGTAGCTCTGTCTATCAGCTTCATGTGCTGTGACTGATGGGCAACAGGGTTTATCTCTCTTCCTCTTGTGCCAATTACTGTTCATGAGCTCCTCACTTTCCTGTCCTGGCCTGCATTTCTTTGGATTTGGCCTTTATGTCTATCATGTGTACTAAATCTGCAGTTTCCCAGTCAGAAGTCTGGCAGAAGATGCAGTTGGTAAATCTATCCAATCCCTTATTGGTATCATGTCCAAACCCAAGATGAGATCATACAACCAGTTGCATCTCCTTCTTCCTGTTGTTCAGTCCAAGGGTTTATAAGGAGAGTGGTACAATAGGCAGGGAAGTTTGCATTTTTTTAGTATGAAAAATATACACCACTTTGATCTTCTCTTAGATTATGAAAGATGATATGTGGAGGAACTTGAAGATGGAGGATTGCTGTGAAGTGTGTAGGGAGCAAATGCCCACTGGCTGGGGAGCTGCTTTCCTGCACCAGTGGCAGAACAGCTCAAGCTATCTGTAATTGAGTCCCAGATGACATGAAACTGATTTATCAGAGGCAATAACCTATTTCAGGTCTATCACCTGAAGAGTATGCGTTTATTTCAGAGTGGGGACTGAGAGAAGCCAGCTCTCTCCTTTGCATTTTACCTGGAGTGCAGAAAGCAGCCTGTGACTTTAGAAAACAGAATGCTTGATTTTGCAAACAAAAAACCTATTGGAGGGGGGATGGGGGGGTTGCTGCAATGTAGCTGTAAAGGCACTCATGACATGAAGAAAGCTCGGGGCAGCTTGTACCAAGGGAGAGCATTTCAACTTCCCATTGTGTTTCTTCTGCATGTCACCATCTGCTCTACACCAACTCCGCCAGGCATGGATGATTTTCCATTTATCACAGTGCAAGCAAAAGCAGGCTTCCAGCCAGTAGGTACTAAGTAGTGCGGTTGCTTGACGTCATCCTCACTGTTTGGGCATGTCTTAATCGCTTTGAAAAAGCAGCTGTTGTCTCAGGCATCAACTGACTCATTGCAGGTGCCCAGTGTTCTGAGGTAACTTAAGGGACACTCTCAAAATGCTAAAAGTGCCCTCCAATAACTGATCTGCTCAGTTCCTCAGTCTCACTTTTAACTCGTCACTCAGGCAAGTTTTACAGAATTCTTGTGTTCTGATGTTGCCTTGACTCAAAAGCAACGTCATGTGGGCTATCTGGAAGGGCAGTTTATGGGCCAAAGCTATTATTGTGACACACCCACAGAGGTGACAAGAAACATTTATCTTTAACGCTGTCCGAGAGCGTGCTGGTATTGTTGCTTCTGCAGCTCCTCCCCCCCTCCCCACAAATATGATCAACTTCATCCATTACACAAGCATTTGATTATGCTGATACCCACTTCCCAAGTTATTTGAACTTCCTTCCCTGCCCCTTTTATGGCATGACAAAAGTTTGTGTTGTAGAATACTGAATATCAGAACACTGGCACCATTGCAATGGCTGGTAGTAAGGCTCCCTGATCAAAAATAAAATGAAATTCCTCAGTTACTGTGGGGAATGGGAGAGAAGAAAGAACAGGGAGACCTACATGGATCTCTTCTGCCCCCTGGCGTTTAATCTTTACATACTGCCATACTACAAAACCTCTACTCTTGTTTTTTACTTTGGATATTCTGGCAGCCAGTGTTTGAAAATTAAGTAGCATGATAATCACCAACATAACCCATGGACAACAGCTACCCATCTTGATCAATAATTGCAAAGACCAACCTTTGTCTGCAGTACAGTGAAGCTCTGGAGTGCTTACAGAGCTTAAATTCAGGCTGGGTACTCTTTTTAAAATGAATGCATGCGACTCAATCTCTTCTGAACTAACAGCAATGTATCTGAAAAATGTAAACTACCCTCTGAAATTCTGTCCTTATTATGATGAGACATAAAATATCATTGAGAAATCCCAAAATACTGGCAGACAATATTTCTAATGTAACTATTGTTTGAGGACACAGAGATGAATTCCCTTGCCAAATGTAAGAAGGGGCTTTCTCAACCTTAACCTCCCCCCCATGATATTTAATTTCTAGGTAAAACCCTGAAGAGAAATTATTTGCAGTTTTGGAGTAGGCTGATGAAGCCAAGCTCTGTATCAAGGTGGCCCTTGTAAGGACAGAAAGGTGGGATACAAATGTTCTAAATAAATAATCCGACTGGAGTCTTAATAAGAAGGATGGGTAAGGGTTACAAACAAACAGAAGTGCTTGTGAATGGTTCCTCATCCTCTTGCAGAGGAGTGACCAAGTGGAGTGCCTCAAGGATCTGTCTTGGGACGTGTTTTTTTCAACATCTTTATAAATGATTTGGATGATGGAATAGAGAGAATGCTTATTAAATTTGCAGATGATACTAAATTGGGAGGGGTTGCAAATGCAGAAGACGACAGAAACAGGATGAGCTTGTCAGGCTGGAAAACTGGACTAAAACCAATAAAATGAATTTTAACAGGGAGAAATGTAAAGTTTTGCATTTAGGTAGGAAAAATCCAATGCATGGTTATAGGATGGGGGAGACTTGTCTTAGCAGTAGTATGTGTGAAAAGGATTTAGGGGTTTTAGTGGACCATATGCCGAACATGAGTCAACAGTGTGATGTGGTGGTATCGCTTTACTCTACTCTGGTAAGACCTCACCTGGAGTATTGTGTTCAGTTTTGGGCACCACATTTTTAGAAGGATATAGACAAGCTGGAAAGGATCCAGAGGAGGGCAACGAAGATGGTGAGGGGTCTGGAGACCAAGTCTTATGAAGAAAGGTTGAAGGAGCTGGACATGTTTAGCCTGGAGAGGAGGCGGCTGAGAGGTGATATGATCACCATCTTCAAGTACTTGAAGGGCTGTCATATAGAGGATGGTGTGGAATTGTTTTCTGTGGCCCCAGAAGGTAGGACCAGAACCAATGGGTTGAAATTAAATCAAGAGTTTCCGGCTAAACATTAGGAAGAACTTCCTGACAGAGCAATTCAACAGTGGAACAGGCTTCCTCGGGAGGTGGTGGGCTCTCCTTCCTTGGAGGTTTTTAAACAGAGGCTAGATGGCCATCTGACAGCAATGAAGATCCTGTGAATTTAGGGGGATGTATTTGTGAGTTTCCTGCATTGTGCAGGGGGTTGGGCTAGATGACTGTGGAGGTCCCTTCCAACTCTATGATTCTATGAAATGCTGCAGTGGCTTTAGATCACTTTCTGGAGGAAAAATCTCACTTCATTCCTATTGACATCTATATATCTATTTTTCAAGTGTGGCCTCCATCTGTGGCTATCTAAATCCATAGACAGGGGCCACACTGACTCTAAACAGATGTTTCTGCAAACCTGGAGGACACCTTAGGTTTGCAGAAAAATCTTGACATCTTACCAAAAATACATTGGGAGGTTCCTAGCTGATGGTGATATCTTGGAGCATCTCTGGGCCCAGAGTGACTCCTAGCTGCTGCTGCTGTCATGCCTGGGGCAGCAACAAAAAAGCTGCTCTGGACCTGGAACAGCTTCTCAATCCTGCAGCTGCCGTGGTTGGTAAGGTAAGTGGGGGGAGGAAAAAAGGGATGGGGGTGAATATAGACCTGTGGGGGGTTTTAGGTTGACAGTTAAGAAAAGGAGGATAAAGAGGGGGGAGATTGTCAGAGAAGGGCAGGGGGAGAAAGAGGTGGGGAAGATTCAACAGAAGGGGAGGGATCAGAAGAAAGGGGAAGATTGTTAGAGAAGTGGGGAGAAGGAAGAAAGCAAAGGGAGGGGAAGGGATGCAATTTTCTTGTGGATCCTCACTTCTTTTGTTTTGTGTTGGAAAAAAACCCAGTCTCCTTTGCTAGTTGCTGAGAAAGTGTTCAGGGCTACAGCTGTTTCCCATACACATTGGCCAACTCAATGTCAGAACAATTTAACTTTCACTAATGCCATACTAGGCGGTTGTATTCTCATGTATTTAGGGCCTAGAGGTGTGAATGGCCAAGTGCCACTTTCACTACAGCAGAATCAAGCATTGGTAATTTATATGTTGAAATTATCTACTTCCTTTCCTTCCATCCATAAAATGGATTCTCATGGTAGGACAGAGCAAACCAAGAGACTGAGATCATATCAGTTAGAATAGAAACAAACACCTAAGCCTACACATCGCGCTCAGTTTTCTTAGCTCATCATAAAGTTCTAGCATTACAACCAGCATCATTCTGAGGGGAAAAAGCCAGAAGTTAAAAATTGCCAGCCATTAAACGAAAGATCACTCTGCCAAGAAAAAAATCAAGTAAAAAATTGGTTTCCCTTCTCCTGCTTAGATTCTGCCTGCTTCCTTCACCTGTATAGCTCTGCCCTCTCATCTGCACAACTGTTTTGAGTACTTCAGTGAAATGCTTGAATGTGGGGTGCTTCAGCAACCCAATAATGTTACCAGGAATGAGGCCAAGTTCTGTATGTGTGAAGGTTGGGGGCAACTGCATTCAGAATTCAGCTGGAAACTGCTGACTGGCCTGCAAACCAAAGTTTGCAAATACAACATAAACAGAAATAAAACACAATTTAATAAACCAGCAAGGATGCTGAAAACTGTATATACAGTCCTTCTATACACCCTTCTCCATGAAAGGAAAGGGTACCTAAAAATGAAGAGAGAATCTTTACTTGAAAAAGTATGTTTGTTTATTCCTTAGAGATCACAAATTTCAACTTGTAAAAAAAATAATAAAAACCCCAGACCAAACTAACAGATAACAAAGTCTACAATGCTACAATGTAGCTTACTGCAATGAACAAGACCTGACCCACAGATCAATTTAACAACACAACAGGAAATGCTACAGTGTAGCTTACTGCAATGGACAAGAGGTGACCCACAGAGCAATTTAAGAACACACTGCAGAAAGTTTTGATTAAGGACTGGGATACTCAGGTTGGAGGTTCCAATCCACTCGTCTGGACAGCTATGAATGCATGGGGGTCTGTTGAAACTACGAGAAATCCCCGTTACAAACCATCTTGGGACCTCTTTCAGTGTTATGATTCTGAGTCATGTAGGTGGGCCATTTTATCATTCCCATATATAAAAACCACAGATAAGTAATAAACTCTTATTGGGATTTCTTCATACCTGCTTTTGAGAGATATTTCAACAATCTCAGCAATAAGAAATACTCTGGCCTGGGAATATGGGCTGTCAACACTTAGCCTAGTTGTCTTAGTTTTCCCAGAGCCACAATGGAAGAGGCTTAATAGTGTCTGTTTTAACCTGAGGAGGGCTCAGGACAATAAAATCCGAGAACCGTTGGCTGCTAAGGCAAGCCTTGCCAGATAATTCATGTTTTTTCAAGCAGCAAAAAATTAAGGAAAATGAATTCCAAAGCAAACCTGCAGCTTCACAAAAAGGTAATGCGAGACTTGACATTCCACAGCAAGGATGACAAAAAAGGAAAGCAGGACTATGTGACAACTGAGGAAATGCATCTTGTGGAACTGCTTATTAGTCTAATGCTTGCTTCTAGCACAAAGGGATTTTGATGCTTGCTTCTAGCACAAAGGGAGTTTGAGTGAAATATTCAAGAGATGTTTCAGCAGCTGCAGCATCAGTTCCTGTGCCTCATATGTTTGGTTTACATTCATAAGTCGTTTCTCAAAGATCACAAGCTGGTTTCCTCACTTCTCATTCCCAGCAGGCTCCACAATCATCAATGAATGGGTTTCCTCATTATTGGCTGCTTCATGGGTGGGCTGGTTCTAGGGATGAAAAATAGCAGTGAAAGCCTCTGAAAACAATGCAATACTCTGCATTACTTCTCTTTCTTAAGGCCACTTCACAGATTACAAGACAAGTTTTCAGCTGTGAACCTATGTCTTTCTACAGTGTGCACTATAATTCATAGAGGGAAGACATACATATGCAACTACACAACAAACATGCATCTGGGGCCAAGTTTGTTCCTCAGTGCATATTTCACACCATGAGTCTCTCCTCCATGCACCAAAACATTCCCTGTAGAGTCAAGCAGAAGGAATGACTAGTAGCACTTAGCAAGCCTACTCAGCAGTTTAATTTCTGAGATCAGCCAGAAGCCTAACCAGCCAGGTATTACTCACTTCATTCTGCTCTTCAAACATGTGCTTCAGAATCTTTTCAGGGTCAGGAATTTTTGGAAGAATCAGCAGTTTAATCCTTTAAAATACAAAAGGTTAAAGGGTGTTAAGAATTCAGATGTTTGTTTAATTAGCTCACCAATATTTAAAAGCTGCATTGATTTATTTACACAAGATGCCTGCATGCCAGGAGGACTATGAAGAACCCTGCTGGATCAGATGAAAGGCTCAATTTAACTCCACCATCCTGTCTCCCAAGTGGCCAGTAAGATGCTTCTAGGACATGTGAAACATGGATGTGAACTTGACCCTGCTACTGGATACACATCTGTGACGGAATCAAAGGGTTAATGGGGAAGCTGAGGACTCAGAGAGCCCTGAGTCATGTGACCTGAAGGTGGGGGCCAGGGGTGCTCAGAACTCTCAAGTCCTGAGTGACAGATAACGGCTCAGAGGTTAACTGTCAGAGAAAAACGGTCAGAGAAAGGGGGAGTTGGACTCAGAGTGTGGTGAGAGAGGCTTGTGTGAAGTGAAGCTCTATATACACTCTGTGAAATCAGCCAGGTGGCTGAGTGTGAGGCATATCTCTAGCTCACGAGTGCCCTCTAAGGAAGAGGAAGGTGACAGAGAGTGTCTAAGTGGAAGACCTTAGTGGTCACAGACATATGATACACTGCTCCTAGAAGATTATAAGGTGGCTGAGGGAGAGCCGTGGGTCTGAGGGAGTCAGGAGAGCTGGGGCTTGTCAAACCAGACGACTCAAAGGACCAGGCACTCAAAGCCCAAGAGGCCAGCCTGATTAAAGTTTAGGAGAGTGGATTAATAGAAGAACTGTGTACCCTGAAATACCTCATAGCATTGCTGGAGGGTCTAGCCAACATACTGTAACGAAAATGTTATTCTTACAAGATACAAACTAGCCTCTGTACATACATCCCATCCCCCAGTTAAAGCCTATTTTGTAAATAAAGCACTATAGTTTACTGTTACGTTCTCTGGTGCCTGCGTGATTGGGAAAGACTTCAAATCTGCAGTGGTCCCCTGCTCATCTACCGTATCAGACCCCGAAGAGACTAACGTATATTTAGCTGCCCTCACTGAGGCTGGAAGCGGTAGGCTGGCATCGCCATAGAAGGTTGTGATAACACCCATAGAACATTAGAGTGAAAGCAAAACCCAGTTTGATCTTGTTATAAAAAAAAATTTCGCTCAACTCTCCACAGGCTATAATATCTCATTTTAAATCAGATCTGCATTTCGAAAACTGAGTTTGGGACAGAGCTACAATAAAGCAAGAAGCAAATTATAATTTCATATATATTTTCATCTGTAAAAAAATTCTCAGCCTTGGCCACAAATAGTCCCCAGCAGGAAAGATTAAATAGAAATGGGCCTACAGCAGGAAAGATGAAACAGAAGAAAAATTACAAACTTTTCTCTCACCTCTTCAGGTAAATTAGCAAAACAACCAACAGCAGTGCCAGACATGAGGGAATTAAAACTAACAAAAGAAGAGAAAATGTGGAAGGTCTACTATCTGGAAAAAAAAAAAAAGCAACAGCAAGCAGTTAGGCACCCAACAGCAGCTTTCAAATGGAACAGCAAGTACATAAAACCCAAATGTTCTTTTCCCCTGTTACATCCTTAATATACACATAGATAAGATAACTGAGGAAAGATGGCTGATGATTTGAGTTTAGAAATGGATCCACATAACTAGTAAGAAGCCAGATTCGTGCTTGATCTAACTTTTCCATATGAGATACAAAGAGGCCTTTCTCTGTAGCATCTCCATGTTCCCAGTTGTTCCACTGCAAAAAACTTAGCATATGAAACTGCTCCTATAGACCAGAGGTGGGGAACCCTTTTTCTGCCAAGGGCCATATGGATATTTATAACATCATTCGTGGGTCATAAAAATTATCAACTTAAAAAACTGCTCTGCTGAGAGAGAATGATTCAGGCCAGCAAAATTAATGCAAATAATTATTTTTCTATTTGAAGTGATGTGGAGAGAGCCTAATCTGGCGCACACACACACACCTGGCCTGCCGCCTTAGGCAAATGCCTAGGTCCAGAACTTTTTTGTAGAAAAAGCCGAGCAGGAACTCAGTAGCATATTAGACCACATCCCCTAATATTAGCATATCAGGTCACACTCATTAGCATATTAGGCCACACCATCTGGGATAATCAAGTGTAAACTGAACGGTGACAGTAACTTTTCCAGACCCTGCAGCAATTCTGGCCGGCCAGCCAAGCCCCAGGGAGGCTGCTGAATAGTACATCTGGGCCCTGTGATCCCGGCCTGGCCCTGGGGAGGCTGCTGCACAGCACAGCTGGGCCAGATCCTTGCTGGCCAGCCAGGCCCCAGGGAGGCTGCCACATGGCTCAGTTTGGTCCAGCAATCCCCAAGGGCCACACCAAGTGACCTCAAAGGCTGCATACCGCCCTCGGGACAGAGGTTCCCCACCCCTGCTATAGACTAACAGCAGCTCTCGAAGGTCACAAATAGAATTCCTCCCCCTCCCCCACCCCCGGCTATCAGCATTTTTTGAACTAGAGATGCCAGAGTTTGAATCTGAACAAGAGATATGTGTTTGGATATAATCAAGCTGAATATATAACAAAAAAGTTTTATTGGTATTTTCCAGATATATTCAGGCCTCCAGATGGTATCCAGGATTTTCTGTGATACCAACAAATGAGTCCCAAAAAATTCCAGAAGTATTTGGGATTAACAAAGTGTGTTGGCAGCCAGCATTTGAAGACTCCCAGGACTGTCCCCCCCTCCCGGGAGTGTCTGTGTCTTCCCAGGCTTGGCATTGGGTTGTAACTGGTTGATTTGTGTTCACTTATGCTCTTTTTAAATTGTTTTTATTGACTTTACAAAGCAATCGGCCAGCTTGGAGAAGGCATTTGTCTCTTTAAATAATTTCTCCAAGTCAAGCCAGCTGGTGGCTTGGAGAATGCATTTAAAGTTACAGTTGCTTTCTTTCCACCTTTCCCTCCCTCCCCCCTCCCCTTCCATCTGTTTTCCTTCCTTCCTCCCTCCCTGTCTTGCAGCTCTCAAACATCTGACATTTATTTTTTGTGGCTCTTATGTCCAGCAAGTTTGGCCACCCCTGTAATAGCCTTTTGTTCAACTTTTTTTTTTGCCACTAAATAAAGCTGACTTCTGGCGACACCCAGTGGGGCTTGAAGGCAAAAGATGTTCAGAGGTGCTTGACATTGTCTGCCTCTGTGTCATGACCCTGGTACTCCTTGGAGATCTCCCATCCAAATACTAGCCAGGCCTGGCCCTGCTTAACTTCCAAGATCTGATCAGATCTGGCTTACCTGGGTTATCCAGGTCAAGGTTGCATTACTTTATATTCTTTGGCTGTACATTAACATAAGTTCTTGGGTTTTACATTAGTCTAGATTCTTGGGCTATATGTCAGTTGGATTCTCTAAGTTTACATTTACTAGGTCTGTAACAGTTTTCCTGCTGTTTAGCTTGGGCGATTCTTGTGTTTTACATTCTTCCCTACAGGAATCAATGGAGGATGGCTGGGGGAGCCTCATTGAGGGGTTATTTAAAGGACAGGCACCAGCAGCTTTGCAGAAATTCTGGTGCCAGCAGCCAACAGCCCCTCCAGCCTCCTGTAAAGATTCCCCGTTGGGAATAAAGGAGCCAAAAAAATATTGGAATCTGGAGAGGAAAAACCCCATCGGAATTCTTAACCAGTATTAGGAACCCTGGGAACTGGGAATACCAATTTTTTTTTTTTGGCTCACTGATATCAGGAGCTGGAAACCTACTATTGGGTTTTTTTAGTTGCACTTCCATAATTTGAACCCTCTTGAATACATGACATAGCCCTAGGTCCTCCCCCAGAACTGTGGCAAGACCAGTAGGATATTTTAATCCCACCCCCTTCCAGTCATGTACCACAAGGAGGCAACCTCTGTCCAAATCACCACCCATGAAGAAAAATTTCCCCACCTGTAAAACAAAACAGTACCCTCCCCCACAAGTTTCTTTTGAAAATAAAGGACATTCAGACCATATGGCACTTGGAAGTGTATAAATACAAAGAGCTTACAACTGTAATGGCGACTCAGAATGGATCTATACCTATAAGGCCCCTGTACAGGTGCACAGGAAAACACAGAACAGAGGAACACTAGATGCTTCTCACCTATAACTTCCATTTCACTCCAGTCACTCCATAGTCCTCCTGTTGCCTTGACTCTCACTTGGAAAGTATTCAATGCATCAGGCTCAACTGGGATATTTGCATCGTTAGAATTCGTGAACTGCATAAAAGAGAAAAGACAATCATACACTTTGCCTGGCCTATGAACATTCCGTAGGATTAAAACATCCCAGATCTTTTTAAAAGGTATATTAAAAATAAACAATATTATTGCTGCTGTAAATGGTATTGTGTTTCTCTTATAAGCAACTGTGCATTGTGGAGTAATATTACAGACTAGACTCCTGCATTTTTGGTTCCACCACTTGCCAGCTGAGGACATATGTCTGTTCAAAAAAAGTTTGTTACATTTATTTATCTCCTGCCTTTTAGCCCAATGGGGACTCAAAGCAGCTTACATACGTCTTCTCTCCTCCATTGTACATTCTGTGTGTGCCATAAGATTATTTTTTTAGTTTTGCAACCACAGACCAACACAGCTAATGCTCTTGAATATTGTATTGTACAGAGTGGTTGACTGTGCAGAGGTTTCCGGTAGAGATGTGGATGAACCATTTTTTATCTTTAGGAGGCAGCTGAATATGGTTTTATTTAAGGACCACATTTGGTTAAGTTCAGTAGTTCTGAACTGTGATTTTTAATTTTGGTTTCAGAGAATCATAGAGTTGGAAGGGATATCCAAGGTCATCTAGTCCATCCCTTGCACAATGCAGGAAACTCACAAATACCTCCCCCTAAATTCACAGGATCTTCATTGCTGCGTTTCTGTTTTTATGTGTTTTATTTAATGTATTTTTTCTGTGTTGTAGGCCACCTTGAGTTCTGTAAAGAAGAAAGGCAGCTAATGAATGTTTAAATAAAAGAAATAATGCTATCTTTCATAGCACAGGAGCACTGGCAGAGGGAGAGTGTTTTTAATAATCAGTGCCATGTATGCACCAGAACAAAGTTGGAGTCCGGTAGCACCTTTAAAACCAACAAATCTAAAAGCACACTTCATCAGACAATAGTATGGGATGGAATTAGCAGTCCTACATATATAGAGAGTGGGAAGTGAATTAGTATGCAAAATAGTGAAAATTGTTTTGGCAGATTAAAACAATGAAAAGTTGGGGTCTGGTATTGTTGGTTTGGGTTAATTGGGTGGGGGAAAAAAGCAGCAAAGGCAATAAACCAGAACTGGAAACCGATGCATGCATCAGATGTTAGTAAGCACCAACACCACCAAGCGACAATATGTCATGTTCAGCAAGGCAAGTAAGACAGCTCTTCTGACTCCTCAGCAGGCTTTGAAACCCCACCCTTTCATTCATTTTTATTGGTTGATATAAAAAAGAAAGTGAGAGTCCAGTAGCACCTTTAAGACCAACAAAGTTTTACTCGAAGTATAAGCTTTAGTGTATACACACACACTTCTTCAGGTATAAAGAAGGACATTTACGATGAGACATCAGCATATACGAAAACACTCCAAGGACAATATTGTTCCCATGCTTCTATTCTGCTCTTCTCTGAAAGGCTTGGTATCTTACATGGGGCTCCCAGCTGGACTTCCGCCCAGGTATGAACCAAGCTCACACCTGCCTAAACAATGCTACAGCACTATGAGTGTCCAGCTCATACTAGGGGAGTAGGAAGCCCACCACACCCATTTAGAGCTTAATTTCAAAAGGGTAGCTATTTTAATCCATAGTAGCAAAGTAAAACAGGAAATCAAATGGCACCTTTTAGACTATTCAAGTTTAATCTAGCATAAGGTTTCACAAGCCAGAGCTGATGTAGCCAGCGTTTGGCAAATCAGGGCCTCCTGTATTCATCAGTGCTGCACAAAGTTCTGCATAAGCATCCCCCTCCATACAAGATGGTGTTCAGGGTGCTGGAAGTGAATAGGAAATCCCCTGCTTACTAGGATGCCCTTGCCTGCCTTGTGGAGGACAGCTTTGGATCATGCTCGTCCTGATATTTAAGTTGCAATAGTAGTATTCCTCCTAATGGATGGCCAGGTAATGTGTGCTAAATTATTACGGAAGCTAAAAAATTAACAAAGGCATATAGTTTCTTTCCAGAGCACACCAACAATCACTGAAACACTAATTAGATTAAGTTGTAAATTAATCAAAATAGTCACTTACGTTATGTACTTTACTATTAACTTTTACTTCATAATCTGCAGCATATAATTTGTCTGGTTTAGTCCATTGTAGAAATACTTCACTGCCATGCTTTGAGAGGTTTTTAATTTTTGGAGGATCATATTTTACTGAAATATCAAACACAAAGGGAAAAAATAAAAAAGGAATAAAGATTTATTTCTAAAGAAATCCAATATTTTGTTAACGCAATTTATAAGCTTTAAAATAAAACACAAATCAAACATTCCCTAAGAGACATCTTTCCTATTCAAAATACTGTAAAGTCTCAGGAGCTTTACTGAATTCATTGATTCCAAAGCAAAGAGTAAATCAGAACTCCCTCTCAGCCCTACCTGCTAGTACACGGACCCTCCATCAACTTACTCGCCTCCCTTCAGCCACAACACAGCACCCTTCTTTACCACAGCCTGTGTATGCTCAGAAGACCATTGTGCTCAACAGCTAAGAACTCACTGGTAGTCTGTGGTCTGCAAGATACCCAGCTGTTCTTGACCAAATTCAGGGCATTTTCCACCTTGGCTCCAACCTAGTAGAACTCTCTGCCGAATAACACCCATGCCCTGCAAGAACTGATGCAGTTCCACAGGGCCTATAAGGCAGAGATGTTCCATCAGACATTTGGCTGAGGGCAGCAACAATTCCATCTTCCTGGCACTCCTACTCCCTGTGAAGCAGTGGCACAACTGAAATTTTAGTATCATCTGCTAGGTTGGTGCTGTGTGTTTACTGTTTTAAACTGTTTTTAATTATGTACTTATATGAATTTATTCTAGCTGTACACCGCCCTGAGCCCTGTTTTTACAGGAGAGGCTGGTTTAAAATCCAATTTAATAAATTAAATGCTAGAGGCTTGGTAGTGCTTTCTGTGGTCACTAGGATGCTGCACTCTTAGAAAAGAAGCCCAGGTAAGAAATCTTATCTCTGCCTCTCCCCAGAAATACAGGGCCTCCACTCACTCAATCTCAACCAAACCTGGGTTGCTCTTCCTCCCCCCACCTTAGCATGAATAACTATCTCAGCTGCTCCCTCATACTAGGGGAAGCGATACCATATTGTGAGAGGCATTCTCCATGCCTATGTTCCATTACAACCTCTAAGATCAATCAGGAACATCCTCTTCAGTCCACCTTCTGTGTGCAGAGCTGAGACCGCAAAAACATGTTGGAGAGGCACGTTCAGTGCCACTCCTTCCCACCCTGAAATCCTTTCTTGTGGACAACACATTGGAGGTACACATTGCTCGATACCAGCCAGGCTTGAACCTTGGCATCTTTGAGAAGTAATGTGTTGCTTTTATGAGATATAGGGAGGATTAGTTCCATTTTAATTACTGGAGCAAGTTTTACCATTACTCCCTATTTCAAATACATGGCACAGCGTGGACTAAAGCCAAATCAATAATAATATTTTAAAAATGAAACCAACCTAAATTATTTATTGAACGCTCAAGCAAGCACAAGGGTTGAACATTCCCAGAATTGCCTAGAATGGAAATAGCTATAAGCTGAACATGCTCATGAATCCATACAAAACCGCATCGAAAGTCAGATCCTTCGCGAGTGAGATTTCTGCATTGTTGTCCGCTATTGGAGTCATGCCTTGAGGGAAAGCAACATCAGAGACAGTAAACGATAAAGCCTGGTCAGCAATGGTTGCCAACAGACAAGAGAGAAATAAACACACAGGATATAAGAAATATCAAGGTACAATGCAGCTAAACTGAAGGAGTGCATTCCTGTTTTATTCATACTTACAGTCTGGGATTGTGGACTCCAAAGGCCTGGGCATGTCCAGTAGAATTGTTAACTCCCCCCAACCCCATCATGACAGTACACCATGACTCAACAAAAACTGCTTTGAAGCTCCCTCAAGTTGAAACCCTTCCTGCTGTGGCATGAGAAGAAGAAGACTGCACTCTGAATCTCAGAGAGGCTTAAAGGTAAAGGTAGTCCCCTGTGCAAGCACCAGTCGTTTCCAACTCTGGGGTGACATTGCATCACGACGTTTTCACAGCAGACTTTTTATGGGGTTGTTTGCTATTGCCTTCCCCAGTCATTTACGCTTTCCCCCCAGCAAGCTGGGTACTCATTTTACCGACCTCAGAAGGATGGAAGGCTGAGTCAGCCTTGAGCCGGCTACCTGAACCCAGCTTCCACCAGGATCGAACTCAGGTCATGAGCAGAGCGTTTGACTGCAGTACTGCAGCTTTATCACTCTGTGCCACAGGGCTCTATCAGAGAGGTTTACAATCTCCTATATCTTCTCCCCCCAGAACAGACACCCTGTGAGGTGGGTGGGGCTGAGAGAGAGCTTTCCCAGAAGCTGCCCTTTCAAGGACAACTCCTGCCAGAGCTATGGCTGATCCAAGACCATTCCAGCAGCTGCAAGTGGAGGAGTGGGGAATCAAACCTGGTTCTCTCAGATAAGAGTCCACGCACTTCACCACTACACCAAACTGGCACTGAGGAAGGTGAGATTGTTTCCTTTAATCATATGCTTGGAAGTACTCTCAGTCTGCATTGGAAACTGGTTGAATCATTGTAACCTGACCCAATTTCCACACAAATGAAGTATACCTTCAGACATACGCAGGTACACATTGCTCAATAACAGCCAGGTCTCATCATGGCAAAAGGTCATTCCTAACAATCATATGTACTTTTGAGCACAGGCAAAATGTGCTTTACCCATCTTACAGCTATGCTACAGTCTGCAGGGATGGATGCAGAAAACAACATGGCCAAAGAGTGAAAGACAGGAACAGGTTTTTCAGGACAAAATTCAACATCTAACATTCCCCACTTTCACCAAAGATGTTTTGCATACAGATATTTCAATTTTATTAGCTCCTTGAGCTTGAGCAAAATAATCTGATTTTTCTTTTATCAAACAAAGCCAAATACATTAGGATAATAAAAGACAAATTTTGAATTTGAAAAGTTCCAAAAATAAACTTCTGCATCACTCTAAAAGCCTGTTTGTCTCATTACATATACTAACCCACCTTCCGCTATACTTTAACACACCCTGTTTTTCTAAGGGCTAACTTATATTATTTCTCTTTTAAAACAGTGTATCAGAATATTTGGTGGTTTTGTTTTTTTGTATTGACATACTCAAATGGGGGATATTGGCTGTTTGTCTTATTGCATATACCAACCCATCCTATGGCAAACTATATGGATGTTATAATCTCTTGAGGAACCATGCCCTCTATTTAAACTAACAAAGCCAGAATGTTACCTAGATTTATGGCATGACAGCAGTCTGCTTTTTACCACCCTCCAGTGTTTTTTCAAGCCTGTTTTGTCCTACACTAACACAGATCCCTATTTGTGATTCTTTTAATTTGCTAAAAACATTCCCATGATTCCATACTGCCCACTTATTTAGGAATTGCTGCTTGCCATTCCCATTTTGTCTGATGAAGTCTGAGAGAGTTGTTTTGGTGCCAAAAAAGAATCTTCAAGTACTAACGAGTAGAACAGCCTGTAGGAAGAGTCAGGGCTTGCTTTCTCTCCAGCCTGCCATGAACATTTCATGTAGTTCCTATTCCACAAAACGCAGTTAGCATTTCTGGCTCCAGTATCCGCAGCCCCTAGAAAGAAAAAGCAAGACCATCAAAAGTGAGATTGTTTCCCTCCCTTGCAAGCATTTCTCTTCCATAGTGAGCTTCTGAACCTTTGGCACGGTCTGCCTGCAGTGATGCATAACAGAAAGACCAGATACTGGATTTCTAGCACAGCAGCAGTTTGCTAGCAAGGACTTGTACTGATAAAATTCTGTAACCCAGGACAAACCATACCAATTAAAATATCTGTGCACATTTATTTTCTGTAACTGTTTCTTCTTTCAATGAAGGAAGTGGGGGGACAAAACTGCACAGTAAATGGGGAGCAGGGGCCAAAGGGCGCTGGAAGTGGCAGATGTGGGAAATGAGAATGATAAAACCACTAATAACCTTTGTGGTCTCTTCTAGCATGAAGAACGTTCACTAGGCCTAATACAAACAATTCAAAGGGTATCTTGTCAGCTCTGAAATCTAAAAACATGTTGTGATTTTGTTATGGCATAGTGGTTCACAGGGTGATCATATTTGTGTTTTTTAAAAGTTTTATTGTTTTAATTTAATTTAAAAAAAAACATCCTGCATTTCCTCCAAAAAATTTCAAATACATAGGTAAAGAAATGTCCTCAGTCCTGGCTTTGACTGCCAGTCCTCCTTCCTCTAAAAGTACTAATGGGCTCCACTGATGCTGTGTAGTATCCAATGTCAACCCTTCTGCTAGAGTAAGCCTTCTTTCATCTGAGTAAGCAGAAGTAGTTGGATTTAGCCCTATGTGTGTATTGCAAGGTCACTTAAGGTTGTTTGTCCCAGCTTGGATGCTATTGAGAAGTAGCTACTTTCCCACAGCATTGAATGACAACCCTACTAGGGCTCACTGACCAGGTGGTAACATAAGCCTCTTACTGTTGTACCTTTGTTGGAGATGAAAGGGTATAATGCAGAGACATGGAGGAAACTGAGCAGAGAAAAATGCAGAATGCTGGATATAACAGCTGGGCAGATGCACTTCAGCAGACATTAAAATATATTTTTCTTAAACCTGGCATTATACTAAAGACATATCTAAAGACTTACCATTTCGTTCCACATGGAAAGATTTATTACCATTCCAGGGTGATAAATCTGTACAAAGTTTACGACAGGAGGTTTTGATGTCAAAATCAATTTTTTTATTCAGAGGCACTTTCTCTTTCCAGAAATTTTCTTCTTTGCATTGTTTCTAGGATGAAAAACTGTATTACTCTCAATATTCCCTTGGAAAGTTACATGGGGAAATTTTATAGTGAATTCTTATGAAGAACTAGTTAACTTCATTGGTTGCAGCCTCACACTCTGGAGATAATTTATATATTCAGTTGCCAAGTGCTGAGATAGGACATTACATCATGGACAAACACATATGCAGAGGCGGTCTTGGTGATTCTGGAGCTCTGGGCAAAACTCAAGGATCAGGCCCCAGAATCACTCAACATGAGAATGATCAGCTTGATGGTGATGGGGGTCCCATGACCACCCTTCAGTTGACTGCCACCTGCCCCCTCCACTCACACTGTCTGAGACTTGGGCAGTGAGGGAAATCAGCAAGGACTGCTGCAGTGGGGGCTTTTGGGCAGCTAGCTGCAGGGTGGGGCTCCCAGCAAACCTTCCCCAGTGCATGGCTCCCAGCAGTTGCACTGGATGCCATGTGGCTGAGACTGGCTCTGCATGTGTGAAAAACTCAGTCAGCAATGCATTGTCTAATTTCCCCTCTGGCCAATAAAGCTCCTGGCTTTGATGCCAATTGGTGAGCCCAATTTAACCACTTTTCTGGCTGCAGGGGCAAATGGTGGTAGCAAATAAAATTCAACTGAATCAGGCTTCCGGTTTTTGCAGTGTCATTTTTCTTGACCCTTATTTCACCACCATTTCCTTTACGAGAAAACAGAAGGAGGGGAATTGGGAAGCAGGGAAAAATTAGGTGACTAACTACCATTTTTCAGTTTCCAAAGTTCTCATTTTTGTAAGAATGGCTGCCCCTGTATTGAAAATTTTTATTTCCTTATACTATCAGCTAGAGAAATGGTGGAATCCAAATGACTAGGATGCTTACTGAAAATTTTTTCCCCTCGACGTATATGACAGCATGGTAGTGCCGTGTGCAGTTACTGTTGGGAGGCTGGACATGCATCCATGTTATATGTAAGCTGCAGCTCTTTTCATCAATAGAGTAAGTCACATTAGGAGGCCGGGCAAACAGGACTCCTGCAAAAAAGAGATAAAAAATAAGGTATTATGGCACAGAACATGCCTGGATGCAACAACAGTGTTGTCACTGGACTGCCACTATTCTGGAGAAGCAGAGCAAGGTGTGTGTAGAGCAGTGGACGCTCAAAAATTCTTCCTGAGCTAACTGGATGGCTAAGCTAGGCCTGCTCTAACCTGCACTGGTCCCCTTCCTGATGTTATGATAGCCTGTACCCAGAAACTCTAAGCCCAGGTAAGAAAGAGAAGAAGAGAGGTGCTATATAAAATGAAATAGAATGCAAACAACTGCCAAAGAGGCTGAACATCTAGCCCATGAGATGTGTACCCAAGCAGAGAATTCTCTTCTTAACCCTTTTCCTCTCAGATCCTTTTGCATGCAAAGTTACAATATTCAACATAAATAATCACCAAGCCTCTATTGGGCACAAACCCCAACCCACAGCCCCCCAGAAACCACTCCACCTCTGCAGGAACAGAGGCAGCAGAAGAGTACCAGAAAAGTTGGATGGCAATGCTTGCCTGTTTCCTTCCTTCCTGGTGCAGTGCAAACTATAACAGGATGATTTCTCTAATGATTGCACTGAGATCTATTTTGTGATCAGCCTCTTTAAAGGAGCCACAGTTAAGTGGGCAGTGCCCCTGTTGCTCCAGAACAGCCCTGTCTGGGGGAATTTTCAGGGGTTCATGGCCCATCTACAGACCATGTTTCATGACCCACCCCCCCATAAGGCTGAAAAGGCCAACCAGGTTCACCAACTCTGGCAAGGGAAACGTTGAGTTGCAGACTATACACAACAGCTGTTCCCTTCCCCTGGTTCTTGAACTGTTTGATGGACTCCAGGGAGTGAACAGATTCACCAAATTCAACCTCCATGGGGCATACAACCTCATCCAGCTCTAGGAAGGCAATGAGTGGAAGACTGTCTTCTTCTGTATCTAGAATGGTCACATCATAAGAACATAAGAGAAGCCATGTTGGATCAGGCCAACGGCCCATCAAGTCCAACACTCTGTGTCACACAGTGGCAAAAAATTTTATATACACACATACACTGTGGCTAATAGCCACTGATGGACCTGTGCTCCATATTTTTATCTAAACCCTTCTTGAAGGTGGCTATACTTGTGGCCGCCACCACCTCCTGTGGCAGTGAATTCCACATGTTAATCACCCTTTGGGTGAAGAAGCACTTCCTTTTATCCGTTTTAACCTGTCTGCTCAGCAATTTCATCGAATGCCCACGAGTTCTTGTATTGTGAGTTAACAATTCTACTTTCTCCATCCCATGCATTATCTTGTAAACCTCTATCATGTCACCCCACAGTCGACGTTTCTCCAAGCTAGAGTCCCAAGCGTTTCAACCTTTCTTCATAGGGAAAGTGCTCCAGCCCTTTAATCATTCTAGTTGCCCTTCTCTGGACTTTCTCCAATGCTATAATATCCTTTTTGAGGTGCGGCGACCAGAACTGCACACAGTACTCCAAATGAGACCGCACCATCGATTTATACAGGGGCATTATGATACTGGCTGATTTGTTTTCAATTCCCTTCCTAATAATTCCCAGCATGGCGTTGGCCTTTTTTATTGCAAACGCACACTGTCTTGACATTTTCAGTGAGTTATCTACCCACGACCACATCAAGTATACCACGCCAGAAAATGAAGATGGCTCCTGCCATCTCAATGGTTCCAATCCAGTTTCTGTAGCATCCCAACTTAGACAGTCATCTGACAACTCTACCCCGCTCAAAGGCATGCTGTAATCGAGAGAGCTTATTCCATCTCCCTATGGCTTCCCAGAGCAGCTTGCAAAAGCACAGAGACTGTACTAGATACCTTTTTACCATTTCCCTGCTGCTGTTCAATAGTCTGGAGCAAGCTACAACTCCATCCCCGTCTGTTGTTGAGTAGACAGTACTTACTCCCCAGCCCCCCAAGTCACTGTCTGACGTAACTCCTCTTGCCCCTTCTGATATTTCCCCACATGGCTCCTTGAATGGTTTCCCCTTCACACATCCAGAGGGGTGAGCTTTGGCATGGGAATCTCATCCTGGGATGTATGCAATTGGTCTTTAAGGTGACACTGAACCACTGTTTTCTTTAGCTGTGAAATGCAATACAAGTTGCACCTTAAAGACTGAAGACATGTTGGTCCCTAGATGTCATGCCTTGCAACTCACCTCTTCAGTAAGGTGCAACAGACTGACCTGGCCACCTCTGCTCTCCCCCCTGCAGTCAGGTTGCCTTTGTAGGACTACTGAGCTTGGAGGCCTGGAGACATGAGGCTTGCGCCTAGTGGATCAATTGATCCAGTAAGGTAGTCCTCCCAGACCTCAGCTTAAGTAGGCTGGGAAGTAACTGGTTCCAGCTGCACCGCTAGCAGATGCTGGCATGCCAGACTGTACAATTTTCTGGCCAAGATCCTGCAAGGAACTACTATTGTCAGAACATTGATTTACATCTTCAGAGGGGTTGTGTGCAGCCAGCCTGTTGCTTCGCCTTCTTTGTGCCATCTCAACCTGGGCCTTCTGCCACCATCCCTGCACAGCTGGAGTGGGTTCTGAGGAGCTATGGGGTAGGTTCATGTCCTGCCCAGCAGAGGCCTAGTGACTATTTCAGGGGCTGGTAGTGAGGCCTCCTTTGCTGGGTAAGGACAGGCAGCCTCTGGTGCTGCTGGACTATCGTCAGCAGGTGCCTCAGGGTGCCAAGGCCCCCCCCCCCCCGATCCATCTCAGCCATCAGCCTTGGCTCCTCAGGCTCCTCCTCTGAAGACTCTGAGTCTGAATTGCTGGACTGGTCAGAGGATCATGCCCCCCTCCCCGCCCAGCAAAGGGCCCAGGGTCTGCTGGGTAATGGTAAGGGAAGTACCAGAGGAGGTCTGGTGTGTGGACAACCAGTGCTTTTCCCCATGAAAATTCCTCTGGCCTGTAATCTTTCGAATCTTGTTGGAGTTTTCAGGTTGCTTAAATTTTAGTCATTATGGAGTTAACTGTTGTTTTTGATTGGCACTATGTTACCTTGTCTGACCTATGGCATGTAGAAGTAGTGTTTTAGTTAACCTGGGAAATCCTGGGGTGTTACTTAGTAAAATGAGTAACCACTTGGCTGTCAATAGATCGATTAGAAAGAATGTTTTATTTATTTATTTATTTATTTATTTATATTGGAATTTATACCCCGCCCTTCACACCGAAGTGTCTCAGGGCGGCTTACAACATAATAATTTAATACTACAATTTAAAACACTTACAAGTAGAATTAAAACCATAAATTAATAAAAACAAGATAGATAAAACCGGCGGTCTACAGATGCATTTCGTTCCATCCAAAAGATTTCCTTGTCAGTCAGTATTATAGGCCTGCCGGAAGAGGGCTGTCTTACAGGCCCCGCGGAACTGCCCTAGGTCCCGCAGGGCCCGCACCTCCTCCGGCAGCTGGTTCCACCAATAAGGTGCCGTTATTGAGAAGGCCCGATCCCTGGTGGATTTTAGACGGGCCTCCTTTGGCCCGGGGACTACCAACAGGTTTTGTGAACCCGAGCGTAGTACTCTCTGGGGAACGTGTGGGGAAAGACGGTCCCTAAGGTAGACAGGTCCTAGGCCATATAGGGCTTTAAAGGTAATGACCAACACCTTGTACCGGACTCGGAATATTACCGGCAGCCAGTGCAGATCCCGGAGCCCCGGCCGAATGTGCTCCCGTCTTGGGAGCCCTAATAACAGCCGGGCAGCAGCGTTCTGCACCAACTGCAGTTTCCGGGTCCGGCACGAGGGTAGCCCCATGTAGAGGGCATTACAGTAGTCTAACCTCGAGGTGACCGTAGCATGAATCACTGTTGCCAGGTCGTCACGTTCCAGGAAGGGGGCCAACTGCTTCGCCCGCCTAAGGTGAAAAAACGCGGACTTGGCAGTGGCTGCTATCTGGGCCTCCATTGTCAGTGAAGGCTCCAACAGCACCCCCAGGCTCTTGACCCTGCCCGACGCTGTTAGCGGCGCGCCGTCAAAAACTGGCAGGGGGATTTCCCTTCCCGGGCCGCAGCGACCCAGGCACAGGACCTCTGTCTTCGCCGGATTCAGCTTCAGCCCGCTCAGCCTAAACCACCTAGCCACTGCCTGTAACGCTCGGTCCAGATTTTCTGGGGCGCAGGCGGGCCGGCCGTCCATAAGCAGATAGAGCTGGGTGTCATCAGCATATTGATGACACCCGAGCCCGTACCTTCGGGCAATCTGGGCAAGGGGGCGCATGTAGGGGCGCATGTTTTGATCTTGTATGCATGCATTCATAAGTTTGATAGCTGATCTTTCGCTGTTTGTTTCTGAGCAAGGAGAGGAGTAGCCATGTAAGATGTATTTCTGTTTTTGTGAGTGAAAGTTCTTTCTCTTTTTACCACTGGAGTGAGATTATCTTTGTAATCTGTTGAACAGCATTTCAAGGGTTGATAGTGAGACCTCTCTTGCAGGCTCAGACAGGGCAACCTCTGGTGTTGCTGGACTGTTGCCAGCAGCCCTTCCTGATCCCCCCTCAGCCATCCACCTTGGCTCATTGATATCTTCCCCTGAAGACTCTTGAGTCCAAGTTACTGGACTGGTCACAGAGGATCATAACAACCTCTCTGCAGTCCCCATCCCCTTCACACTCATGCACTCTGCTGGCTTCTGTGTGCAGCTCTTATGGGAAGTAGGCTCATGGGCAGTTTACTATAGCAAGTCAGGGTAGGTATCTGGGTCTCACCTCTGCCATAGCACTGCTAGCATCTGATAAGCCATGCAGATCGGCAGTGCAGGTGTGCAGGCGGCTCAGGGAGAATGGGGTGGAAAGGTGAAGCACAGAGGGATTGTAAAAGTACGTCTCATCTTCCACCTTTGGGGGTCTGTGGTGAAAAAAACTCATCAGCACGGCTACTGCTTCTGGCCTCTCTCCATGTGGGGACTGAACCAGGAGTCCAGTGCCTTTCCACTAAGCATCTACGCCATATGGCTGGTGGTGACATCAGGACTGCATTCGAGTGCTTAAAGCCTGATGGCATGGCTCCTCTGCATGTGCCTGGCGGACAGCCAGTTTGGTGTAGTGGTTAAGTGTGCGGACTCTTATCTGGGAGAACCGGGTTTGATTCCCCACTCCTCCACTTGCACCTGCTAGCATGGCCTTGGGTCAGCCATAGCTCTGACAGAGGTTGTCCTTGAAAGGGCAGCTCTCCAGCCCCACCCACCTCACAGGGTGTCTGTTGTGGGGGAGGAAGGGAAAGGAGATTGTGAGCCGCTCTGAGACTCTTCGGAGTGGAGGGCGGGATATAAATCCAATATCTTCATCTTCTTCTTCTTCTTCCTGACCCAGTAGCTAGGATGCTGGTCTTGGGCATGAGACCTGTGGGTTCAAGCCTGGCTTCTGTCTGTCTTTTGTGTGTGTGTGTGGCTTGATAGGGATTGTTGCAAGTAGGCAGCACTTCAACTGCCAGTCAAGACTCCTGCCAGGAGTATGGGTGGGCATCCTGTCCACCACATGGACACCTTTTCCCCTATGGGCTACAGTGGAGGGGGTACACTAAGGCCACATGCCTCTGTTAGGATTGTGCTCCTAGGGTTTTTCCTCCCTGTCCTGGGGCAATGGCCATGAGCAGGCAGTGGTTGGCAGCACCTATGTGCGTTGCTCAGTGGAATGTCATTGGATGCTGCTGTCTGATTGGTGGGTGTTGCCAGGTTGATATGGCCCTTGCCACATTCACTCTGTAGTCTCAGCCTTGCAGAAGGCAAGTGTTGTTTCCCCACCACCACCACTGCCGCCAAACATCCAAAGGGAGCTAACCAGCAGTGTCACTACTGAACTGGTGGCCAGCCACCTCTACCGCAGCTTCCCTCTGGATTGCGCTGTAGTCAGTCTGGAGAAGAGGAGGTTGAGGAGGGACATGATTGCTCTCTTAAAGTATTTGAAGAGCTCATAACTTTAATGCCAGTAGCTCACAAAGTAGAATTCTTGCTTACAAGACCCTGCAGCTTAAAGGGAACATTGGTCCTAGCCCTACCTTATGGTGTTGTTGTATAGATTACTGTCAAAATATATTGTTCATAATTTGAACACGATCTATAAATGCAGCAGACACTTGCTCTATAATAGATATTAATGATTAATAGCATGTTAACAAGATCAATACTGGCAGTAGGAATCCTACCCAAGCATTTTAATTAAGAAAATAAATAAATAAAACAAATCCTCTCCACCCACATATCCAACGATGATGAACGCATAAAAGGCAGGAGGTTAAGATACCATCCAGCCACTGCTCCTGTTTTTCTTTTGCCTGTCAATCAAATCTTTCTAAATGTCTGTAAGATTCATATACTGATGGGTTTGTTTCTCCCACCCACATACGAAATTAGCTACATTCACTAAATATACCTATATGGTTTTTTCCCTTTTAAAACACCTTGTAAAGGGCAACATCTTGAAGTTTACAACACTATGTCCATTTCCCCGGGAATGCACACCGGTGGGATCTACTTCGGAGTAGACAACTGTCAGATCGGATCGTGGCTCGTGCAGCGTCCAAACACACAACCGACCAAAAATTCAAAGTTGCCCCCAGGGCCAAGTTCCCACGTCGGCGGGACCAGAATTCTCCCCCATCCCCGCCCCTCCTCGCGGGGGGCAACTGCCTTCGCCTCCCTCCAGCACCCCCCATCTCGGTGGCAAATCTCGCCTCCCCTCCCCTCGCCCTGCAGCCTCCGTGACTGCTCACCTCGGGCGACGGCCCCGGCGCAAGCGAGAAGCAGCAGCGCCCGGGTCCCCATGAGAGCGCAGTTCCGTCCCTTCCTCCACTCCTGCTCGACTGCAGGGCCGGCTTAGACGGGAAGGAGGACTGTCGTCAGAGCCCGCCCCGCCGCTTGTAAAAGCCCTGGGCGTGTCGCCTCGGCCCTCAAGCCTGGGCTTCGCTCACAAGCGCTTCACGAGGCTCCCCCAGGCCCGCAGCGCCGCGCGCCGCTTAGTGCGAAAGGAGCGAGGGGAGGGGGTGGTTTTCTCTCGCGACCCGCCTTCCCAGCCCGTGCGCCGCTGGGGAACTTCGTTTGCACGTTTGAAAGCGAGAGGGCGGCGTTAAAAGGAGACCGCAGCCACTGCTCCTCTTTTTCTCTCTTCTTAGGATTTCCGAGAAATCCAAGCGGGCAGCCGCGTAGCTCTGAAGCAATAGAACCAAGCAATGGCGCCTTTAAGACCAAGTAAGTTTCAATCACATTCAGAATGTAAGCTTTCGTGTGCTCTAAGCAGACTTCCGATGAAGTCTACTTAGAGCATACGAAAGCTTACATTTTGAATAAAACTTAGTAGGTCTTAAAGGTGCAACTTGTCTGCTGCTTGGTTCAGTGAAGGAACACATTCAACACAGGCCTCCCCCTCAAGAATGGAGGGGAAACAGACTCTTAAGTGAAGGGGTAATAAAGAATACCAAGCAACTCAATGATTTTTTTTTTTTTTTGCTTGTTCAGTGGCCCCGCGACATAGGCGAGTTCGGAGCGAAAGCTTTCGCGTTTATTCACAGCGCCTGGAGAGGGGAGAGGGGGAAATGGCGGGAAAATGAGGCCCGAGGGATTCAGATGGCGCGTTCAGGGTGGAAGCAGATTGAAGGACTGCCTGAGGAGTCAAGCCCTCATAAGCAGAGACAAGGACAGGAGTACGGCGGCTGTTCCCGCCGAGGTTCTCCTGCGGTTTCCCTCAGGTGCTTCTTTCCTCGCGCCTTCTCAACCCACCTTTGATCCGACTTGAAAAACGGGCGAGCGTTTCTTCCCGCAAAACCCTTCGTGAGACAGCGCTCACTTCGTCAGGGGCGCGGTGGAAGAGTCATCCCGTTGGCAGTAGTATGGCAGTTTGGCGATAGGGCTAAACCAGGATTAAAGGTCTAGTGCGAAATTGGTCTGTGTTTTTAGCCAGACTTGACTTCTCTGACGCCTCTCCTTGGAGACATATGGAGATGGTGCCCTCGCTATTAATTAGGTAATATAATAAAAGAGTATTAAGCTCATCTTTGTCCCCTTTTTATAGAGATCCTCTTCAGCACGCAAAAGTCAACATTCATTCTGAGGGATGTAATGTTCAGTCAGTTAACCTATTTGATCAAGTAAAAAAGGTACACCAAATTTGTTTTTAAAAATATGAATGCATGTGGCAGAGGTAAGGAACATGTTTTTCATTTTACAATTATTGGTGTAAATTGGTGATGCTCGTATACAAATATTTGCAAAGTTAATTGAGCAATCACTCAAAAAGCGTTTAATTGTTGAATCGGGTGGCACAAGCTCAAAAAGATGGGCAAATGGGACATCCCTCCTCCCTCCCACCCCAGCAAGATCATGTTCTGTTTCAGTTCCTGTATGTATCACCGACCCTTGGTCCAGCAAGTAGTTACCAGAAATTTTGGTATTTATTTTTAAAAGTCCTAAAGATGAAACGGGGTAAGATGACACAATACATGATGACATAGTGGGAGTAGTCATCAGTTATGCTGAAGTAAATAGCTGTGTGTGAAATGGATACTAATTTTGAAGTTTAAGTGATTGTACACACTATTTTAAAATCAGTTGGCACAGGTTACATTAGTTACTCTGTTTACTTGTATGGGGGCATGGCATACCTCTTACAACCTGAGCCAGACATGGTGCTTTAAGGAATCTCCTCTGTGGAGCTTCAGCACAATTTTCAAAAATAAGCCATACCACTATCTTCACAAACTCTTGCCAAACTGCCATGCCATAATTTTACAAATCACCTGTTCTTAATCTACAACCATCTCCAAAGCCTCCCTGAGAAACCTATATAAGGGTCAAGAAGCAACTGTCAGAACGGATATAGAACAACTGATTGGTTTAGAATAGGAAAGGGGGTTCGACTAGGATGTATTGTCACCCTGCTTGTTTAATTTATATGCAGAGTACATCATGCGGAATGCTGGCCTGGATGAAGCACAAACGAAAGATTGCTGGGAAAACATCAACAATCTCAGATATTCAGATGACACCACTCTAATGGCAGAAAGTGAGGAGGACCTAAAGAACCTCTTGTTGAAGGTGAAAGAGGACAGCACAAAAGCAGGCTTGAAACTCAACATCAAAAAAACTAAGATCATGGCATCACACCTTGGCAAATAGAAGGGGAAGACATGGAAGTAGTGATAGACTTCACTTTTCTGGGATCCAAGATCACTGCAGGTGGTGACTGTAGCCATGAAATTAAAAGATGTTTGCTCCTTCGGAGGACAGTGATGGCGAACATAAGCAGAATAACAAAAAAGTAGAGACATCACCCTGCCAACAAAAGTCTGTGTAGTCAAAGCTATGGTATTCCCAGTAGTAATGTATGGCTATGAAAGTTGGACTATAAGGAAGGCCGAGCGCAGAAGAATAGATGCTTTCGAGCTGTGGTGCTGGAGAAGAATCTTGAGAGTCCCTTGGATTGCAAGAAGATCAAATCAGTCAGTCCTAAGGGAAATCAACCCTGATTGTTCCCTGGAAGGTCAGATGCTGAAGCTGAAGCTCAAATACTTTGGCCACCAAATGAGAAGGGAGCACTCACTAGAGAAGACCCTGATGCTGGGAAAGACAGAAGGCAAAAGAGGAAGAGGATGGCAAAAGATGAGATGGCTGGACAGTGTTACTGATGTAACTAACATGAATTTGAGTGGACTTCAGAGCCTGGTGGAAGACAGGAGGGCCTGGCGTGACTTTGTCTATGGGGTCGCAAAGAGTCAGACTGGACTGTGCAACTGAACAACAGTAAAGCCTCCCAATTCTGTACAGTGACCAACCATCCCGTCCCACAACCTTAAACTCATTAAAAAACCTGTAATCTCAGAATGCTCTAGAGGTCCTCAATATTAACCTGCAACTGCCACAAAACCCTACAAGAACCAGGAAAAGGGACAACAGGAGAAGGTCAAGAAACACTGTTAAAAAAATGGCCTTTTAAACAATGAAAATTAGGCCAAACAGCCCCCCCACCAAGAACCAGAAGAGAAAAGGAACAACAGCAGCACAACACAGCAGCAACAAATTAAACACAGAATCCTTTTAAAACAGTAAAAAACTTAACTTTTAACAATACAGGAACTTTACCAACCCCTCCCCCCCCCTAAAAAAAACCCCTCACCCTAACCCCAAGAAATCGAAGCCACCCAAATCAGGAAAAGTAAAAAGGACACTGCATTTTTAAAAGTCCTCTCACTAAAGTAAGATATGGGCAAATTGGCAAAAAAAACCCCCACCCCAGGACCCCTCCCCCAGCAGAATCCCCTAACCCTAACCCCAAATAAGCTACCCACCACCCAAATCTGGATAAGTAAAGGGACTCTTAAAGTCCTTTTACCAACTAAAATAAAGTCTTTTTACCAACTAAAATAAAAACAAGAACCCCAAGACTGTCTTCCTTTAGACGTCTTCTCTACTACAGGCAAGTCTGGTAAGGCTGAGAGAGAGCAGCAGCAGCTGAGGCCAAGGGCCAGCACAGCACAATCTCTCTCTCACACCAACACACACCAACACAGCAGCAATGGAGGAGTCCAGCCAGGCAGACTCCTTAAAAAGGTTCTCTGGCCCTACAGAGAGCAGTTTCAAAAAATAGCACTGCTCTGTGATTGGCCAGACAACAGTGCTTACTTGGATACCCAAGTAAGCAAAAGATCAAAAGAACAACAATGTTGCTGATGGCTGGGGGATCACCTACACAACAGCCCTGCAAAGCATGCATTTGCAATGCATTTTGCAAATGCATGCTTTGGATTGGCTGCTGGGGCTCCTCTTCCCCCTCCCCCCCCCGATCCCAGGGAGGCTATGGGAGAGGCGGGAAAAGGCTACCAAAGGCGGGAAAGGAGGCAAGCAGCTGCCCTGAGGCTGCAGAAGCCCCTTTCCCGCCTTTTCCATGGATTTCCGTATACTTCCGAATATCTATATGGAAGTATACGGGGAGCCATACTCGGCTCCCGCATAATGGGCCCCAATTGGATTTGGCTGTATGCGATTCCGTATAAAGCCGAATCAGGGGTGATTCGGCGGTTGATTCAGTTCGGCCGAACCGAATGCACATCCCTAGTACTAACTTTCTTTCCAGTTAACAGATCCAAGTGGGTAGCCGTATTGGTCTGAATAAAGTAAGAGTCCATTAGCACCATTAAGACCAACAAAGTTTTATTCAAGGTGTGTCACACACATACTTTTGTGTGTCACACACACACTTCTTCAGATACAAAAGCTGGTGATTGTGATGGGTTTGCCATGAGTGGGGTGATGTTTGCTTTTGAAAATTTGGCAGCAAATTGGTTTTTTCTCAGGAAGTTATGTGGCAGTCGTGTCAGTCTGCTTGACAATTGAACCATTTATCATGATATGCTTTATTTCTAGAGACTTCTATTTAGATTTATTTATGGTCTTACATTCTTGTGGAGTTTTTATTTACTTTTTGTTTATTTATTTTGTGTATTTTTTCTTTGTGTTATAGGACTGCCTGTACTTCTGGGAATTTGGGAATACTTCTTTCAGTGCCCTCATATATGCTTTGTGGCTCCTCTGGTTTATGAAATATTAATCTAATTTAAGATGGCTCTTACTCTTTAGAACTGGAAAGGTAGGATTTTACTGTGTACGCCTAACTTTTGCCATTTAGCTATGTGATTTAATAGAATATTTGCCCAAGCAGATCTGAAGAGCTGGCAGGGTTTGCTTGGCTGTTGTTCAAATTGCCCAGTCCTGAGTCAGCAGAGCAGCTAGGGCCAAACCCCAGCCCCCATAGCTGCAGTGCACAAATGGACATTTAAAAAGTCAAAGGAAAATGTAAAACAAGCAAGGAGATAAACTTTTCTTTCTTTCATGGAAGGGGAGGAGGAATCAACGGTCAAGAAGCATAGCCTGATGAGGTCTTAAGTTTCCCCTACCCTTGTTTGAAGATTTTCAGTGGTAAAGCTAGATAAGAACTCTGCGTGAGACCTTGGAGAACCACTGAAAGCTATTGGACTCAGTTGGAGGGGGGCTTTAACAATTTGGTCTGACTCATCAGAAGGTACCTTAATATATTCCTTAATGAGAAAATTGACAGCATCTCAAAATCATATTGTGGGACTTAAGAAGTTATAGGACAATACAAATATATACTTTGACATCTTTATACATGGATGTGACTTCTGGGTTATAAACTTGCATATTTGTACTGAGTAAAGCATACTGATGAACATTGCTTGGTCATTTGTTCACTGCCAGATTAGAAGCTCTGTTTAAAAAGGTAAATGTGCAAGCACCAGGTCATTACCAATCCATGGAGTGACATCACATGAGGATTCTTGGCAGACTTTTATGGGGTGGTTTGCCATTGCCTTCTCCAGTCATCTGCACTTTGTTTACATTATTGTAAAACCTGGTATTGTCCTTAGGCAAATATTGGAATGTTATACAACACAATCCTTTACTCTGCAAATTTCCATTGTCTGCAAATTGCCTCATTAACATTTACTTTCAGCAGCAAAGTCAATCTTATTACCCCCTCCCCACCCCCCAGAAAAAACCCCAAAACATTTAACTGGGGCACTTTTTTGAAAAGCACCTTAAGATTCCTTCTTAGCTGAGCTCCCGTGTCCTGCCCAGTGATGATTTTAGAACCCTCGGTGTTAACATCCCTGTAGTAGTAGATGGCTTCTAGAAGCCTGGATTTGGGAGATCCAGCTTTGAATCCCTACTGTGCTATGGGATCTTGCAGAATGATCTTGGGCCAGTCATGCATTCTGAGCCTAACCTCCCTCATAGGATGAAGTGGAGAGATGAATGATGTAAGCCGGATTGGGCCCCTGTTTTGAAGAAAAACGGGGTATAAATGAAACTAATTTTTTTTTTTCTTGATTAAAACCTTCCTGTTCTCTGATGAAACCAAGATCCTGTACTGAACTTCTTCCTTTCCAGAGAACCCTAAGAGACCATTTTACAACTTAACCACAGAATCCTAGATGTGTACTCTTTTTTTTTTTTAAACACCATAATATAAGGGTGCTTTTGCAAAAAGGTGAGCAAAAAGCTGTTCCATATCACTAAAGGGTTCCAGGTTGCTTTATGCACTTCTGATTAAGGTTTGTATATGTGTATGTATAGCATATGTTGTCATGTCAGAATGTTACATGTGCCTGTTCCCCTAAGTGTGCATGAGGCAAGGTTTTGCACTTGGTTGCAGCTGTCTAGTACATGTATGTACATATATTGTCTTCTCTTCCTTCTTTAACACTCTAATATTTGTTTCCTTAATATATGCTTTTCAATCTTCTCTCTTTGATTTCAGGTACAGTCCCACACATTAGAGGGTGAACATGCCAGGAAGGTACCTGGTCCTTTTTTCTATTGTAGGTTAGTGGATTAAAATTTTCTTATTAAAATTAATATGTGGGCACATCAACTGAGCCATTTCCTCAGAAAATACTTGTAGGACACCTGTTAATTGGCTACAATATGTTTTGTCTAGTTTTGCTATATTGGTCTCAAAGAATTAAGAACACAATTAGTTATTAGCCCCACACTAGCTTGCAAGTTGGTATTTATTTTTATTTATTTATATTATATTTATATCCCGCCCATTCTATGCAGACTCAAGGCGGCTAACAGCATAAAATACACAATAAACAATAAGCAATATTAAAACAACAGCAACAATAATATTTAATTTGTATCCCACCCTCCCCGCCGAAGCAAGCTCAGGGAGGCTCACATAGCATAACATAAAATACAACATTACAATAATAAAAACCAACTGTTTTCACAACATATTACAATTCACTTATGTATACTATTATGTTTTATTATCAATAAAACAATAAAATAAATTGCAGTGGTGCTACTTCAGGCAGATCATATAATATTTTCCTTTCTAGCACATACAGATCCTAGGCAGTTAGTACTAAAGTGCGATAGAGCCAATGCTATAATGTAATTGCTATAATATATGATTGTCTTTGACAACATTTAGCTGTATCTGGTTATCTTTTTTTCATATTGTTGTTGTTCAGCAGTTTAACCTGTTTTACTAGCATATCGGAGCCTTCCTTGTGCTATTCATGCCATGCAAAATATGGGAGAAAAATCAACCTACAAGGTAAATACAAACTAATTTAAGTAACAGTTCAGGGGGCAGTGGGAGTTACTGCCCACCTTCATTTTGTTCAGTACAAGTATATGTGTCCTTGTTCTACAAAATGCTAGAGTCATAATCTTTCAAAGAGCTACAGACTCATTTGACAATAATTGTTACAGTTGTTAAGTGAGAATTGCCGAAATCAAATCATGCCACAGCATAATCATTGCGACACTTTCTCTTCCATTCTACATAACAACTGACAGAAACCAACCTCCTTAGCTACACTTCTGCTACTGCCACTGCCTCCGCATTTGTCCCAACAGAAAGCCACATCTAAAATGTATATATGTGTGTCTGTACTAGGCTAACCACTGTCAGTTTATAAATGATCTGTCACACAATGTTTGATTTATAAAGAGAATTTTTTCAAGAGAATGTTTAAATCTTTAAAGAGACAAATACTTAAAGATCCAGCAGTGAATGGCTCTAACACTTGGGTGGTGCACACAGGTGCGCAGTAGACAACAAAACACAAGAAATAATCAAATACAGTTCTTTCACATAGAAAACTGTCCAGTAATTACAATTTGTAAGGTTTCTCTTCTTATAAAAGTATTTTTAAAATAAGGTGATACTTCTGGACAGAAGGAAACAAGTTGAGATGTGGTCTGGTGATGATTTACATTTTGGAGTCCTTTATCAGATCAATTTGGCTATTGAAGTGGGAACCGAAATCTCTGGTTATACTTTCAAGCTGCACTAGCTGAATGCTTAACAGATGGAAGGGCATTTTTGGGGGGAAGGGAGTGATCTCTTTTACCTCCTCTATTTTATACAACATGTTTTAAGCAACTTCAATATAAATGTATATCTCAACCTGCATAATCTAAGGAGACCTTATAATGCAGGGGTGGTCAAACTTGCTTGACATAAGAGCCACATAGAATAAACGTCAGATGTTCGAGGGCTGCAAGACATGAACAAATATTACACACACACCTTTATTAAAACAATATTTTCTTTGCACATAAAGACAAAGTGGATATATATGCACTTTATACCATAACCATACTAGAAGGAGGCTTTTAAAAAAACTAAACCTGGGAATAACAGTCCCCATAAAACCAGTATAGGGAAAGGTTAGTGAATTATTTTCTGGCACTAGTGGGAGAAGGAAACACAAATGTACCATATAAATTACTGACCACTGCTTGTATCATTATGCATCTCTCTTTGCCTTGACACCAAGGTTAGTAAATACAGCAACAAGAGCTATGAAACTAAGGGGGAACCCTGCACCACCCTCTTTAATTCCATCCCTTCTTTCAGTGGCTCCCTTGGCTCTTGTGCTCTCTTTCCCTGCTACAGGCTTTCGGGCGACCTCTGGCAGAGGAGAGGAGCTTGCAAGCTTACCTATTTCTCCCTCCTTCCCCACTTCACACACAGTGGAAATAGTTGCCTGCCTATGGGTCAATGCTCAGAGGCTTACTGAGGTCCCAATGCAAAGCATGCTTGAGAGTAAGCCTGCATTATTTTCCTCCTCAAAGAGTCAGACTTGACTGTGCGACTGAACAACAACAACGACAAAAAAGTTCCTCCTCAACCTCCGGGATCTGCACAATGTGTGAAAGAGCTGCATGTAGCTCCTGAGCTGCAGTTTGGCTGCCCTGTTATAGTGACTTGCAATGATAAGACCATATCAATATCATTTAAAAGCAAACAGTGAATGTTATAATTCAAGCCATTAAAAACAACAATCCACTTATTACAGCAACCTTTTACTAACAATTAGAGTGTCAGGATCAGCACCTAAACCCTTCCTAGAAAGAAAGATCTAACTTTCTGAACAACTTGCTCAGCAAGCATCTCTAGGGAAGAAGTTTTGCAACAAATGCCCCCCTTCCCCCCCCAAAAGGTCCTCATCTATTACCTTGTTTGCACAATCTACTCATTATGATTCAGGACAGTTGTCTCTGCTCAGCTGTTGACTATTGTTTATTCACAACTGTTTTCTGTACTTCTAAAAAGTTTTAGCCATGTTTTCATTATGTTAAATATTTGTCTCATGCTTATTGCCTTGGACATTATGTTTAAATAGATAGCATTAGTATATATTGTGATGGAACAGACTTGCAAGCCTCTCCTTTTGGAGGTTGGAGGAGGAACCCTGTGGCTGTCTAAAGTCTCCATTTGGTGGTGCCACCTCTTTCACTTGTTTCCCGGAGTGCCGAAAACAAACCAACTAAGCCCACTGCCACCAATTGGTCTGAGAGTATCTCCTGCTAAATGGAGTTGAGCTGTACATCTAGCTCTTGCTTTAGAGGCTCCACCCAGTTTCCACACCTCCTGCTATGTTCCTACAAGCCAGCATGGGGGCAATCTATCACAACTTCACAATTCTGAGCTGCAGGGATAGCAAGATTACCTGCAGTCCCTTCCCTGTTGCTGGACTTCAGATAGCAAGATCAGTTGGTGTGGTGTGTTTCCAGAGATCAGGCTTATAGCATTAAAAGTATAAGAAAGCTTAATAAATGAATACAAAGAATAAACATGTTCTGTTCAAGCATTCAGACTGAGGAAGGGAACAATCCCCCCTCCCTACACTCTAAACCCATCCTAAACTATGTTTATTTTGAACAAAGTTTGAGTCTAGTGGTACCTTTAAGATCCACAAAGTTTAATTCAGGGTATAGGCTTTTGTGTGCATGCACATTTCTTCAGCTATTACCTTAGTTGTCATGTTTGGAACTTCTCCCCATTGTCCCTGGCCATGTGAGTGTGATGAGTCCCTAGGGTTTTTTATGGCTTCTGCTCCCAAGTCAGGAACCAAGGAAGAGAGTTTCTTCCTTGTGTCCTGAGTGTAAATAGCATCTTGCTCTCTCCCCTCCTTGGGATGATCTTACTGTTTACATTCTAGCAATTTTCCCATTTCCCTTTCTGTCCCTGGGTGTTACTTCCCACAGTAGCAAACCATTTTCCTGCCTCCCTCTACTACTAGCATTAGCATAACCAAGAGCTTGATGACTTCTTCCTTCAACCCTCTCCTTTCCGCCAGCTACTAATTTTCAGTTGGGTTCCTGCTCATGGACAGTGTGTAGTCCCAGTGACTGAAATCCTGGTGTGAATTCCTGGGTGGAAAAGAATTTTTCCATGTTTATAAAAACAAATAACAAATGAGTGTTTCAGTATATGGTAGTGGTACAAGGGATAAAGCCTGTAAATGCTTTTGAAACACACTGACACCCTAATCTAGCTGTGGTATCTGACAGAGAGTTTTGACTCTTGAAAACTTACATCCTGAGAATCTTGTTGGTGCTGCTGGACTGCTCAAATCTGCAGACCAGCATGGCTATTACCATCATGAAAGTAAATTAACTTTAAGAACATAAGAGAAGCCATGTTAGATCAGGCCAATGGCCCATCCAGTCCAACACTCTGTGTCACACAGTGGCAAAAAATTTATACACACACACACACACACACACTGTGGCTAATAGCCACTGATGGACCTCTGCTCCATATTTTTATCTAAACCCCTCTTGAAGGTGGCTATGCTTGTGGCTGCCACCACATCCTGTGGCAGTGAATTCCACATGTTAATCACCCTTTGGGTGAAGAAGTACTTCCTTTTATCCGTTTTAACCTGTCTGCTCAGCAATTTCATCGAATGCCCACGAGTTCTTGTATTGTGAGAAAGGGAGAAAAGTACTTCTTTCTCTACTTTCTCCATCCCATGCATTATCTTGTAAAACTCTATCATGTCACCCCGCAGTCGACATTTCTCCAAGCTAAAGAGTCACAAGCGTTTCAACCTTTCTTCATAGGGAAAGTGTTCCAGCCCTTTAATCATTCTAGTTGCCCTTTTCTGGACTTTCTCCAATGCTATAATATCCTTTTTGAGGTGCGGCGACCAGAACTAAACACAGTACTCCAAATGAGACCGCACCATCGATTTATACAGGGGCATTATGATACTGGCTGATTTGTTTTCAATTCCCTTCCTAATAATTCCCAGCATGGCGTTGGCCTTTTTTATTGCAAACGCACACTGTCTTGACATTTTCAGTGAGTCATCTACCACGACCCTAAGATCTCTCTCTTGGTCAGTCTCTGCCAGTTCACACCCCATTAACTTGTATTTGTAGCTGGGATTCTTGGCCCCAATGTGCATTACTTTGCACTTGGCCACATTGAACCGCATCTGCCATGTTGACGCCCACTCACCCAGCCTCAACAGATCCCTTTGGAGTTCCTCACAATCCTCTCTGGTTCTCACCACCCTGAACAATTTAGTGTCATCCGCAAACTTGGCCACTTCACTGCTCACTCCCAACTCTAAATCATTTATGAACAAGAGCATGGGACCCAGTACCGAGCCTTGCGGCACCCCACTGCTTACCGTCCTCCACTGTGAAGACTGCCAATTTATACTCACTCTCTGCTTCCTATTACTCAGCCAGTTTTTGATCCACAAGAGGACCTGTCCTTTTACTCCATGACTCTCAAGCTTTCTAAGGAGCCTTTGATGAGGAATTTTATCAAAAGCTTTCTGGAAGTCAAGGTAAACAACATCTATTGGGTCTCCTTTGTCCACATGTTTGTTCACCCCCTCAAAGAAATGTAACAGGTTAGTGAGGCAAGATCTTCCCTTACAAAACCCATGCTGAGTCTTCCTCAGTAACCCATGTTCATCAATGTGCCTACTCATTCTGTCCTTGATAATGGTTTCTACCAACTTTCCCGGTATTGAAGTCAGACTGACTGGCCTGTAATTTCCCGGATCTCCTCTGGAACCCTTTTTAAAGATGGGGGTGACATTTGCTACCTTCCAGTCCTCAGGAACGGAGGCAGATTTCAATGAAAGATTACAGATTTTTGTTAGAAGATCCACAAGTTCAACTTTGAGTTCTTTCAGAACTCTCAGATGTATGCCATCCGGACCCGGTGACTTATTAGTTTTTAATTTGTCTATCAGTTGTAGGACCTTCTCTTTTGTCACCTCAGTCTGACTCAGGTCTTTCAACACCCCTTCCAAAATTAGCAGTTCTGGGGTGGGCAAAAAGTTCTCATCTTCCACAGTGAAGACGGAGGCAAAAAATGCATTCAGCTTCTCAGCCATTTCCCTATCCTCCTTCAGTAATCCTTTTGCCCCATGGTCATCCAAGGGCCCCACTGCCTCCCTGGCTGGTTTCCTACTTCTAATATATTTGAATAAATGTTTATTGTTGGTCTTTATGTTTTTTGCAATATGCTCCTCATAGTCCCTTTTTGCCTGCCTGATCACAGTCTTGCATTTGATTTGCCACAGCCTGTGTTCCCTTTTACTAATCTCACTTGGACTGGTTTTCCACCGCTTAAAGGAGTCCTTCTTACCTTTTACAGCTTCCATTACTTTGTTTATTAACCATGCAGGCCTTTTCTTATGCCTGTTTGTGCCTTTCCTAACTTGTGGTATGTATTTTATCTGAGCTTCTAGGATTATAGTTTTAAATAGTCTCCAAGCTTCCCCAAGGGTTTTGACTGTATTTACCTTTCCTTTCAGTTTCCTCCTCACATGCCTCCTCATCTCAGTGAATTTACCCCCTTTAAAGTTAAACGTGGTTGTGGCGGTCTTTTTGGGCAACTCCCTATTTATACAAATGGTGAAATCAATAACATTATGGTCACTGCTCCCAAGCGGTGCAATCACTTTTACATCTCTCACCAAGTCTTGGGCATTACTTAGGACCAAATCCAGGATCGCCCCACCCCTGGTAGGTTCTGAGACCATCTGCTCCATAGCACAGTCATTGAGAGCATCAAGAAACTCAATCTCTTTCTCTTGACCAGAACACATTGACCCAATCAATCTGCGGGCCGTTAAATCACCTATTACGACACAGTTTTTACATTTAGCCACTATCTTTAAGCCTTCCATCATATTATAATCGTCCTCTCTCTTTTGATTTGGTGGGCAATAACAAACTCCCATAGTTAAATTTCCTTTTGGGCCCTCTATTTCAACCCAAAGCATTTCTAAAAGTGAATCTAATTCTCTGACCTCAGTTTTACTGGACCATATATCCTCTCTGACATACAGAGCCACCTCACCTCACCTCCAACCCTTCCCTCCCTATCCTTCCGATATAACTTATATCCAGGAATCACCGTGTCCCACTGATTCTCCTCATTCCACCAAGTTTCTGAAATTCCCACAATGTCTATGTTTTCTCCCAACATTAAACATTCCAATTCACCAATTTTACTTCGAACACTTCTATTTGCATACAAATATCCCAGGCAAGCTAGGCCCACCACCTTTCTCCTGCCGCCTCGAGACTCTGGCAGACAGTCCATACTGTTTGTCACCATCACAGTGGACAACTCTGGTCCGTTACCTGGTAGAAAAATAGCAGCCAACCCTTCATCTCTTTGAGACGAGTCCTCCCGAACCAGAGACATTTCATCTCCTGTCGGCTTTCTCCCAAGGTTTAGTTTAAAAACTGCTCTGCCACCTTTTTGATTTTAAGCGCCAGCAGCCTGGTTCCATCCGGGGACAAGTGGAGACTGTCTCTTTTGTACAGCTCCCGCTTGTTCCAGAAAGCATCCCAGTGCCTAACAAACTTAAACCCTTCCTCCTTACACCATCGTTTCATTTGTGCCTGTCTCTCCTGCCCTGCACGTGGAACAGGTAGCACTTCTGAGAAGGCTACCTTGGAGGTCCTGGCCTTAAGTCTCCCGCCTAGCAGCCTAAATTTTTCCTCCAGGACCTCACGACTGCATTTCCCCACATTGTTGGTGCCAACATGCACCACGACCACAGGCTCCTCCCCAGCACTATCAGCCTATCTACTACACGCGTAATGTCCGCTACCTTCGCACCAGGCAGGCAAGTCACCATACGGTCAGTACGCGGTTTCGCCACCCAGCTGTCTATTTGCCTAAGGATCGAGTCACCAACTACCAACCCCCCCCCCTCTCCCCCTGCCCAGGGATGGTTCCTTGGCGCGAAAGGATTCCCGCTCACCAACCGAAGAAGAGGTCCCTTCTGAGGGCGCATTCCCGTTATCCTCAGCACGGTGCCCTGTTCCCTCTCAACCCTCACGCTCTCTGGCAGCAACGGGGCTGCTACGTTCAGAGTGGGGCTCATCTAATATGCCCCCGAGAGTCTTCCCCAAGTGCCTAACTGACCTTCTCTGCTTCTCCAGGGCAGTCACCTCGACCTCAAGGGTACGAACTCGTTCCCTGAGGACCAGGAACTCCTTGCATCAAGCACACACCCAAGACTTCTGTCCTTTGGGCAGATAGTCGTACATGTGGCACTCAGTGCAAAACACTGGAAAGCCCCCACCCCCCTGCTGGCATTCTATCTTCATTTTATATATATATATATATATATATATATATATATATATATATATATATATATATATATATAAAAATATACAGTCCTCTTTAAATGCTGTTTAAGGGTCAACTTACCTTATTGGGAGAACAAGGAAATCAGGGATCTGGGTTCCTGGTCCTTACAGAGCCCCCAGGCGAAGAGCCACAGGCCAAGAGCCCTTCAGCTCGCCCTTCAGCTCGCACCTTTGGCAAGATGCAGCTTAAAATGCAAAGAGGGTGGAGCAGAGGCACTCCTAAGCAATCAGCAGCAATCACTCTCAATCTCTTTCTCATTTAGCCCACTCAACCAAACAAAGACCAAACAAAGAGCAGTTCCCCAGCTATCACACCTCAGAATTTTAGGCAGCCCCACAAACCTCAGAATGAAGTCTTTCAAAACTCAGAAATTCTCAGCAACTTCTCCAGCTGTCTCAGCTATCAGAGCTGCTCTGCTCTGTTCTGCTCCTCTCAGACCTCAAGAAACTTTGTTTCTTGGGCAAGTTTGTCATCTTGGTCTCCCTGCTTTATATGGTATGTTCTGTCTCTTTGTCTTAAGTTTTCCTATTTACTAGCCTGGTGTTATGTGGTGGGTAATCACAGGAAAATGCTTGTACTGATGGTCTTTTGCAAGGCTTGTCGGACCTCTGAAGGTTAGGTTTTAAACCAATTTTCCAGCAAGTGATCATTTAAAGTTGCTTCATTTGGAAGCTTTGCAAATGTTGATAGTTTAACTGAAGGGTCTCCACCGTGCTGCCTGTGGCATCTGCCCAGTGTTTTTAAGAAGTGGGTGGGGCTGGGTAGAGATATTGCCCAGCAAAACTTCTGCATGGTTACTAGAGATTTGATTCGTTGTGCAGATATTTTAAAATGTTGCTTTGGCAGCACCTGCCACCACAATAGAAAAATCTTCATTGTGTGACTGAAGTAAAGCCATGTGACTGGAGATAAACCCAAAGTTTCAGTGAAAACCAGCCTCAATCTAATAAAACAACTTCAGAGGAGACTTACAAATATATCAAATATTATACCACACTCTCATCAAATCATACACTCATAAACATACCCTTACAAAATGGAACAGTTCACAAGGACCTGGTGTAGATAATTTAAATAGCAAATTAATGTCCAATTTCATAACACCTGATCCAAAAGTTCATGATGCCATAAAAGTTCAAATTGTGCAGTATTCCACAATCCTCTACAGTTTGGTAGTCTTGAGAGTGGTTTTGGTAGCAACAAGGCGGTAATTTTAATCCTTTGTTTCACTTTCATTAGTAGAATTTTTGCTCACAAGACTCCACAATTTAGAGAGAACATTGGTGGAGACCTGCATTCAGATTCCAACTCAGCCATAAAACTTGCAGGTTGATATTAGGTCTTGTAGCCTAACCTACCCTTAAAAGATTGTTATGAGGATAAAATGGTGGAGGGGGAAATCATGTCCACCAGGCTGAGTTCCTTGGAGGAAGGGAAGGATAATAGTAGGCAAATAGTGTTTTATCTATATTACTTGGTTTATAGTTCTGTCTATAAGCCACTTTGGGCTAAATAGAAAGGGCAGGACTTCAGTATTTTAAATAAATAAATCAGAAAATTCACTTGGAGCTAAATAAATAAAAACAGGAAATTCACTTGGAGCTAAAACTAACAGGCCTTATTTCTGGGCAGTTGTGTTTTGAATTGTAATCTTATTGCACTTGACACAGCTTTCTTGTTCATAAACTCTAATTGTAGATATCTCTGCAAATGTGAAAAGTTTAGCCTGTCCTTACTTTTTGTCCTTAGAGTTTCATGGTTAAAAGCTTTCACAGACCAGCGAGGTGTTAGTGGTTGTGACCATATCTAGAGAAATACAGATTTTGACATGGATGTGTAAACACCGTGGGTTAGTGGTTTAATTTCCTTATGGTGTCTTATCTCCCAGTGGGTTTTATTTTTAGAATGACTGAAAGTTTCCCCAGCTATAAGTAAAAGTACTGGCTGTTCCTAACCCACTGAAATTGACTGTCCAGTCATTTCTGATGTGTTTCTTTGTGCTTTGTTAAAAGAGAGAGGTGGTGTAGAATGGAACTGATTCATATCTACTAGGAAATCGTAGTTCTCTGCCTTTATTTGAATAATCAGACTTGAAGCATGTGGCAGAACGTGCCCACTCTGGCCTTCAGGCCTCGTTTCTCCCTGTCCTCTTGAGTTTTTCCTCTATACCTGAAGAGGCTCTTTTTCCATTCTCAGGTAGCTTGCCACCACCACCTGGAATTACCTGGAATTATCCACTGTGAGGGTCAGAATTCCCAGCTTCCCTTGCAAGTTCTGAGGCCTTGCCTCTGTGACTTCAGCTGCCCAGTATCTGGTCACCACAGGGACTGTATATTGCTTTGTGTGCCTCTTGAGGAATGGCTGCTTGCCAATTGCTTGCCTTCCCTCTGGTGCTCCCTTTAAAATAGTGTTTCCTAGATGGTGGAGGTCTATGTGGTACAAAGAACCACGATCAGCATCAAAAGTTATAAAGTATTGATAAAAAAGAAAATGTTCACAAGCATACTTTTAGCACAGCACCAGGTTGAGCAAGAGATTCCAAAAGAAGTGGGTAAAACGCAAATCCTCTGTCCCTTTCTCTATACCAGGGTAGCCAACTTTCTTTATGTAAGAGACACACAGAATAAACGTCAGATGTGTGAGAGCCACAAGCCATGAATGTCAGATTTTGAGAGCCACAAAATGGGAGGGAGGGAGGAAGGAAAACAGATGGGGAGGTGGAGGGAGGGAGAGGTGGAAAGGAAGCAACTTTAACTTTAAACACATTCTCCAAGCTGCAGGCTGACTTGGAGAAAAGATTTAAAGAGACAAATGCCTTCTCCAAGCTGGCTGACGAGGCAAAGGGGCTTCAAGAGCCACATAATATATGTGAAAGAGCCACATGTAGCTCCTGAGCCAGTTTGGCTACTCCTGTTCTGTACATACATACATGTCCCTTTCTCTATACATATGGAGCAGAGGTCCATCAGTGGCTATTAGCTACAGGGTATTGATGGAACTGTCTGTGGGGCAGTGATGCTCTGTATTCTTTGTGCTTGGGGGGCAACAGTGGGAGGGCTTCTGATGTCCTGGCCCCACTGATGGACTTCCTGATGGCACTTGTTTTTTTGGCCGCTGTGTGATACAGAGTGTTGGACTGCATGGACCATTGGTCCTTCTCTAATGTTCTTATGCCCTATCAGATATTAAAATAGAACAGGCTCCTTTTTGCATAGGATGTTACAGATCTCTATAAAATATCCGTTACCTTGAAGTTTGCTCTAGTTATTGAGATGAGCACATGGTCAATGGTTGTCTTCCCAGTGGAGAGAGGTCTGTGTGCTCTCATGTATGCAGCATCCAAATAAAAGACAGCTTCTTCCTGCTGCAAGGAGTTTTTATCAAATCTGTTCCCCCTCCTACTGGTCAGGCCAGGTCAGAGAAACATTTCCTGGAGATTATTCCTGGATCCATTCTAGCCTAAAGTCCTCCAAATCTCTCTTTCCTGCTTGGAGAAGGGGAAGAGCTTGACCCATCCATTATCTCTCCACCAGACCTATTAGCATTTGTATGAAGATGGGCTGAGGTACCTCTGGAAAACAATTGCACTGACTTCCCCCTTCCCAGCCTGGTCTCTGTCCAGAGGTAAAAAACCTGCAAAGTAGGGGTTTTCCTCCTTTCAGACCTCCCAGGAAAAAATGCGTTACTTAATAGAGCAAAAAACCTAGCCACAATCAACCTTTTCACTATCTTCATGTGTATATTTATTTATACATTTTCATTTATAGTCTGTGTTTTTCACTGGGACTCAAGATGGATTAAAAGTATGAAAGAACTATTCAGTGAAACAATAAGCCAATTACAAAATATAATAACACTTGAATTATAACAACATTTTAATCTATCAGCAAAGATTCCTATGAAACAACATAATGCTGTGAGGCTGAAATGGAAGAACTGGAAAAAAATGCCACATTGTCCCTGATAGAGGTCACCCACGGAGTGATCCTTAGATCACAGCTCACAGCTTTATACCTCTATAACAATGCCCTCCCGAACAATTCTGTTTTGCACATTTTGCAAAACAATAGAAGCGTGAGGGTGGGAGGGCTTCACTGCTCCATAACGTAAAAACCATCACAGAGAATAAAGCAGTAGACAAGTGCACCTTTAAGACCAACTAAGTTTTATTTATAATGTAAGCTTTCATATGCTCTTAAGCAGACTTCATCTGACAAAATGGGAATGGCAAGCAGCAATACTTAATATAAGTGGGCACTGTGGAATCATGGGAATGTTTTTAGCAGATTAAAAGAATCACCAATAGGGATCTGTGTTTGTTAGTGTAGGACAAAACAGGGTTAAAACATTGGAGAGTGATAAAAAGCAGTCGTAAATGCAGGTGCCATAAATCTAGGTAACATCCTGGCTTTGTTAGTTTAAATAGAGGACATGGTTTCTCAAGAGATTATATAGTTTGCCATCAGATGGGCTGGTATATGCAATAAGACAAACAGCCAATATCCCCCATTTGAGTATGTCAATACAAAAAGACAAAAAACAAAAAAGAGAAACAGGTTGCTTACCTGTAACTGATGATCTTCGAGTGGTCATCTGTGCAGTCACACACATGGGTCTTGCCTTCGGCAACGGATCCATACCTCGGAGACTCCTAGCTCACTAGGAGCGTCTTTCTTGGTGCGACTTCCGTTTCGCTCTGGGGAGCAGGCATTGACTGCGCATGCCTGGAGTGACCGTAAACCGCACCTACCACTCAGTTTCTTCCAGCCGCTACTGGCAAAAGCAAAAAGTATGTGACCGGGAAGAGCCAGCAGAGGGGAAGGCTGGGTGGGTGGGTGTGACTGCACAGATGACCACTCGAAGATCATCAGTTACAGGTAAGCAACCTGTTTATCTTCATCGTGGTCTCTGTGCAGTCCCACACATGGGTGATTAGTAAGCTGAAATGAAGAAAAAAGGTGGTGGGTGGTAGCACATTTGCATACTCACAGTTTCAGCAGGCACTCACCTGAGGCTGTATCAGCGGAAGATGGATTTGAGGACAGCTTGGCCAAAAGAGGAGTCCCACCTAGCACGAACATCCAAGGTGTAGTGGGAGACGAACGTAGACGGAGAGGACCAGGATGCAGTAGTGCAGATGTCCTCCGGGGGACACCATCAAGGAACGCTGATGAGGTCGAGATGGCTCTGGTTGAGTGAGCTCTATGACCTGCAGGTAAGGGTTGTTTGGCAGTCTCATAACACAGGTGAATGGCGTTGGCTACCCACTTGGACAGTCTCAGGGTAGATATTCTAGACCCCTTTTGTGGGTTGCCGTAGGCCACGAATAGGTTGGGGACCTTACGGAAGGGCTGTGTACGAGAGAGATAGAATGCTAGGGCATGCTTAATGTCCAGCATGTGTAGTGCCCTTTGGTCTGAGTCCTTGGAGTCAGGAAAAAAAGTTGGTAGTGAGGTAGAGTCTGAAAGATGGAAGGTGGACACCACCTCGGGTAGAAAAGCTGGATCTGCTCAAAGGACCACCTTATTGTTGTGGAATAAGGCGGAGTGGAGCAGAAGGCATTGAGATCGCTGGCTCGTTTGCTGGACGTGAACGCAATGAGGAGAGCAGTCTTCCAGGAGACAAGGTGCAAGGCTGCAGATATCAAAGGCTCGAAAAGTGGCCTCATAAGTTGGGAGAGAACCAACGATAGATTCCATGCTGGTATGAGAGATTTTACTGGGGGGTGTAGATAAAGCATCCCCTTAAGGAAGTATTTTGATAGTGTGAGAAAACAGTCTGTCCCTCAACAGGCACATGGAATGCAGAGATAGCCGACATATGAACCTTTAGGGAAGAGTAGCTGAGGCCCGAGGCCTGCAAGGATAACAGGTACTGTAGGACTGCCAGAAGCGGTGAAGTCTTAGGGACAAGCTGGAGGGACCTTGCATAAGTACAGTACAGTTTCCATTTAAGGGAGTAAGAACATCTAGTTGAGGGTTTCCTTCCATTTAATATAACGTGCTCGACTTCAGATGGCAGGTTTAAGGGTGAATCCTCCACGCTGTGAGTCATAGGAGTTGAGGATCGCGGTGCCGCACCTGAGCCACATGTTGCATTAGGAGATTGGCTGCTAGGGGTAAGTGTGATGCGATAGCTGAAGGAGGCTTGTGAACCATGGTTGACGAGGCCACCAGAGCGTTATCAAAATGCAGTCCATCCCATCCCTAATGAGCTTGAGAATGGTTTAAGATATTAGAGGGATTGGGGGCAAGATGTAATGAAGGGGTCCCGCCCATGTGTGAAGGACCGCATTGTTGGTGCCTCTGGAGTAAAAACGGTCGCACTTCGCATTGGTCTGGGAAGCAAAGACGTCTACTTGAGGCATTCTAAAGTCATTGAAAATGCCCTGGAGATAGAGTGGATTGAGGGACCATTCGTGGGCTCCCCAAGCCCACGTCGAGGCATCTGTTGTCACCACAGCTGAGAGAGACGGCAGTACGAAGGGTGTCCCCTGCAGCAGATTGTCCAGGTTGGTCCACCACAGGAGGGATAGGAGGACTCCTTGGAGTGCAGTCAGCGTGGTGGATTGCGGTTGTATGTGAGGATGAAAGGCACATACAAACAAGAGTTGAAGTGGTCGCATTTGAAGCCTCGCGAAGCGGAGCATGGAGGTGGTTGCGGCCATGAGGCCTAAAAGGCATTGAAATATGAATGCAGGTTGTGTCGGACTGCGTAAGAGTGAGGTTCCAAGGGATTGAATCGTCAGAGAGCGGTCTTGAGGGAGGAAGACGAAGTGGGGGCTCGTGCACATGCGAGCGCCTATAAATTGAATGTCCTGCATAGGAGTAAGGTGGGACTTGATGAGGTTCACACATAAACCTAGAGAGTCCAGCAAGGCACGAGTAGTGTGGAGGTCTTTCTCTAGTTGGTGGGGGGATGCAGCGATTATGAGCCAGTCGTCTACGTACGGGAAGACGGAGATGTTGCAGAGGCGAAGAGCCGCTGCCACTACTGCCATGCATTTTAAGAATACTCGTGGAGCTGTTGATAGGTCGAAAGGAAGGGCCTGATATTGGAAATGCAAGTGGCCTATGGAGAAGTGCAGGAAACGCCGATGTTGAGGCCTGATAGTTAGGTGGGGAAGCCAATGCAGGCATTGCTTGGAGGGATTTTTCGAGGAGAAAACTCTGTAGTCTTGCTGCTTGGTTTTTCCATGCCTGTTTCCCGAAGTTGGCGCAATGAGGGCAGGATTCGACTCTATGGGCTTCTCCCAGGCAAAACAAGCAGTGGGAATGTCTGTCGGTCGTGGGGATTTTAGTCCTGCACCTCTGGCACTTTTTAAAAGTTGTTTTCCCTTCCGTGTGCTCCGGACAAGGGAAGGGGGGAAGAGGGGAAAGAAAGCGCAGTAACAGGGCTTCTTTTTTGGGGTGGGGGAAGAAGGCAGATGAAAAAGAAGAAAGACACATGCAGAGAAAAACGAAGAAATACGATACCACATGAAACAAGGGAGAAACGAGCCAAGGAGAGGAACGCAGTTATCTGGGTGGCGTTATCCGGGTGGCGGTTAGGAAGAAACTGAGTGGGAGGTGTGGCTTCCGGTTGCTCCAGGCATGTACAGTCAATGCCTGCTCCCCAGAGCGAAATGGAAGTCGCACGAAGAAAGACGCTCCTAGCGAGCTATTGGAGTCTCCGGGGTATGGATCTGTTGCCGAAGGCAAGACCCATGTGTGGGACTGCACAGAGACCACAATGAAGATCTGCTAAAAACATTCCCATGATTCCACTACCCACTTATATTAAGTATTGGTGCTTGCCATCCCCATTTTGTATTGCTGCTTGCCATTCTCATTTTGTCTGATGAAGTCTGCTTAAGAGCATACGAAAGCTTACATTCTAAATAAAACTTAGTTGGTCTTAAAGGTGCACTTGTCTACTGCTTTGTTCTATTGGTTCAGATCAACACGGCTGCCTACTGGGATCCATCACAGAGAATGTGTGTGAACAGGCAGTTACTGATTTCACCTGTTTGCAGGGTGAAATCTTCAGAAGTTCTTTGTGTGAGAAAGAGAGGCCTTCTCCCCCATCTATGAAAAGGTGATGATGGGGTTAAGCAGGATATTGGGTCTTAAGCGAGTGAAAACATATATTATGGAGATAGGGAAGAAGGGGAACTTTGGTGCTTCCTGCATCGTTCCAGGATGGCTGTTAATGTTCATGCATGTGCAAAGGGAAAACACAGGCAGCTGTTACGGCAGTGCACACTGGCTATTCTAGGTCCAGGCAGGGACAGCAGCTGAAAAGACAGCTTGACAGGCACCAGAGGAGTTCACATGAATCACAGACCACCACATGGGTGTAGCACACCACAGTGGACATCTCATTCATCCTTGGAAGCACCTAGTTATTCAGTGGGATGCTCACTTCTGTCTGCATTGAGGGTGTGACACCCAGATTTATGGCACTTCACCTGTGACATCAGTCTGCTTTTTATCACCCTCCACTGTTGTTTCAGCTCGGTTAACAACACTAACTAACAAACACAGACCCCAATTTGTGATTCTTTTAATCTGCTAAAAACATTTCCATTACTCTACATACCAACTCACTGCCCACTTTTTCTATATTTTAGTCTGCTTGCCATTCCATTTTTGTCTGATGAAGTCTCCTTAGAGCATACGGAAGCTTACATTCTGAATAAAACTTAGTTGGTCTTAAAGGTGAAACTTGACTACTGCTTTGTTTCTTTGGCAAACGCAGTATACTTTAAAAGCATTTGAGGTGTTTTCTAGCATGTATATCATCACACCTGTGTTATGTGCCTGTCAGGTTGCTTCTGAAGTAAGATGACCCTATGAATTAATGACCTCCAAAACATCCATCCTTACAGCCTCACTCAGGTCTTGCAAACTGAAGACCATGGCTTCCTTGACTGAGTTAATCCATTTTATGTTAGGTTTTCTTTTCTTATTGTCTTCAACTTTCCCTAGGATTATTGCCTTTTCCAGTGAATCCCATGTTCTTATGATGTGATGAGAGTGTTATAGCCTCAGTTTAGTCATTGTAGCTTCTAGGGAGAATACAGGCTTGATTTGGTTGAGAACTCACTTATTTGTCTTTTTGGTGGTCCATAGTATCAGTAAAAGTCTCTTTCAACACCAGCACTAGCCTCCCTTTGGCATTCTTAACAATGTATATCCCCACTCAATTGTTTATAGCACTAGCCGGTATACAGATCCAGTGAGCTGGCCACAGATATGTGTCCCTTAGCACCTATAGACATACAAAGATGGCATCGATGCAGATTGCAACAATTTGCTGTAGCAGGGTAAGCCAACAACGGGAGGAGTGATGCCAGAAGCATCTATGAACTATTCTTTCAGACTAGAAAGGCTTGCCAGATCTTTGGAGGGGGTGGAATAGGGTAGGATTTTTGTGTGGCAAGCAGTAAATCAACAGCTGAAGCTCTCCTTACTGCATTTCTGTGCTGGGAAAAGCATCATGTTCACAGATCAAATAGTGCTCAAAAAGAAAAGACAAACAAGTAGTGCTTCCTGGTTTCAGTCCCATCTCTCCCCCTTCTAAAATAAATGAGTACTGGATAACATCAGGCAGGCAATTTGCAAGCTTCCCTTCTTGCCAAGACAAGTGTTATGGAAGTATCACCTTCCCCCCTCCCTCAAAAAAAAAACCCTAGCCAGGGAGAGGTCTGGCAGCTTGCATTATTCCTGGCAGCTGCCAAAGCCTGTGCCAAAGGTTCCCTACACATGCTGAGAACCAGGGCTCTACCTTGATGAAGCCCTGCTTGATTAGGGACCAGGATACCTAAAGGACCACCTGCTTCCAGATCTGGCTGGCCAACAGTCATGGTAATATTCAAAGGCTGTTTTTTGTGTCCCTGTTTTCTGATGTATAATGGGTGGCCACTAGAGATAGGGCCTTCTCTGTGATGGCACCTTAACTGTGGAACATCCTCCTTCATAACTATGTAGTGTGTTTAGTTTTTACTGCCGTTTTACAGCTTTTTACATTTACTCGTGTTGCTTTTTGTTGAGTTCAAGGTTTATTTTTGTCAGCTTATATCATTCTGATTTGCAGAGTGTTTAATATTTTTGACAGTTATGCAACTTTAAAAAACTTTTTCTGTGGTTTATTGTTTTTTGCTGCTGCTTCATTCTGTTGAATATCTTTGTTATTAACCCAATAACTTGTTAGTTGTTGGAGCCAGTGTGATGTGGTGGTAGAGGCAACAACTCTTATTACATGGGCTAGAATAATCCTGGACTGGAACTAAGAGAGCCATATTGCAAGTCTCCACCTTATGAATGTTTGAAACCAGGGGATTTGGAAACATTTATTGTTCAAACAGACAAAATAAAATTGTGCACTTCTGTGTTAGTGTCCTAAGACTAGGGAGACTCAGGCTCAAATCCCCACTAAGGTTTTAACTGCACCCGAAGCTGGTATTTCCAATAGCAGTACTCCCACCTGAAATAGGTTTTAACCCCTTTCCTCCTGTAGTCCCTATCAGAATTGGACCCCGCATGTGTGATTTAACTCTTCCTCCTAAGTAACTGTTGGGATTTCTGTTTACAGAATTCTATATTCCACAGCTGAGCCATTTTGATGGATAATCTAGTGTCAATCAGTCTCAGCCTAATCTACTAATAAACAAACAAAAAAGACCTGTACACACCATCCTGCACTCCTTGGGGGAAGGTTAGGATAAAAATATAGTAAGTGTTGGGTTGGATCCACCCAGCATTTTCATTCAATTTCACCTTCTTCTTGTTGCAGCTCCAGTCCCACATGGTGTTTGCCTATGGAGGTTCCATGATCTCTACCATAGTTTTTGGTAGTCAAAGGGAATTAACTCCCTCCAGTGGAAAAGTTGGTTGGATCCAACCCATTCTCTGCTTGCTACCTTTGCTCTTTTAAATTGGTAATTTGCTATTGCTTATGTATTTTAGGTTTGTTATATTTAAAGCCATTTTTGTACACCATTGTTTTTGGCCGAGAAGGTGTTGAAAACTTTTCAGTAAGTAAAGGTTGAGAGTGCTAGGTTGGGGAAAGAAAGAGTTTTTGAGGGAATGGGTGGGAATAATTGATTGGGAATGATCCATGGGTAGGGCATAATTGGTTTGGGTGGGGAAGCGACTGTGGGAAGCCACCAAGGATGTGGCAAAAGGGTGTGTTTCGCTACGAGATAAAACAGGTAATCAACATTTGGCACTTAAAGCATTCATTTACAAAGCTATTAATCAGGATTCAAACACATCAGCATAGTGTTTTGCTATTGTAGCCTGGAGAAGAGCCAGCGATAGATCTCATGCTTTTTGTGTTCAGCAGAGGTCCTCAGCTGTTTTGAGGCTGTGGACACCTCTGGACATAGGGTGGTGGGCACAACAACAAAATGATTACTGTGGGAGATGTAGGGAACTATAAAATGTTAGGGAATGAGGTTATGCTGCCAGTTTGGTGTAGTGGTTAAATGCACGAACTCTTATCTGGGAGAACCAGGTTTGAATCCCCACTCCTCCACTTGCACCTGCTGGAATGGCTTTGGGTCAGCCATAGCTCTGGCAGAGGTTGTCCTTGAAAGGGCAGCTTCTGTAAGAGTTCTCTCAGCCCCACCCACCTCACAGGTTGTCTGTGGGGAAGGAGATAAAGGAGATTGTAAGCAGCTCTGAGACTCTGATTCAGAGAGAAGGGTGGGGTATAAATCTGTGGTCTTCTTTTTCTTAGAACTCTTGTTTTCAGGCAAATGCTCTGCTTAACAGAAGCCTTTAAAAATGAACATATTGTTTCAAAACATTTTCCTGCATACACACAGCTTACCCCCAGTCACACAATGAAGATCCTTGTGCTATGGTGGCTGCTGCCATTGAAGCAACATTTTTGAAATTCTTCACAGCCAACTAAATGGCCAATCAGACCTGGCTCCACCCACTTTTAAAAAACACTTGGCAATCACCAGGAAGGGAACTATGGCATTCATCCGCACCATGTTGGGGACCACTGGTTTACAATATCCCAGGTTCAGTGTCTAGTTTGATCAACTACAGGGCTGAGACCTAGTCACAGTAGACCATGCTAGGCTAGAAGTACCACTGGTCGGATTTATATTAAGGTAGGTTTGTATTTCCTAAGCCACCAAAAAGTGCAATTCTTGTGTGCATGCCTGCACACACTGAGGCTGATTCCGCACTCACCTTTCTCCGGGACAGGCTTCTGTTTCTGGGTGGAGCAAACTGGTGATTTTGCACCAGTTGCTCCACGCCGGCATCTTGTGCAGGGCATGATTTGCCCAGCCGCAGTGTAAACCTGAAAAAACAGGTTTACACTGTGGCGGGGCAAATCATGGGTTTGCCCCGCGCAAAATGCTGGCGCGGAGCAACTGGTGCGAAATCGCCAGTTTGCTCCACCCAGAAACTAAGCCTGCCCCGGAGAAAGATGAGTGCAGAATCAGCCACAATATACTCTTTCCCCTTAAGTTTCAAGACAGTGATATCCATGTCCTATTGCAAATCATTGTTGGTGTAAAAAATGTCACATGAAAGTTAAAGAAGTGGCCGATTGTCGCATTTTCTCTTTCCTTTTTGCTGGAAGAAAATAGGTAATCTTGGACTTCCTGGATGACACATCTCAAAAGATAAATAAAGCACAGGAGTTGCATGTATTTTTAATTTGGTTCTTGTGTTTTAAATTTTGTCTGGTTTTTCATCACAATCTGCCTTGCATTACTGGGAATAAAGGCAGGACAGAATTTTTTTTAACTAAGCAAATTTCTCTGGAGTCGCTTTTTAATTTGGGAGGGGGGGTAATGAATCACCAGTCCACAACTCCATGCACTCAAGAGGAAACCCCCATGACAAATCCTATCCCCTTTATAAGAGAAGAGGCAGCCTCTCCCTTTAGGTTTACCACAGTTTATGAAATATCCTTACATTTTGATTCCCAAAGCCTTTTCAGATGAAGACAAAACCAGCAAAGTTTCTTCAAGGAACTAAAATTAGATCAGGAACCTGACTACCAGGGCTTTTTATTCCTGGTTTTGGGGGCAGAGGAAGCAAGAGGTAGAAACAAGCCCTGTGCAACTGAGGAGTCTGATAGGATCTCTAGGTATTATGCAGTGAGCTCACAATATTCTCCTGTGGTAAGCAGAATCTATTGTAGACAGAATGAGTGAACGCAAAACTTGTTTAGAAAACAGTTTTGATTACTGGAGGCAGAAACTGGATATTTCTCTCTCTCTTTTTTTTAGCACACAGAGCATTGTCTGTTTTGAATTTTACATACCACAGTCAACAGATTATTTACAAAACAGTTTTACATTTTATTATATTCCATTGTACAACTTTACACGTTACCATTTTAAAGTTCATTCTTCAGTACGTCATGATCTGACAAGTGCCTTTTGGCATCTTGCATAGATTTAATAAAAGAAAGCCAGGAGGCACTTCCATGGTTGCTTTTTTATAGTAAGCAAAGTACCCTGTTTGGAAAAAAACTGAGCATATACATACTGGTCACGTATTTGAATGCTGACAAATTCAGGCCAAGATGCAAATGTTCCTGAGAAAGAACTGTAAGATACCAAGTTACTCATAAGGCTCTTTTACAGGTCGGTAGTAGATCTGAGTGAGCTGTAGCCATCCCCTGATGTCCCACTTATGGCGCAGAACACATGTAAAGTGTTGTGCATCCAGGAAGAATGGATTGTGTCTTCCTGGTAGATCTAGAATGAAAAACCCAAAAAGGCAAGTTAATCAAAAGGCTCTCATTTTCTCAGGGACAAAGTTATTTTGACAGCTTGAAGGAAATGTAGCATGATGTTACCCAACCTTGTCTTCAGAGCTGTTATTGCAAAGGCAGCATTAAAAACAAACAAAAAACAGGAAAGAGAAATTATTTAGCAATGATGATAACATCAAATGTTTATTAAACTTTTAAGAAAGAACGAAAAATCTGACCACAGAAAACTCAGTGCTATGTGAGATCTGGCAGATCATCCAGTCCTGAGGTCTACAGTCTTTCTGAACCTGTGGGCACCTTTGGGATTCTGAGGCACGGTGGTGGCTGCCACTACAAAATGGCTGCCACGGGAGGCAAAATCAAGGACACATACACAAAAGAGAAAGGGAGGTGGGGAACATAAACATGCATACAGGCACAGAAGCTGTCCAAGGGGGGATACCACACACAGAAGATGACCAAGGGGGAATGGAAGGATAAAAGATCACTGGAGCAAGATAAGGAACACATGCAGGAGACTAAAGGGGGATTAAAACACACACACACACACACAATTAACCTTGTGGGATAAAACACACCCAAAAACCAGGGGTGGAATTCTAGCAGGAGCTCCTTCGCATATTAGGCCACATCCCCTGATGTAGCCAATCCTCCAAGAGCTTACAAAAAAAGAGCCTTGTAAGCTCTTGAAGAATTGGCTACATCAGGGGGTGTGGCCTAATATGCAAAGGAGCTCCTGATAGAATTCCACCCCTGCCAAAGACTATCAAGGGTGGTGGTGGTGTTGGGGGGGGGGGGAAGAGAATAATGTACACAAAGATGGTTTCTACACAGGAACAGGTTTGTGTAGTTTTCCTGTTGCCAGTGCAGCTGCCAGTAAAATGCAGTGGCAATGGAGCTCCCACATGGCAGCTTTTTCTGCAGTTTCCTTGTCCCAATTAGCAGTCACCCTAGGCTTTTTCAGTTTTTTTTTTTAAAATATCAATTTCATACTGTTATAACTATAAGTGTAACAGGTTATGTGACTTCCAAGTTTTAATTTTAAAAAAGTTAAGTCCCCAGCTCCTTCTGTGGTAGAGATGTTTTTCTCTTTTCATCTCTGCTATGGAAGGCGCTAAAGGCTTATTTTTTAAAAAATGAAAGTTGGGGAAAGTCACATAACCTGTTACACTTACTGTGTACACTTACAAACAAGTCTCTGGGGTATGGCAAGGCTGCCATGAGGACAGGGTAAGGGAAAATGGCTGCCACATAGGCAGGAAAATTGTGAGTTTCCCACCTATCATACCTTTACTGTTATCTTTCCACAAATCTTGGAGCAAATCAGTTCCAGAAACATCTGAACAAAACTGAGGAAACCCTAGTTGTATATAAGCACCACACCGCTGTGAGGAAGGAGGAGAAAAAACCCTCTTCCCAACACCATAGAGCCCTGGAAAGAAAATCCCTGTGGAAATCTCCCAAGGGTGGAATGGGATAATAATGCACATAAAACTGCTTGGCATTTGTAATAGTAATAATAATAATAAAATTTTATTTATACCCCGCCCTCCCCGCCAGGCAGGCTCAGGGCGGCTTTACTGTTACTGTTGTAGTGGCCCCACCTACTTTTCTGAAGCATATAGTAGGTGCCTGGGGAAATGCCCACCCATTAGAGAACCCTGGTCTAGTCACATTACTATACTTTATATCTAGTTAGATCTGTAATAAAGATGTCAGAGGTAGTTGGGGCAATTTCCCCTTTCTCTGATCTTGCTGCTAGGAAGAGTATCCTAGTGTGTTTCATTTAGAGCTCCTGCCTCATATTCCATATTTGGGGCCTGGCAGATGCTGGAGGTGTGCACTGAGCCATGAACCCTCGATTGTCAGTGCTCTGGTTGCTGCAATGGTTGCTGTAAAATGACACAGGGACTTTCTTATCAGTCTGCATGTGGAAGCATAGCTCCCCTTTGTTTCAACAGGGCTTGTGCAGGAGAGCTTCCTGGTACACTGCATTCCCATGCATTTTCCCACTTAAATCTCTCTCCTCTCTCCAAAGGCTCAAGGTAGGCTACACATCTTTAGCAATGATGTGGTCCATTCTGGAGCTACTTCTGAAGTCTTAAGCACACAATTTGAAAGCCTACAGATGTTCAGAAAGAAAAAAACTGCAGAACATGCTACAGTCAATGCCAGTGCCCACATCTAATAAAGAGCATCTTGAATAATATCCCCCCTCCAGACCATGAAATTCATGGACACAGACAGGCAAGCAGGTGAAACAGAAAGAGGGGGAGGAAATGTCCCTTTCTTAATTTGAGGTTGATCTAATTCTGGTTGCTCCAAACACCAAAGTCTAGTTGAGTTCTGCAGTTCAATCCCATTACAATTACAGACTTGAACAAATTGCTCTTCTGTGTATTTTTTGTGATTTCCTATAGTGTTATATTTAATTTTGCATAATAACCAGCTTACTATGCCCCTTGATTTGCCAGAAGCAGATTGGTGCAAGGCATGCTGTATCAAATAACCTACTTTCTCAGCCCTTGGAACTAGAAGATGGCAGAGAGATGAGCCACCTGTCATTTTTGAGTTAGTGGAAGAATATGTGGATTACATAAGTCAGAAAGAGCTTTCTTATTTTAAAAATTTGATGAATGGAGGGAAGAGGCCGTGGCTCACTGGCAGAGCATCTGTCTGGCATGCAGAAGTTCCCAGGTTCAATCCCTGGCATCTCCAGTTAAAAGGACCAGGTAGTAGGCAATGTGAAAAACTTCTGCCTGGGACCCTGGAGAGCCACAGCCAGTCTGAATAGACAATACTGACTCTGGTGGACCAGTGGTCTGATCCAGTATTAGGCAATGTCATTACTTAAATAAACTTCCTTTGGTTAAACATATGGCAACCCTACTACTGTTAGGAATAAGAGGATTCATATCCCCCCTTTCTAGATATCGTTCTAGATATCTTCTAGCAAGGAAGAATTTTGGGAACTTGATAATGGATTTGGAGGAAGGAAAAAGATTATTCCCTTGAGATATAGAAATATGCTTTCAATAAAACAAAAAGCATTCTCAAAAGGAAAACATTTTTGTTACCTTTCCATAAAAGCACAACAGAACGCCACCACTTTTGTGCGATAACAAAGAAGTCCCTTTAAAACTAACCTCTTGTGCGCTAAAACTGATTTTATGTTTCTTTTTGGATACAATGGAATAGATTTGAAAGGGTTTCTAAAGTTGCAGAGGATCACAGCTGCATTCTTCTGCAGCATATTATAGAAACCAACAAGTTTTTGTTGTTGTTTTTGGTTTTAAAAGGATTTTTTTTTAGCTTCTGGCAACACGACTCTGGAAGAGCCTTGGATTCTAAGTTCCATTCTGGCCAATGCTACTTGAGATTCTAAACTCCCCAAATCATGGGAGCAACAAGAGGATTCCATAAGCATCCCTAGCAGAAGCCAATTCAAAAGAAGAATAAAACATACTGTTAATTTCCAGAGTATTAATCTTGTGTGCCACTGAGACTCATCCCAGATGCATTCTTCAATGCTCTGCCTCTTGTAACCATTCAGAAAAAAACAGTTTTGTTACAGAACCCAGAAACATTGTTTAGAGCACAGTGAGATATTATTTAAATGGCAATGCATATACTTCATTTATCACTGGGGACATCAGACAGCAAGGAGAAAGTAGTTAAGAAACCCACACACTTGTGTAATAGGATCCAGCTTCTGCTGCTGAGTACTCCCTCCCCACATTTCTTTGTATTCCTGTGAGCATTAGGAACTGATTTGTGGCTGCAAAGTTGGTTAAATACAACAATTCACTTAAAAATATTGCAGACATCATATAATGAGTGAAGCTTTTGCATCTATCATCTTCCTGCTCCCACCCTTCACTAAGAACTATGCACAGGATTTCTGCTTTCTGATACATTTTAAAATGTATTATTTGCATGTACTTGTTATACATTAACTTGTGCATTTCTGTAGTTTTATATAGTTTGTGCTTTTTTGCAAGGATTGTTTTGGTGGAATTTTCATAATTCTGATACTGCACCTATTTTACACATATTTTCATATTACTGTGTTTTTTCTCATGTAAGAACTACAACTGTACTATTTGCAATGTTACTTATAAAATATATAGTAAAAATCAGGGCTCAACAAATCCCCATGTGCCAGCTCATATGGTTCACAGACACTTAATTGTGGTGACTAGATTTTTTTTTTTAAAAAAAAGGTCATTTAAGACACAACAACCTTGAAGACTGAAAAATGAACCTGGCTCCTAGAGTCAAAGAAAATTTGTTAAGGTCAGGTAAAAATTACAAATCAAGGTTTTCTGGTAAGGAGTTAAGATTTTAGTGTGATTGTAATGGGTTGTCAGCAATGTTCCCTTTAAGCTGCAGTCTCTTGTGAGCAAAAATTCTACTTTGTGAGCTACTGGCACTACAGCTGTGAGCTACTGTATAAATTAGTGTGCTCTGGGTAATTCCTCCTGAGCTAAGACAAAAATGTGTGAGCTGGAAGCTAAAAATCTGTGAGCTAGCTCATGCTAACTCAGCTTAGAGGGAACACTGGTTGTCAGTTCCAGGTTGGGAAATAACTGGAGATTTTTGGGGATGGAGTCTGAGGAGGTTGGGGCTTGCCAGAGAGTTCATCTTCCAAAGCAACCATTTTCTCCAAGAGAAGCAGTAATTTTTCTTCAGTGAACTGTCACCTTGAGATGTTGTAATAATAAAAAAATAAAATTAAAAATGTTCTCCATTCACCACCTGGAGGTTGACAACCCTAGACCCTCAGACAACCCTCAGCACAGAGCAGAGCAGCTCTGACAAGCTGAAACAGCTGGAGAAGTTGCTGAGAATTTCTGAGTTTTGAAAGACTTCATTCTGAGGCTTGTGTGACTGCTGAAAAGGCTGAGTTGTGATAGCTGGGGAACTGCTGTATGTTTGAGTGAGTGGGCTAAAGGTGAAAGTGATTGAGAGTGATTGTTGATGATTGCTTAGGAGTGGTCTGCTCCACCCTCTTTGCATTTTAAGCTGCGCCTTGCCAAAGGCGCGAGCTGAAGGGCGAGCCGAAGGGCGAGAGCTAAAGGGCTCTTGGCCTGTGGCTCTTTGCCTAGGGGCTTCCTAAGGACCAGGACCCCAGATCCCTGATTTCCTTGTTCTCCCAATAAGGTAAGTTGACCTTGTTGTTTACGTGGCTCCCCTTCTGTTGTTTACGTGGCTCCCCACATATATATCATGAAGGTAGAATGCCAGCAGGGGGGTGGGGGCTTTCCAGTGTTTTGCACTGAGTGTCACATGTACGACTATCTGCCCACAGGACAGAAGTCTTGGGTGTGTGCTCGATGTAAGGAGCTCCTGGTCCTCAGGGAACGAGTTCGTACCCTTGAGGCCGAGGTGACTGCCCTGGAGAAGCAGAGACGGTCAGTTAGGCAATTGGGGAAGACTCCCGGGGGCATATTAGATGAGCCCCACTCTGAACGTGGCAGCCCCGTTGCTGCCAGAGAGCGTGAGGGTCGAGAGGGAACAGGGCACCGTGCTGAGGATAAGGGGAATGCGCCCTCAGAAGGGACTTCTTCTTCAGTTGGTGAGCGGGTATCCTTTCGCGCCAAGGAACCATCCCTGGGCAGGGGGAGAGGGGGGGTCTTGGTAGTTGGTGATTCGATCCTTAGGCAAGTAGACAGCTGGGTGGCAAAACCGCGTATTGACCGTATGGTGACTTGCCTGCCTGGTGCGAAGGTAGCGGACATTACGCGTGTAGTAGATAGGCTGATAGACAGTGCTGGGGAGGAGCCTGTGGTCATAGTGCATGTTGGCACCAACGATGTGGGGAAATGCAGTCGTGAGGTCCTGGAGGAGAAATTTAGGCTGCTAGGTGGGAGACTTAATGCCAGGACCTCCAAGGTGGCCTTCTCGGAAGTGCTACCTGTTCCACGTGCAGGGCAGGAGAGACAGGCGCAAATTAGAAGTCTCAATGTGTGGATGAGACGATTGTGTAAGGAGGAAGGGTTTAAGTTTGTTAGGCACTGGGATGCTTTCTGGAACAAGCGGGAGCTGTACAAAAGAGATGGTCTCCACTTGTCTCCGGATGGAACCAGGCTGCTGGCGCTTAAAATCAAAAAGGTGGCAGAGCAGTTTTTAAACTAAATCTTGGGGGAAAGCCGACAGGAGATGGAATGTCTCTGGTTCGGGAGGACTCGTCTCAAAGAGATGAAGGGTTGGCTTCTATTTTTCTACCGGGTAACGGATCAGAGTTGTCCACTGTGATGGTGACAAACAGTATGGACTGTCTGCCAGAGTCTCGAGGTGGCAGGAGGGAGGTGGCGGGCCTAGCTTGCCTGGGAAATTATAAATGTTTGTATGCAAATGCTAGAAGTGTCCGAAGTAAAATTGGTGAATTGGAATGTTTAGTGTTGGGAGAAAACATACACATTGTGGGAATTTCAGAAACTTGGTGGAATGAGGAGAATCAGTGGGACACGGTGATTCCTGGATATAAGTTATATTGGAAGGATAGGGTGGGAAGGGTTGGAGGTGGGGTGGCTCTGTATGTCAGAGAGGATATACGGTCCAGTAAGACTGAGGTCAGAGAATTAGATTCACTTTTAGAAATGCTTTGGGTTGAAATAGAGGGCCCAAAAGGAAATTTAATTATGGGAGTTTGTTATCGCCCACCAAATCAAAAGAGAGAACACGATTATAATATGATAGAAGGATTAAAGATAGCGGCTAAACGTAAAAACTGTGTAGTAATAGGTGATTTTAACTACCTGCAGATTGATTGGGTCAATATGTGTTCTGGTCGAGAGAAACAGATTGAGTTTCTTGATGCTCTCAATGACTGTGCTATGGAGCAGATGGTCTCAGAACCTACCAGAGGTGGGGCGATCCTGGATCTGGTCCTAAGTAATGCCCAAGACTTGGTGAGAGATGTAAAAGTGATTGTGCCGCTTGGGAACAGTGACCATAATCTTATTGATTTCACTGTTTGTATAAATAGGGAGTTGCCCAAAAAGACCGCCACAACCACATTTAACTTTAAAAGGGGTAAATTCTCTGAGATGAGGAGGCATGTGAGGAGGAAACTGAAAGGAAAGGTAAATACAGTCAAAACCCTTGGGGAAGCTTGGAGACTATTTAAAACTATAATCCTAGAAGCTCAGATAAAATGCATACCACAAGTTAGGAAAGGCACAAACAGGTATAAGAAGAGGCCAGCATGGTTAACAAAGTAATGGAAGCTATAAAAGGTAAGAAGGACTCCTTTAAGCAGTGGAAAACCAGTCCAAGTGAGATTAATAAAAGGGAACCCAGGCAGTGGCAAATCAAATGCAAGACTGTGATCAGGCAGGCAAAAAGGGACTATGAGGAGCATATTGCAAAAAACATAAAGACCAACAATAAAAATTTCTTCAAATATATTAGAAGTAGGAAACCAGCCAGGGAAGCAGTGTGGCCCTTGGATGACCATGGGGTAAAAGGATTACTGAAGGAGGATGGGGAAATGGCTGAGAATCTGAATGCATTTTTTGCCTCTGTCTTCACCGTGGAAGATGAGAAGTGTTTGCCCGCCCCAGAACCACTAATATTGGAAGGGGTGTTGAAAGACCTGAGTCAGATTGAGGTGACAAAAGAGGAGGTCCTACAACTGATAGACAAATTAAAAACTAATAAGTCACCGGGTCCGGATGGCATACATCCGAGAGTTCTGAAAGAACTCAAAATTGAACTTGTGGATCTTCTAACAAAAATCTGTAATCTTTCATTGAAATCTGCCTCCGTTCCTGAGGACTGGAAGGTAGCAAATGTCACCCCCATCTTTAAAAAGGGTTCCAGAGGAGACCCGGGAAATTACAGGCCAGTCAGTGTGACTTCAATACCGGGAAAGTTGGTAGAAACCATTATCAAGGACAGAATGAGTAGGCACATTGATGAACACGGGTTATTGAGGAAGACTCAGCATGGGTTCTGTAGGGGAAGATCTTGCCTCACTAACCTGTTACATTTCTTTGAAGGGGTGAACAAACATGTGGACAAAGGAGACCCGATAGATGTTGTTTACCTTGACTTCCAGAAAGCTTTTGATAAAGTTCCTCATCAAAGGCTCCTTAGAAAGCTTGAGAGTCATGGAGTAAAAGGACAGGTCCTCTTGTGGATCAAAAACTGGCTGAGTAATAGGAAGCAGAGAGTGAGTATAAATGGGCAGTCTTCGCAGGGGAGGATGGTAAGCAGTGGGGTGCCGCAGGGCTCGGTACTGGGTCCCATGCTCTTTAACTTGTTCATAAATGATTTAGAGTTGGGAGTGAGCAGTGAAGTGGCCAAATTTGCGGATGACACTAAATTGTTCAGGGTGGTGAGAACCAGAGAGGATTGTGAGGAACTCCAAAGGGATCTGTTGAGGCTGGGTGAGTGGGCGTCAACGTGGCAGATGCGGTTCAATGTGGCCAAGTGCAAAGTAATGCACATTGGGGCCAAGAATCCCAGCTACAAATACAAGTTGATGGGGTGTGAACTGGCAGAGACTGACCAAAAGAGAGATCTTGGGGTCGTGGTAGATAATTCACTGAAAATGTCAAGACAGTGTGCGTTTGCAATAAAAAAGGCCAACACCATGCTGGGAATTATTAGGAAGGGAATTGAAAACAAATCAGCCAGTATCATAATGCCCCTGTATAAATCAATGGTGCGGTCTCATTTGGTCGCCGCACCTCAAAAAGGATATTATAGCATTGGAGAAAGTTCAGAAAAGGGCAACTAGAATGATTAAAGGGCTGGAACACTTTCCCTATGAAGAAAGGTTGAAACGCTTAGGGCTCTTTAGCTTGGAGAAACGTCGACTGAGGGGTGACATGATAGAGGTTTACAAGATAATGCATGGGATGGAGAAAGTAGAGAAAGAAGTACTTTTCTCCCTTTCTCACAATACAAGAACTTGTGGGCATTTGATGAAATTGCTGAGCAGAGAGGTTAAAACGGATAAAAGGAAGTACTTCTTCACCCAAAGGGTGATTAACATGTGGAATTCACTGCCACAGGAGGTGGTGGCGGCCACAAGCATGGCCACCTTCAAGAGGGGGTTAGATAAAAATATGGAGCACAGGTCCATCAGTGGCTATTAGCCACAGTGTGTGTGTGTGTGTGTGTGTATATATGTGTGTGTGTGTGTATTTTTGGCCGCTGTGTGACACAGAATGTTGGACTGGATGGGCCTTTGGCCTGATCTAACATGGCTTCTCTTATGTTCTTAAGTTCTTATGATTGTAGCAATGCCTCTGTGATACTCAAAGAGATCCAGACACAGGTTTGAAGTAATTTTAAGTGTTAACAACTGACCACCAGCCCAGTATCAGCAGGCAGTAGTGTGAATTGTAATAACGCTCCCAGGTTTTTTTCAGGGCAGTTTCCAAGTTGAGGCAGGGTGTGGTGCATCTTCAGCTTGTCATCTGCTAGATCCCGAGGCAAATGCAGTCCTTGAATGCCAAAGCTCAAGCATCTGTCCAAATCAACACATGTTCATGCTTGAGTTATGACACATGAATGAGTTCACTAGTGCCTTGGTTTCCTGATTTTTAAGTAGTAATTAAGCTCATGCTGCGTTGAGCAAATTCAAGAAAACAATGCTATGGAGTTTGCGGCCAAAGACTTTTTTTTCTATGCATGGAAAGCCCCACTGCGCCTTTTGCAAAGGTGTTTAGGTTTCAGACTATTCTAGTTCCTCCATGAGGTTTCCAGTTCCTGTTTTGCAAATGTGGTTAAAGATGGAACTTTGTACAAAACTTCTAAATCAATGCATTTAACAGACTTGGGCTTTGCAGAATATGGAGGTTTTAAAAAAAATATTGTGCTTAATAAATGGATAACTTCAGATAAGGGGAAGAACAGTTGGGAGACACAGTTTGTCAGCGGGATAAGATGAAAAGTCTAGAGGCAATGGGTGAGGGGGGTCACTGGCACAGTGACATAAGAAACTGAGCCAACTAATCAGTAGGAATGACTCACTCAGTTATGCAAGTTGAAACAGACGCATAGGTCAACAACTTTTCTCATCCCTGAGAATAATTTAAATTTATAATAATTTATAATTTAAAAAGCCCTCAGTCTGGAGATATTTGAGATCTTACATGAAAAACTATTTATGACAGAATGTTTACTGTTCAACACATTGCAGCCTCTTGTATTGCAAGATTCCTGTCTGACTAAATCACAACAAACATTTTTAATTCTTTCAGGGTTCCCCTTCCACACACCATGTTTCTCAGTGTTAGAATGATACTAGTAGCTCTTTATGATTCTCCAGCATTCCTTTTTTTAAATACATAAGCATTAGGACAAGCTGTATCATGTCATTTGTATTTCTTCCACCATCAATCACCACAGGGAAAGGAAAAGAAAAAAAGAGTCCACAACAGCTCATTTGCTTAATGATCTGATCTGAGTGTGTGAACAATAACAGCCTGTTCCAAAGGGCTCTTAATGGTCCCATTACTTCGTTTGCAGGCATGGAGAACTGTTTTGGCCATTTGGATATTAACAGACTGTAGAAGCTGTCATGCATATCAGCTGTCAGTATGCAAATCAAGCGGCAGAGAACCAAGTGGGAGCTGGAAACCAAGGATGCAAAGCCATGGAATGTCCCTGGGGACCATTTTTTAAAAGTTTAAAATATTTATATACCTGCATTTCTCCTTATCAACTCAAGATCCAAAGTGGAAAATGGAGGCCTGAGACAACTCTAAATCTTCCAACATGCTTAGTAGGAAGTCCTAAATTTTGTCCTCCTTGCAACCCCTTTATTGCTATCCAAAGTGCAGCAAAGCAGCAGATACGAGAGGATGGAAAAAGCATGGCCTCCCCAGCCTCATGTCAATTGTTACCTCTTTGCTAACAGAAATGGTTGAGATTCGAAGTCGGAAACCAAGAACCCTGGCACTAACAGGATCTTGCTTGAGGAAAACATAGTCATGCCCCCCCCCACTTAATTCTACTCTCTTGCCAGTTCCCCCACCTATTTACTGAATGTGGGTACAAGCCTCCAGCCTTTGCCTGAAAGTCTGTACACTTTCAAACTGGGATTTGAGCATGGAACATAACTTAAAAAGGGCCGCTGTATCCTGGGGGCAGACTATAATAATACACTATTTGTTTAATTCCATCACTTATTCTAACAGTGGGGTCTGGATTCCCTTGTTGCGGACCTTAGATTTTGTTGTTGTTGCTGCCAGGTAACCTACAGCCCTGATCCCAAGAAGATGCCTGATCAATTACATGCACGCTAATGAAAGAACCTGGCTGCTGAAACTCCTACAAGTTCAAGGTTCTGTCATTTGGCTTTTGCTGCACTGTAAAAAAAAGAAAAGAAAAACCCACCCCGGCCTGCTTTATAACAACAATCAGCAGTCTGTTTCTTGGTACCTTTCCATGGCAATGTTTGGAGTAACTATCTAGACATTTAATTTCAGAGTAGCCCTCTCAATATCTACCTGTTCATGTATGATGTCTGAAAGCTCTTTCACCATGTCTCTGAAGTTGGACTTCAGTCCTTCGTGGTATTCTGCTTGGTCCTCTTTGATTAGGCGTTCGTTGAGCTCCAGTGCAATTCCACAAGCTTGTATAAACTTCCTGTTGGTGGGGAAAATGGGCCTTTTAAACACAGACAGAGCCGTCCATAGGCTCCAGAGTGCAACTGTGCAGCACTGTAAATTATTTTATTGGTAGGAGGAAGGAAGAGAAGAAATTGCTAAGTCTGGAGAGCAGACTCTAGACTGATTAGAATAATTGCCTGGCCTAGAAGATAAATTTAAAAACTTATCCAATCATCCATGTGGCTATTCTATGCAAATGTCTTGCATGGTACAAAACTGACTAGTCCATGTGATAGAAATATGATGGGAACACAGAATGATGATTAGTGCTGCAACTCATTGATTCTACATTCTAAAGGATTTTTTTTACACTACTTAATTCCCAAACTATGTACTGGGTGGACACATATGCCATAAGAGAACTGGTAGTGTGGCATGATAGTAATTAAATAATTAAAGGCTCACAGGGAGCCTGAAATACCCATTCCCCCAGACCAGGCTTCCCACACTGTTTCTGGCTAAGCAGCTGTCGCCTTCTTCCTCCTTTGGAATGGCAGTGCTGCAGGGTCTCTACACAGTTGCTGCGTTTGATACTGAGAAGCAGCTAAATGATATAACCTCAGAGATGGCTGCATATTGTATCTCTGCTCTAATCACTGTTTGGGGCTGGCCAGTTGCAGCAACAAATGGAGCGGACTCCTGCTTGAGTTGATAGTTCTTATTCTTATGAACTCCAGAACTAGTTGGATGTGAGAAGGTAACATGCTTCCAATTTTAATTTAGGGAAAATGGCTATCGACATTTGGGGCACACACTGAACAAGTTCCATAGGTGCAGTCCTATAGTCCGGTTCTGTTGTAATCGGTTATAAACAAGAATGTGTTTCTCAATGGTGAGGTGAAATCTCACAATCCTCAGAACCTCAACTTTCTTTCTTAAGGCCACTTCCTACTCTTTATTGGAATAAAGATAAGCCTGAAAATGTGTGGGGTAAAGAACTCTTAAGAAATGCAGCAGGATGGAAGAACTGATAAGATTGCCAACGAAAGAAAAGAGCGGAGGGGGCTATTTGGCAAGCGATATCCCCTCTTCAATTTCCCCTGTGACTAGCACACAGGGTAGGCAAGTCCATGCACTGCAGGATTCAACTTTTCTTGATAGAGTTAGGGTCATTCCAGAGTAGACTTTCCTCGGCTCTTATTTTGCTTTGTTAGTGCAAAGCACATTTGGTTCTGGTTGTATTGGGGTAGTGGCCAAGAGGCTGCAGAGCAGAAAAAGACACAACCTAGTCCACCCATTTCAAAATGTAGCAGGAAACCAATTTACTTGGGTAACCTACCTGAACATCTCTTTCAACTCATTCACCTTCTTGGTGGGATATTTACTGGAGTGCCGGTCATCCAGGAAAGCTCTTGCATAGGCCAATGGACCAGCGTTGACCTGGAAAGTGCAAACAGAGACTTACTTGCGTTTGGGATTTTAACCAGCTGCATGCATTCATTTAATGTGTTTATTGAACACATTCATAAACCATGCTCTTACCTGAAAACAGATGACGTACAAAACCTAAAAATCTCCTGAGAAGGTTTACATCATTTAAACAGCAAATACAGTAAAGTTAAAAAAAAGAAGCACAGAACCAACAAGGTTAAATCAACAGTACAGAGTAAAAGGGAATGAGTCCCAGGGTATGATCAGAAGGCACGTGGTCCAAGCACTGTAACACTAAATCTAGGAAACCAATAAATACTGCAACAGTAGTTGAGTAATTAAAGTCAATATAAAAGAAATAAGCCTAAAAAGAATCAGGTCAAACAACAAAGTAAACGATTGACAATCCATAAAAGCTTGGAGCAATAAAAGTGTTTTTGCCTGGTGTTTAAAGCTCAAAAGGCTCAGCACCAGTGCAAACATCTGTAGGTCATAACTGGATAGTGCAGTCACCAAGTGATGGTCATGCGAGTGTATGCCAGCCCTTGACAACTGATGGCTGAAAGTGTGAACTGGCTTCATGAGAAAGCACTATATTTGGGATGATTATCATGCATGTGCAGATCTGACTCAAGAGAAGAAGACATGAAATACAGGAACATCCAGCTGTGTAGAATGGAACATGGAAGGGAGCATCTAATCTAGACCACCACTGGCTGGAAGCAGGAAGGAGGTAGAGAATAAAGGTAGAATCTGTATAAGAAAAAGTGGGATGTAAGATCATTGTCTAGCAGCCCTTGGTTCCTCCCCTTTTAACACGTTCTTTGAGTATGGCTGAAACAGTTTTAGCAAAGGAATACCAAAACAGCTGCACAGGACAGCATCTCTCATTTCCTCTGTCACATCTATCCTTCTCCATTTCTGCAATGTATAGACTATCTTATTCAAGAGCATACTCTCCCTTATATGCCTTCTTTATTTCCATGTGTCCAATCCACTCAGCACAGCCAGCATCATGATGTGTGAATACTCTCAGTCTTGATTCTTGATGAATACTTATTGCTTGGCACCTTATTACCTTGAATACTATTACTCTTATAGTTTTAAAATACAGCACTGTACATTGTTTACTGAGTAACTTAAAAAGCTTAGTCTCAGAATCTCAACAAGAAAATAACCAAGGGAGAAGCCAGAGAAATGAAGGATGAATGCAAATGGAGCAATTACACATACACCCCTTCCCCACCACCCAATGATGTAGCAGTTCCTTGCAGTAAACATCACATTTGGAAAGTTCCAGGCCCATCTGCTAGGCTCTGACAACAAGCAGTTAATGATTTCTAGAAAACAAATCCAAACCCAGCCAGTAGGTTCAATTGTTTCAAGGTTGCGGGGGGAGACAGAGATGCCTGGTACCTTACCTGAACCGAGACAGCACCCTGCAGTTTCAGCTGGAGCTGGATCATGTCTGGATCAGCGGAAGTACATAGTTGCTGCAATTCTGATGTCTTTGCCTTTATCTCATCTGTCGCGACGTCAATTGGCTTCAGGTTGACCTGATGCTCGTAACTGACAGGAATCCTCTTTTTTACATATGGGAAAGAGTTGGATGCTAACAGGAAAGAGCAAATAAAATTGGAGAGGGCCTGCTGCCAGGATTACACATCAAACTTTGTTAGGCACGGCTCAGAATAGCTCTTCCTTTACAGGCAGGGTAGCCACCGTCTGATGGGATTAAAAGAAATTTATGGAATAATCAATGGCTACTAAAAGGTACCTCTTCATCCAGAGGCAGTAACCCTCTGAATAACAGAGCTAGCAGAGAAAACTTTGGTCTCTATGCCCTGTTTGTTGGCACTCCAGGGCAAATGGATAGGCACTGTTAACACAAGATGCTGGACTAGATGGACTAGTAGTCTGGCCCAGCAAGTCTTCTCTTACTTTCTCTTCTAAGAGTTGCTTCATAAGAAAGAAAGTGTTGCACATTCTAAACTAATATTGGTGGACACAGTGCCATGCAGGCCTGCAACCTTTAAGCAACTAAACTCAGAATTTAGCTAATGAGGGAAATCAATTTAAATTTCAACCTTAGTCACTGGTTTTAAAAAGAAAATTTGATTCACCTTTCAGCCAGCAGAGAGACTGAACTCTAGCCTCTATTCTTGGAATTGCAGTCTAGGCACAAATTATACCAGCAGTTAGTTTAGGGCCTCCTTGGATTTTGTTCTTTTTCATGGCTTCTAATCAGACTGTCTGCTTCTCATCTCTTGTGGCCATTGGCCAATCTACTCTGACATCACAGAAGGTTTTGTGGCAGAAGTGCTCTGACCCCCTTCTCCAGTATTCCAGGAGGTGGAACTTACTTGTAAGGATTGTCCTTCTCTTACACTGCTCCTCCACACTCCCGTGTTTTTTCCCAGACAAGGTATAAGGTGTTTCAAACACAAATCTGCTGATGTTGTGGTTTCTTTCAAAATCCATCTTCCTTTCTGAAAGCTCTTTCTCATCAAAGAAGGGCTTTAAGTAAGTCACTTGAATGTGGGCAAATTTGGGATCAAGGTCTTTGACATTCACCTAAGAGAAGAAAGAGGTTGTTTATCAAAAAGAGATTACTCCCTACCCAGATCTACTTACACTTTAGGGAGCCTAAAAGCCATATAACTGAATGGTCTTTGGAACAACAGAAATGACCTAGCAATACAAGAAACTTTCAAAAGGTTTAAAAGCATGGGGACATTTCATTAAAAATATGTATTAACAATTTCACTGGGTGTGGCTCAAGCCTTTAAGTGGACGTGAAAGACATCTTTGGATCTTAATCAGTTCAAGCCACCATTGTCATCTCAATTACAAGCCGTGATAAAAAACAAAAACAAAACAAAACCCAGAGAGCAGATGTTCAGGAACCAAGGAGCAAAAACAAAGCAAAAGTCTTAAGAAAAACTGGCAGGAACAACAAAACTGAAAATCAACATCCCCAGCCCCGCCAACCCAAACAGCAATTAACTAACTCAATAACATGACAGAAAAGAAACGTTTCAATTGTGCTTGTGAAATTCAAAAGGGAAGGTGCCAAAATCCGTTGTGTGGGGAAAGGAGTTCCACAATCTTGGTGATAGCACTAAAAAAACTGCAACTGCAAAATAAAAATCCACCAAACCTCCAACAGCAGTGGCATGATGAAGTATGGCCTCACTAAATGATTTCAGAGCATGGGAAAAGATAGCACATAGGAGTCAAGCACACCCCCATATTCTTGGGATCCAGAGGCTGATGCCTCAATTGTTCAGTAGCTTGGAAAGCTTGGAAACACAGAATTTCCCCTCCCTCTCTTATTGCAGGACACTGTTGGATGTGATTAGTTTGGAGGCTCTTCCAAGTCAGGAACTGATTGCCACTGGAGGTTTGTGTTTCCATCCTTAGCCTGTCTCCCGATCCTTCCCCTAACATCATAGTTCGCAGCTTGTGATCTCCCTTGAGAGTTAGATATACTGTTGCTAGAACAAAATTATCTGGACTTTTTGAGAATGTTCCCACTTTTGTTGGGACTGGAACATGCAAACCGCACATGCTTTGATCTCACCTTATTTGAATCCTGGATGATTTTGACATTCTCGGCTCCAAATTTTTCCCCATAAAGTTTAAGCAGCCGCAGAGAAATTTCTGAAAGGCCTGTCAGCTTGGGTTCCTTGTAGATGTATTCCTTGCCATCCTCTTCTTCGAAGAAAGCCTGTTGTTGCACAGAAATGTACAAGCAGCAAGTTAAACCCAGGAGCAAATAATGAGATTACAAAAACACATTTTAGAAGAGTGCAAGAATGTTATTTTTATCAGCCTTATGCACAGGAAGACTTCAAAACTGCAGGATGTGGTACTGGTAGCAGAACTCAGTATTATATATTAATAAATATATTATAAATATAAATATAAAAATAAATATATTATTTTTAAAAAATCAAGTTTCCAGACCTTAAGCTATAAGGGTAAAAAGTGGCACCTTGACAAGGGAAGTCTCTTTGCTCCTGGTGGAAGCACCACCAGAATTAACCTGTAGGATCTGACCCATTAAATGAATGATTCCTATTGGCTGGAGTGTGTGTGTGATATTAATGATTCTGTGTTCTGCTTTATGTCATACCTCTGCCTTAAGCTTGCAAAGCCAGGATAAATGATGCTGAGGCAATGTAATAATAATTGTAGAACTTAATATGCACAGGACCAGAAATTGTGCAAATCCATCAAATCTGCTTAATCTATTCAGATTGCAGAATTCAGCCAGTCTTGGGGCGAAATCTGCCTTGGCTGGTCACAGAAAGTTAATTTGCTGAAGAGAGGTCTTACAACACTGCCTAAGCTCAAAAGCTGCCAGCAGTGGTGCCCATAATATTAAGCACAGGCAAGAACCAATTCACAAAAATTCCAAAGTCCTTTCAGAAACACCAGATTTCAATAGCGAAGCTTCAATCAATCCCAAGGGTATCAAGAATATCTCAATCTTATCAAGTTATAGAATGGTTGTCCGACTGTCCAAACATCAGATTCCAATTATTGTTTAAACACTCCCTCAATGACAGGCCAGCATCTTATGCCAGTTTCGGAAACCACCCTTCCTCAAAGTTGGGAAGTTTCTGTAACTTGATGAGTTTGAGATGTTCTTGATACCTCTGGGATTGATTGAAGCTTTGCCCTTAAAACCTAGTATTTCTGAAACGACTTGGGAATTCATTGGACTTTCACTGCATCTTTTTTTGGTTATATATTAGTTTGTATTTGTATATATTCACTTTATTAGAGCATAAGAAAATAGTCCCCTGTGAAAGCACCAATCGTTTCTGACTCTGAGGTGACGTCGCATCACGTTTTCACGTCAGACTTTTTTACAGGGTGGTTTGCCATTACTTTCCCCAATCATCTACACTTCCCCCCCAGCAAGCTCATAATTTTGTCATGGTCCTTTGTTTTTTTGTTTTGGCTGTTTACCATGATTCTCTTATCATATATTGGTTCTGTCAAATCAGGCAAGCAGACCTGTAGGAATGGAAGGATTCATGTAACTCATTTGATAGCCCAAATGATGCCCTTACCTGTCCATAAAAAGCAACTCGGAAATAAGTGCCCAAGAGCCTCCTTTTCGTCTGCATCACCTCCAGAATTTTAGTGTAAGCTCCATGAAGTGTTCTGTACACCTGAGTCAATTTCTGGGAGATAAAAAGAGATAAAAAGACTCTCAAATGCTTCAGAACCATTCAAGGTCTCCAGTTAAAATCCTACATCTGGAATCTTTGAAAATGTTTAAGTTACTAATGAATCAAAGATAAATATTTATTAGTGAGAAGGACACCAGATGGTGAAAATGTTTATAGAAATGTGGCCTTGGATACTGGTGAGCTCTTGGCAAGAGAGCAGAATTCAGGGTTTATGTAGCAGAATGCATCTCTGCTGCCTGCTCTGCCTGTAAGAGAGTATCAGGATCAATCCCCAGCATCTCCCTGTAAAGGATTTCAGGTAGCAGGTGTTAGGAAAGGCTTTTCTCAGAAGTGTCACACTTTAGAGATAGAGCACATGCTTGGCATACAGGCAGTCCCAATTCTCTGAATGTATATAAAAATGCAAGTAGACATGCTGGTCCATTAGGGATAAAAGTTCTTTTAACTGGAGATGAACACATGAAGATCTTTAGTCAAACCTTTGGTCTTTCAAGGTCAGTATTACCTAAGACTGGCAGCAGCTCTTTAGGGTTTCAGGTCAAGGTCTCTCACCTCGCCTTCTACCTAATCCTTTTAGATGGAGATGCCGGGGATTGAACCTGGGCCCTTCTGCATGCCAAACAGATGCTCCAGCACTGAGCCATGGCTCCTCCTCTAACGCGAAGAATCTCTAGAGGAAGATGTTGAGAAAGACTGCTTCCTACCTGAAGACCATAGAGAGCTGCTGCTACTCAGAGAAGAAAATTCTGAGCAGACAGCCCTGTGGTCTGAATCGAGATAACAGAAATACTAAGTGCTATTACAGCACACACTAGGATAAGATTGAAGTTTATATATATATACACACACATACACCAACAATGATGAAAAATTAGGGTTTGTAGAATCTTTCAGGCTCAAGTGCCGTGTTCTACTGGAGAAAGTTTTTCTTCCAGACGTTTCATTCTCGGCTGCGGAGAACATCCTCAGTGGCGTTGCAGCCGGAGCAGGCGCTCTGACCTTGGCTGCTGTGCATTGAGTGAGGCCAGGGCTGCTGGAGAGCTGCTATTTCTAGGCTGGAGGGTGTGTGGTGAAAGGGCAATAGGTTTGTGGATGTGCCCATTGTTTGGTGGGGCTTCCTGGAAGGGTAGTGATAAGGAAACTGGCTGTTGAATGTGACCATTGTTCTGTGTTAATTGCTGGGAGGGTTGGAAGGGGTGTGAAGATAAGGAAGATGGTTGTTGACTGTGCTGATTGTAACAATGGCCTCACTCAATGCACAGCAGCCAAGAAGGTCAGAGCGCCTGCTCCGGCTGCAACTCCACTGAGGATGTTCTCCGCAGCCGAGAACGAAACGTCTGGAAGAAAAACTTTCTCCAGTAGAACATGGCACTTGAGCCCGAAAGATTCTACAAACCCTAATGATGTTACCAGCCATGAAAACCTGAAATCTTTGATAATGATGAAAAACCTTGTAAACATGGCTCATTAACACATTTTTTGTAATGGATAACTGGTGCCAATGTTCTTCATTGTATGAACACAGAATGTACTGTCCATCACTGCATTTATCTGAAGAAATTTATTACAAAAGAGGATGGATACCAGATCCCAATAATAATTATACATCCTATGTTAATTCCTCATCTATATTAATATAGTATTGAGAAACCATGTTTATGAGATAGAGCAAGATGGGCAGCCATATTTCTCTGTAGCAGTAGAAAAGAGCTAGAGTCCAGAAGCACCTTGCATTTTTCTACATGTTTATGAGGTTTTTCATCATTGTCTTTGAATAATTAGGAAAGGAAAGGAAAGGTCCCCTGTGCAAGCACCAGTTGTTTCTGACTCTTGGGTGACGTTGCTTTCACAATGTTTTCACAGCAGACTTTTTACGGGGTGGTTTGCCATTGCCTTCCCCAGCCATCTACACTTTCCCCCCAGCAAGCTGGGTACTCATTTTACCGATCTCAGAAGGATGGAAGGCCGAGTCAACCTCGAGCCGGCTACCTGAAAACCCAGCTTCCACCGGGGATCGTGAGCAGAGCTTAGGACTGCAGTACTGCAGCTTTAACACTCTGCGCCACAGGGCTCTTACTTTGAATAATTACATGCACATATAATTGTTCAAACTTATGACATTACTTATTGCAATAGCAGTTTGTATTTCTGTCTCCTTTACACTGTTGTTACTTTGAATCAGGGTAAAGCAGCCTCATATGTTCAAGTGAACTGCACTGACAGATGCTTTTGAATCCAAACACAGCTGCTGTGCTGATTGGCATGTCATCCACAGAAGATTTGTGGATGTTCTCTCCCCTCATTGGTGGATCTGTATGATATGGGATTTAGAAGGAAGATACAAATGATCTTAAGGGACCCTTCACATCCGGGCCACTTGCTATTTGAGATTTTACCGTCAGGTAGGCGATATAGACTGTTGAAGGCAAAGACAAATAGATTCAAGGGCAGCTTCTATCCAAGTGCCGTGGTTAAGCTAAATGCAGGGTTATGAATGGTTATGTGTTTTTAGATGCATTTAAATGGTCTATGTATATGTCCTTTTGTGGGTGTTGATGTGTTGGTATGTTTGTGGAAGAGCACCTCATTTCGTTGCTCTCATTTTCTTTTTTGAGAACAATGACAATAAATTTATCTCTCTCTCTCTCTCTCTCTCTCTCTTATCTTTAGATGTTGACATATATTCTTGCCTATTTCTATACTTGGCATTCCTTAGAATCTCTGGATCTACATACCTGGTTTCTTTATTTCCCAGGACATTGATCAAAACATGTGACTGATTGATACTAACACGTATGAGAAAAGAAGTGTGTATGTTAAGAAGTCGTCTTCTTTAGTGTTTCCCTGTTTCTGGTCTAGTACACTGGATTTGTGGGGTCTGTGAAATGCAAAATGTGGTAATATCACAGCAATTTGTTTCTTTTATTGGATACTATCAAAGGATACATGTGGAGAGAAGTGTGTCAGCAGCAGCTGTGAATCTCCTGGAATGTCTAGTTAGTCCTTAACAGTATCCTTTTCTTGTTTCAAAAGTACAACCAGGGCTTTTTTTGTAGCAGGAACTCTTTTGCATATTAGCCCCTCCCCCCATGTAGCCAATCCTCCAAGAGCTGACAGGGCTTTTCTTACAGGGCCTACTGTAAGCTCCAGGAGAATTGGCTACATCTGGGGTGGGGGGTGGTGTAGCCTAACATGCAAAGGAGTTCCTGCTACAAAAAAAACCCTGTGTACAACTATTCGTTTTTTCTCTGACTGTATATAAAAACACAAGTAGACATATTGGTCCATTAGGGATAAAAATCCAGGCAGAGACAGAAACAAAATATATGTAATTACAAGCAACTAAAAACTATAATGCACCTTTTAAATGTTGTAAATTCTTCTTCAGCCTATTTTAATTTTTAAAAAGAATGAAAAAGCAAATGTGTTGAAAGAGGGGGGGAAATGGTGCTGATAGGAAGTATGGCAAAAGCCCAGTCTACCATTTGTTAGGATCTTACAATGGTGATTTGTTCTTTTCCACTCCCTTGCTGTTCTTTTCTAGAGTTTGAGAAAGTTCTGTGGAACCCAAAAGCTGGTACTGATTCCGCAGTTGCTGTTGCTCCGCCCCCGGGCTTCTCCTTTCCTTGGATCAAGTGATGGATTCCCCACCAGTTGCTGCACAGTGCACTTTGACCTCCCTCCAATTAAAAAACAAGATTGGGAAGGCACAGGGAGATCTGGAGGGAGCCAAAGGTCAAAATGTGCCCAAACAGCAATGGGTGGGGAATTGATTGCTTGAGCCAATGAAAGAAGCCAGGGGGTGGAGCAACAGTGACTGCGGAATTAATCTAACTCTGTTTTCTGATTGTACTTAGTCCCTATAAAGATATTGCTACTGCCCCATTTGTTTTAAGTACATAAACATTTACGCTTGCCTGGCTTTCTGAGGTTAGCGCAAACTAGAAACCAGGGATCTCAAGGCATGTCAGGTAGATACACTTTACTTTAAGATTCCTCATTTTTTTACTGTAGGTGCTCATCAGGATATCAAGTCAGCTTTAGAACCTCTACCTCAAACTCGCGCCGTTTTTCATAGATTGGGATTATCAGCTTGGAGACCTCCGAGATGGTTTCGTAACGCTCTGCTTTCCACAAGCCATCAACACACTGCTCCAGCAGCTCCACCAGGACTTCCTGAGGAGGATGCAGAAAAAGGGAAGCTGCTGAGTTCTCAGTTGATGGTTTTAAATAGATAAAGACAAAAATGCAGAACAAAACCTAGTGGTTCTATCTGTTTAGAGACATCACCCTTTTCCGGAGACAGAGGGTGAGGGGGGGTCAACAAAAGTCCTCTGGAGTACATGGGACAATTGGTCAAGAATGCAGATCAAGAAATATTGAGGGTCAAGGAACTGACAGCAACAAGATGGCCTCCTTATTAGGCAGCTCCATCAATGGCTAAGTCATTAAAATCAGGCATGTGGAATGGACCTTGGATGCCTTAGCTTGGCTATTTGAACATCTACCCTTCTTAAATTGTACAGTCACCTCACTATAATGAACATCCATCATCCCAGCATCTTCTTTCATTGCACCTTCTTCATCAATATTGGGTGTAACTTTCTTGAAGGATGAGCATCCAGCAGGAAATAATTCTTTAAATCAGGTGAGGGTGGGGGAAAGAGAGAGACAGAGAGAGAGAGAGGGCACACATTTGGAGGTCAAGTGCTCAATTTGAAAATTATCCATTCCACATTTTATCCATGCCATATACCTATTGCATCCAGTGCTATCTGTGTGAAATCCACACCTATGCCTATGATTATCCACCTGATGTGTTGTCCTGCAAAATATGGTATCTAGTTTTCTAGCAAGGTGCATGCAAAGGCCAGAGTTTATTTTTAAAGAAAGACCTCAAGTTTCCATCCCTTATCAGTACAAAGAACACACAAGAAAACACACTGAAGTGTCCATCAAAGGCTTTAAAGGAGAAGGGACTGAGCAGGACTTTATGCCTGATATCAATTCTTGGTGTTTTTTTCAACTTGCCTGCCTCAGTTGCCCATCTACTAGTGCCTTCAGAACTCTAAAAATTCACCATGCATTTGCTTCCCTAGTACTGGCTACAGTTCTATTAATACCTTTAAAGGTGGGATAAAAATGCTTCAGTAAATGAATTAATAAATAGCTGCATTTTGTGAAGGATGTCTAGATGAGTAAAAATCTGCTCCAAGCACTAATTGTGGTTTCTGCAGTGCAAAAGTATGGCTTACTGAAATGAAAAAAGCTGGCTGCTAAATAAAGTGAATTATCTTCTAAGGCCATAAATATCATTTCCTGTATTGTGAAGCTGAATGGTCCCAGGTGGCAGCCAATGAAAGCTAGCCAGTCGTCTCCTTACTCTCTTCCACATCCAGCCAAAAGTGGTCAAGGTCACCTTGCTAGCAAGATTATCTTTAAAATATATATTCTTTCCAGGTTTTTTTTCATTACTAAGGGAAACAAAAAGAGTAAACAGTGTTGATAAAACCCGTGCTCCAAAGCAAAGGCATTCTGCAATGACTGAAATGTTATGTACACTTTGGCTTCTCCCACTGGTTTAGATCTTCAGTTGAATGAATTCTTCTCCTGTCTAAACAGACTCAAGTATATCTATGCAAAACAACATAATTTAGTCTTTCCTGATTTAGCAGGGAATGCACTACTAATTCCTACATCTAATACTTTGCTACAGTCAACAGAAGTGATTTTTGTCAACATCCTCTTTCTTAATACTGTTCTTCCAAGTATCCAAGCCTGACACATACTTCCCTCTCAATCCCTAGAATGACAGGCTAGGAACTGAAACAAATGAGCCTACAAGTGCAAGAAAGTCAGTAGTCTTCTGCAGTGTGTACATCTGTCCCCCAGTGCATGTAGGATAACCAGGCTGCCTTGACACCAACAGTAGCTGCTCTTTCATGATGAAGTCTACTCAGCTCCTTCTAACATGCCCAGTGACAGCAAAGTTCATTTATACTCCACCTTTCTCCCCACTGGGGATCCAAAGCAGCTTATGTTATTGCTCCCGCCTTCATTTTATCCTCTCAGCAACCCTGTGAGATAGGTTAGACTGAGAATGTGTGACTGCCTCAAGGTCATACAGCATGTTGCAATGGCAGGGTGGGGATTTGAACTCCGATCTCCCTGATCCTACCATCACACTGGCTGTCAACAGAACAAAGTCTGTTTTGCCCCACCCTTCCTTTAGCTGTGATTTTTTCTCTTCCCTAAAAGCTTACACTGTAGCTCTGGCTCCCCTGGATCCTGGCTTCCTTTTCTCCTAACTTTCCAGTGGAATCAACTCTAAATTCCTAATGGGCTGCCTAACAGCTGCTAGAATTCAAAATTCCCTTGTTACAATATCAAGAAAACGTCTTGGGAATATTGCATGTGAGAAGGAGATTCTCTCTCTCGGCTTGGCTTCGCGAACGAAGATTTAAGAAGGGTGCAATAGTCCACGTTTGCTGCAGGCTCGCTGGTGGCTGACAAGACCAATGTGGGACAGGCAGGTCCGGCCACAGCGGCTGCAGGGAAAAGTCTGATTTAGGGTTGGTCCTGTAGCAGTGCGATTCTTCCTCAGGAGATAGTGCAACTTGAAAGGAAAAGACAACCACCCTGAAACAACCCTGGGCATGAAATGCTTATTCCTGCTCCAGAGACTTCCATGGCAGGAAACACTCACTTTTTCTGTGCAGAAACTCTGCTACAAGCGCTGCAATGTGAACATAGCACATGGCGGCCTGCAAAATAAGGACCAAGAGGAAAGAGTTACAGCCACTAACAAATGCCTGTGCCTTTTGAGCAAGGTACCCTTGGGACAGCCAAGGCGATTACCTCTGAGAAATCGCCATTTTTAATGTGGATTTTGGCCATGCTGTCTAGCCATGTTTTCCTCAGCTCTGGCGTGCTGGCATAGGACTTGGCCAAGCTGTATTGTAAATCAATCAACATTTCAGGGTCCTTCTCATGCTCCTTCATCTGAGCCGTGGCCATCAACACAGTCCGAATCCTCTTGGTCAAGTCTTTGACTTCAGAAGGAAAAGCAGTTGCCTGCCATAAAAGAGATTGAGTTAGAAGACAAGCAGAGGAATAGACTCAGGTGATATGATGCCTGCCCTCTGAATGACTGGGTCTTTCCAGGACAAATAGGCGGAAGCTTGGCCCTCATGTTTTGCCCTCTGTTTATGCTTGGGACAGTATGTACCATAGCAAAAGGGGAGGAGGAAGAGAGAAAGAGAGAGAGATTCTGTCCAAGAAGTAAATAAACAAACATTCTGTACCAAGCTGAATTCTGCAACCTGTATAAGTTATGATTTTGCAAACACTGGCTCATTTTGTGTAACAGATTCCCCATGAAAAGGAGAAATGGTTGTGCAGAAGAACCTGCAGCTGACCTGCAGGGCTGAATTGTGCAGTTTTTGCAATGCATTATTTGTACACTTGCAAGCTCATGTAGTCCCAGATGAACTAGCTATACCATTTATGATTTTTGGCAAGCAGGCCCCCACTGCGAGTTTTAAAAAGACATTCTCCATCTACAAGCAAATTGCACAGAATACACACAGCCTTAAGCATAACCCTTCCCATGTGCAGCGCAGGTACACCTTGTGTCAGGAAACACAGTATTATTTTAGGAAAGCACACCAGCATGGTAGGCAGGAAATAGCTTTTTGCTGAAAAGGAAATGCCAGGCATCAAAAAGAGAAACAATGATCTTTGTTCCATCCTTCTGCACAGAGACTTAGCTTTTTTTCAGAAAAAAAGAACCACCCACAGGGTGACATTCTGCTTTACCCTCTACAGATTCTGACATTCTGCTTTGCCCTCTACAGATCATGTCCGAGACCAAGGCTACTCTTTACTCTGCAATTACACATAGCCTAAATTGCCAGGACTCAATTGAAAGCTACCACTGGTCATGATTATCTATGAATTAACATCTGTTAAGCTTTTTTTTTATCCCTTCAAGATCTCAAGGGTTGCACATGTGGTTTTTCCTCCTTTATGGTGCCCTTACAACAACCTTGTGAGGCTGATTAGTTGAGAGATAAGGACTGGAGCAGGGACTTGAACATGGTGCTCTTCAGTCCTATTCTAACCACTACATCCTACTGGTTTCATCCCTTCATTTCAATGCTGAAAGCCCCATATATGCCTTGCATGAAAAATCAGAGTGGTAACTGATGTTCTGATAAAGTTTTGGGTCCCCCCCCCAAACTGTGTGTTTTTAAATAGAAGAAGGAGGAGGAGGAGGAGAAGAAGAAGAAGAAATTAGATTTATATCCTGCCCTCCACTCCGAATCTCAGAGTGGCTCACAATCTCCTTTATTATCCTCCCCCACAAAAGACACCCTGTGAGGTGGGTGGGGCTGAGAGAGCTCTCACAGCAGCTGCCCTTTCAAGGACAACCTCTGCCAGAGCTATGGCTAACCCAAGGTCATTCCAGCAGGTACAAGTGGAGGAGTGGGGAATCAAACCTGGTTCTCCCAGATAAGAGTCCACACACTTAACCACTACACCACACTGGTTTAAATAGTTATAAACCTTTCTTTGCTGAAGGGCCACTTAATACCTACTGTAAATAAATAATGCAATTTAACAGTCATATGGCCATCAAGCACCAAGACTGTACCTCCTTGTGATCAAATAAACTTTCTTTGGGAAAGGCAATTTTTTGCTTGCTTTTCTTTTGTCACTGGAAACTGGTACTTGGCTGCAGCAGGCTCTGTGGTGGTGGGAGATTGGTACCATCTGGAGTTTTTGCTTCAAACATGTCAAGCTGTCACTCTGCAGGGTAAGGGTTTACGATGCCAGATATGTTTGCTGATTAGCTTTGCTGCACAGATGTTCCAAGGGCTTTCTTGGAGAGCCCTCAGTCAAGCAGTGAACTGCAGGTGAGCCTCTTTCAAATGCCCATAACAGAAAGAGATGAATCCTCTCAGATGGCTACTCAACAACAACTAACCAAAGTGTTTGGGTTGCCTCTTGCAAAAGGCCTTACTGTTCTCTCCCTGAGCAAACAAAATATGATGGTCCTCATGGCTGTATCCAAGAGATGCTGCTGTGTGTGTTCTGTATTGAAGCACGTGGGCATTGTTGCCAGGCTAGGTGAGCCTTTGTTTGTCTTTCATTAAAAGAAACCTACCTTCACTGGCCTGTCACTGTTGGCAAAGTTATTAATAATGGACAGCGACTCTTGGAATCTTGAACCTCCACTGAGTGCGACATCAGCTATCAGCTGGCTCACAGCAATGATGATCTGTTGGGGAAAACAGAGGGTTTGTTTTTTCACCTGGTTTCAAATGTGAGCAGATGCACGTGATACCCAACGAGAGTGCGGGATATAAACAATGCCATCTCTGCTGCCATCTGACAATCCCAGGGAGGCTGCTAAGGATCACTCCAGTTACGCAAGAATGATAAATTTTCTGTTTCTTTTGGCTCATAGATGAGAGTTTGGTTTGGAAATTGTTTTAAATAAATTCTAACTGCATGTCATGAAAGAGCTACTGGCATGCTGAAGCATTATTTATGAAATCAACAATGCCCCCTCTGAACCTAAAGTACCCACCCAGCTATAGGAGGCTTGCTGCTGTGTCTATGCATGATTCAATGCATCTGGTCTTGGCTCCTATGAATCTGTCTCTGGTGGGGGGACTGGGGAGAGGTGAGGCAGATGATCCTGCTGTGTCTCTGCTTCAGGTATTAAGGACTCCCAAGGCAGAGATGCAGGATTACCTGCTTCAGAGGAGGTGGCTTTTTGTATCTCTGCAGGAGTGACTACTGTACGTTTACACACTTTAAAATCTATAGTGCTTCCGGGATGCTAGAGAGTGATGTGCACCTCCAATTTTAACAAAGAAAAATGAAGTGTACTTTTTTTGGAAACTGCTCATGCAGAACTCTTGCCCCTTTACCCAGGCTGAAAATAAAGCTGAGAAAACTAGAGTGGGGTGTTCCAAATGTGAAACTCTTGCACATGACAGTCCAAAAAGTAAGACAAACTGCCAGAACAGTACGACATTTCATAGTGGCATCATGTTTTAAAGCCAAAAACACATTGGGTGTTTGTTTTTCTCTTGTCAGCCTGTACTCCCTAATAAGTCTGTAAAAGTTATAATATCAATAACACTATCTATTTAAGCATCTAAAGGAGCAATCCTACGTACTTGAGAGTAATCCCCACTGAAATCAGTGGGATTTAATGGGACTTAAGAAGGCATCAGAGCTGGCTGTACGATAACTAGGCCCCATACAAAGTATCATAAAAACTGAGGCTGAGTAGAAGGGCTAAGAGATGTCAGCTACGAATCAGAGGCTTTGTTCTGCTAGCACAGGCACTTTCCTCTGGAGACTTCCCTGGCAGCAACACTTTCTGTGACAGGAGAAGCCCCCTTCTACTAGTGGAAAGCACCCCCACTAACAGAACCGATTAGCAGTATCCAACCCAGAAAGAAAATGGCATGGGAGAGAAGGCTGAAAATCATCCTTCCCCTCTGTTCCCAAGCTGAATTAGGCCCCAGAAAGCTTGGGAATGTAAGTTCCCCGATGTCATGAACAGAGCTTTTTTTGTAGCAGGAACTCCTTTGCATATTCAGCCAAACACCCCTGATGTAGCCAATCCTCCAAGAGCTTACAGAGCTCTTAGTACAGGGCCTACTGTAAGCTCCAGGATTGGCGACATTAGGGGTGTGTGGCCTAATATGCAAAGGAGTTCTTACTACAAATAAAGCCCTGATCATGAGTGAGGCAGGTCAGGGAATCACCAACCCAGTTTGGGACACATATTGTCTCGGTTGGCCCTCAGAGAAACCACTAGCACTTAGGCCTGAAACTGTGCCCTCCATGCAATACAGGGGTAACAACCGTCATTCAAAACCAGTATTTGCTAAGCACTATTAAATTTCAAACAGCCTCCTCTGAACAGATTTACAATCACTCTAGTCATTTATTTATATTTAAGTAAAAGATTTATATCCTCCCCCTCTCCAGCTTTTAGTACGGCTTCTGAGTCAGCTTACAGAAACACAGCAATTAAAACATAGATTAACTCATATAAACTGTGGTTAGCAGCATGCCCAACCAAACCTTCTGTTTATAAACAAAGAAATAGCACCTGAATGTCTGTTGAGCACTCCATTATACCCTGTGGAGACTGGAGACCAAATTGATCCATGGGTATCTGGAGCTCTGGGGAAGGGCTGTTTTTTGAGATAGAGGCCCCAAATGTTCAGCATAGCGTCTGGTGCCTCACCTCTAAATCTACCCCAAGATTCAAAAAGACTGAAGCAGGGGGTCCAATTCTGTGAGCCCCAAAAGAAAGTGTCCCCATCCTCCAGTATTTCCAGTTAAATGGGATGGTCAGAACTCCCTTGAGTTCAATCGTGCTTGTCACAACCTTACTCCTGGCTCCACTCCCAAAGACCCCAAATATTTCCTGAGTTGGACCTGGCAACCCTATCCACAGGCCTCTGAGGATGGAGGCATGCAGCTTAATGGCCTCTGCTCAACCTTTAATCAATGAGCAAGCACATATGGGAGTAAGGGGGCTTTTAAGTTGCCCAGCCCCATTTAATTACAGATATAACCACAACTGAAGGAAGGAAGTTATTAGCACAATTGATCTGCAGAAGAGCTGAGCTCTTCTCCAAATACTGGCTCAGGAACCTTCTGTTTTCAGTTCCCTTCTTCCCCTTTCACTGACCTGGAGGTGAGTTCGTAGGAAGGTCTTTCGCTTTGTGAATTCAAAGTTGTTCCTCATGAGGAGGTACAGAAGGGCGGAGGCCTCATTCCGCGTCGAACTGAGCTTGGAGGTGCAGCACTTCAGGACCTCGTAGCAAAAGGCAGCACACATATTCACCCTCCCCTTGAAAAATGCCAAGGGAAACTGGACCAGCAAGAGGTCAAGGGTTAAAAACAGAAAGAGTTATTGTGATGAAATGTGATGAAAGCACATTTCAGCTGACCCTTTTCATTTCATTTTATTCGATTTATATCCCCCCCTCCCCACCGAGCAAACACTTCATTTCCCAGTCAGCCATATGAGGGCAAAAAGTCGACTCTGTTGCATATACCAACCCCTTTATGAGTAGTCTGGCTCCATTTTAAATGGCACCACCTAGTTGATAAGTATATGGGTGAATTGCAATGACGTTATAAGAAAAAAAGTCACAGACATATGGGCTCATTCTGATTGGTGCAGAAAGGCATGTGTTTTTATTATTTTTATAGCCCGGCTTTTGTTCTATAAAGTCCTCAAAGGGATGCACACTTTAAAAATGTATTTTGTCCCCCTCCCCTCTCATTACCAGTATATTTGTTTCTGTTGCTGAGTGAATGCTGAATGCTGCTCCAAACTTCTCAAAGGTAGTGGAAAAAAATTAGGTTGAAAGATTTTGTTTTTTAACAAGAAAACCAATGTGTTCAGGACTCCATTGTAGCAAACGTGGGATACGGAGCATGTCCAGCAGCCTTGTCTATTATTATTATTACCGTTCTCGGGGAGATTGCTCTTTCTCTCTCATGCACACACACACAAACACCTTCCCTACCTTGTTGATGAAAGCTCGCAGAGAAGCAAATACATGCTTGAGGGCTGCTTCGGACTGCCCATTTTTCAGAAAGGCAAGATGAATATCAAAAACCTTTTTCATCAGTGGGTTGTGGCCATCATTGTTTAAGAGCTGGTTCTGGAGAACAAGAAGAAGAATTACTTTCTCCAAAAAGTCACAGTGTGATACCTGCACACCCAATGGAGCTTTCCACTTGCAGCAGTCCTTGAGGGCTAGTTTGACACCTACAAGCCCTACAGATGAGGAGAGGCAGGCTGACAATCTGTTTTAGCCTAACGGATGGATGATCCCACTTTTCTGGCTATTTAAACAATTTACACAACTGACAACAAACAAAACAAATGCCTGTGCAGGCCCTAACCAAACCATTTCTTGTTGCATGACAATAATGGCTGAATTCAGATGTCATGATACAAGGTTGGTCTGTGATGGGTGGGGTTGTCAGACTTTGGGGGGTGGGGCATGAAGTTTTACAGGAATTAAAACTCCAGCCTATAGAGACCAGTTCCCCTGGAGGAGGGCACATTCAGTGGCATCACTTCCCTGCTTAGCTCCTCCACAAAAACCACTGCCCCCAAATCTACACAAATTCTCCAAACTAGAGTTGGCAGTTCTAGCGGTGGGCACAAATGAAATGTTTTAAAATAAATAAATGCTGCACTGGGGACCCTGAATTGGGTGGAAAGGCACCATTAGAAATGTTTTTAAACAAATAAAAACTCTTGTTCTTGTGTTTGCCTTATCCCACCCACTGCCCCCTTTCAGACAGAAAGTATAACCCAAATGCTGCCAACAGCGACATCAGCAACAACTAGTACAACAATGATAATCTTAGGGCAGCCAGCAGGTCAGATTCTTGGCTCCAGCCCACAGTCTGAACTGATTAAAGGAAAACTGCTCAGACAAAATGTAAACCTGTTTCAGTTAACACAGTTCACTGCTTCATAATAACTGTCTTATTAACCACACAGGACAGAGATTATTAAAATGTTAAATAAGTTTAATTTTTAAATGAACAAGGAATGACAATATGTAAGGCTATTATACCCCCAACAAACAAGTACTGGAAGAAGAAAATACTTCAGAAATTTTCCACTCCCATAATGCTTCAGTCACGTCCTGAAGTTCACAGGAACAAAACACTGATTTCCTAGAGTTACCATAATCACTGACAGAAAGGGCAATGGCATTATGAGATTACTGAGATCTACAATGAGATTCCTGGTTCAAAAGCCCTTCGTGTTATTGTGTTACTGTAATCAGGATATTTCCTGGCAGGAAAAGTGAGAATGGTATTGCTTCAAAGAAAACATTTAGAACTTTCCATGGAAAACATTCTCTTCTTTCTCCTGCTAACTGCCTCCTCTCTCCTTTCCTCAGATACTTCTTGCCACTTCTGGGGAGAAAACCAAGGCAGAAAATGTGGCCACTGTGGCACATGTCCTGATAATATCTAGATGAGACTACTGCAAGGTGCTCTTACATAGACCTGCCTTTCAAGAGTTTCCAAAAGCTACCATTAGTATAGAATGTTGCATTCAGAATGTTGATTGAAGTCGGTCGTAGGGACCATATTACTCCAATCTTGTTCCACATGCAGAGGTTCCTAGACTGCTTTCAGGCACAATTCAAGGTACTGATGTTGACCTTTAAAGCCCTATACAAATTGGGACCAGCACATTTTACAGACAGCCTGCTCCCATATGAACATACACAGCCACTATGGCTATTTCAGGGCTCCACTATGGGTGCCTCTTGTCATCTGAGGCAAGATGGTGGTGTCCAAGCTCTGGAACTCCTTGCCTCCAGGAGATTAATCTGTCCCCATCCCTCCACCATTGTCCTCCATCACTGCATGAAGACTTTTTTGTTTTGTTTGGCACTACCTCACTGACCATGTTTATGTATTTATTGTTGTTTAAGTGTGTGTGCATGCACTAAAAGACAAGTGATATGTCCAAAAATGTACAAACATTGATTTATGGCTTCTGAGGCTCTACTCTCTGACATAAATGACATATGAAATGAGTAGTGCACCAGCATGACCATGGCAGAATCCCATGCTTGAATCTTCTCTTGCAAGAAAAACCTTCTGCATTTAGAAAACTAGCACATAAGGGTTAGACTGGAAAACATCTCCTGATATGCTAGATTTTCCACATGGAGGAGTATATAGCATAATGGGTAGTGGAAGGATTCACTTCAGATGGAGGAAGACTGGCTGAAATCCTCTTCACAGGCTCCATGTCAATATTCCTAGACCATGGAAAACTAGAACATTTAGGGGAAAAAAGTTCTAGTGCAGTTTTCTCCCCAGTGTGCTAATCTTTTATAAGCAGGGAGCTTTTAATGCAAGCTAGGATTCAGACATCGAGATCCCTGGCCAGTTCAAGTGTCATTTACGGCACAGAATACAACCCCACCCCCAATCAATCAGGTGGAAATCTTCTGCATCACCTACTACTTGGTCCTTCACTGGGGATGTTGAAGCCCAAACCTGGTGCCTTCTGCAGGCCAAGCAGATGCTCTACAACCGAGCCACAGCCCCTTTCTGGAGATTTGTAGGGCCAAAAGCATAGTGGGCTTTGCTGGCTTGTAAGAAGCCAGAAGACAATTTATAATCACCTAGAACGAGTAATCTCAGCACAAGAGAGAGCAAAGGCTATGGAAAAGCAATGCTCTGCAGAGAATTCAACACGCACCTTGAAACACTGGGTGAAGAATGAAATGGTGTCGAGGACTGTCAGAGCCACTTCTGAGGCTGTGTTGCCCTCTAGCAGAGCCTGGTGCATGATGTCTGCTTCTGAGGTGCCAGCATCTGGGGAACAAAAGTTGGCTGAAGACAGACTTACAAGCACTGCTGCTCAATATTTACTCTACGCCTAGAAGATATGGAAGGCAAGGTTCTTTGGAGAGGATGGTGGTGGGCTGAAAGGACTACATGTTGGTCCAGTGGCTACAAGGCTCAGGACCAAGGCTTGGGTTAAAGACTGAGTTCTGCCATGGGCTGACTGACTAGACTTAAGAGTCCCATAATTAAATCTGGAATAACAGCCATTAGTTGAGGCTTCTAAATGTATTTTCAGACATCAGAGTACCCTTCAGACTTTAATGGAAAGGTATAGTTGGACAGAGGTAGCGATGCAACAATCCTCTGTAATGTGTGACAGCCACAAGAGGGATGATGCAACAGAAATAAATGTATTTATTTATTCAAAAAAAGTTATATACCATCTCTCCAAAAACCTGTTCAAGGCAGTGCACGTATATAAACAACATGATAAGAATAATTTAAAAGCAACACAAGTTATATAAGCCACTAAGAACAAGCATCTGGAACCATTCAGAGAAAAAAGCAGACCAAGCGCTGCAGCCAAGCCGCAGACTGGATATGGGAGCCAGCTGTGACTCTTGGTCCCTACGTACTGTGATTGAGTGTGAATGAGCTGTCTAAGCTGCTCAGGTGCTGGAGGCGGGCTTGCATGGTGCCAGCACGGCTTCGAAGGGCTGGCATTGTCTGCGACTTCCTGTCAACACCCATGAGCTTTGACAGCCAGGCATCATGAACCCTGAAGCAGAGAGGGGTGCAATGAGTATTGTTCAACAGTTCCCTAGAAAAATAGCAGGTTTCTGCTGAGTTAGTATTTGTCTACTTTGAAATTACTTCTAAAGATCCATGAGAACTTTTCATCTGACCCTCAATTTGCTTAGTGGATTGTCAAGATCATAAGTCAAGATCATAAGATCCCCGAATCGGTACCTAAAAAGCCCGAGATTTTTTTGCGCTCGGCACCAACGGGCATGCGCAGGCGTCCCAGTGCGCACGCTCGCTGGCGCCAGCGTGAGGATCCCGCCAGTTCCTTCCTGACCGCTGGAAGCCCCTACTGGAGGGAGACCATCAGCAGTGGGGAAGGAGGGCGGGTAGTGTGAATGCACAGATGACCACTCGAAGATCTACAGTTACAGGTAAGCAACCTGTCTACCTTCTTCGTGGTCTCTGTGCTTCACACGCATGGGAGATTAGCAAGCAAGACACACATGGAGGCGGGAAGACAGTCATCCAGAAGAAACAGCTTGCACCACCGCAGCTCCCAGATGAGTCCTCTGTTGAGCATGCACGTCCAGCACGTAGTGCTTCATAAAGGCATGTGGAGAGGACCAGGTGGCAGCCTTGCAAATGTCCGTCAGGGAAATGCCTTTCAGGAACGCCACTGACGTCGCCATCGCTCTTGTAGAGTATCCGCAAATAGGCCCAGGTAACGGCTTCTTAGCCAACAAATAACACTGTTGAATAGTCTCAGTGAGCCATTTTGAAAGCCGCTGAGACGAGATTCTGGAACCTAACTTAGGAGCAGCATAAGAAACAAAAAGATGCTGGTCCTTATAAAAACTCTTGGAGCGACTCAAATAAAACAATAAGGCACGCTTAACATCTAAAGCATGCAACCTACGTTCCTCATCCAAGGAAGGTGTAGGATAAAACGTGGGCAACCAAACTTCTAAGTTAAGATGGAACTGAGAAACCACTTTGGGGAGAAAGGAAATATCAGGAGCTAAGGACACTCCAGACTCCTGAAAAGCTAAATATGGGTAGTCACAACGCATAGCCGTGAGCTCCTCTGCATGGGGTGCTGATGTGATGGCTACCAAAAAAGCAGTCTTCCAAGATAGGAGCTGTAACGAGCATGTGGCCATCGGCTCAAAAGGACGCCGAGTCAGCCTGTCCAACACTAGAGTCAAATCCCAAAACTGTGGGAGTGATCTCGAAGGAGGATGAAGCCTAAGCAAACCCTTCAAAAATCTCTTAGAATGAGGGTGTGCAAAAACTGAATGCCCCTCCACTGGTTCATGGAATGCAGATATTGCCACCAGATAAACTTTAATGGAGGAAAAAACAAGGCCAGCATCCACCAGAGATAACAAAAACTCAAAAATAACCGGCAGTCCCACCCTCTGAGGCGAAACTGTAGGATCAACTAAAAACTGAAGAGACTTCCACCACTTCCTATCATAAGAAGCACGGGTAGACAGCTTCCTGCTATTCAGGAAAACGTGTTGGACTCTGCTGGAGAACTCACAGGGTCGATGAACCACGCTGTCAGCTTCAGGTGGGGCACGTTGTGATGGGATACATGACCGTCCTGAGCTGACAGAAGATCCGGTTCCGCCGGAAACTGGTAGAAGACCCTCCTCACCAGTTGGAGCAAGATTGGGAACCAGTTCTGCCGAGGCCACCACAGAATCACCAGGATGCAGCATGGTCTCTCTCTTGCGATCTTGTTGACCACCCTTGTCAATAGTGGCAGAGGTGGGAAAAGATATAGGAACCGACCTTCCCACGGGAACAGCAGACCGTCTCCCAACGACTCTGGATCCAAGCCCTCTCTGAAGCAGAACAGAGGACACTTCCAGTTCTCAGCTGTGGCAAAGACATCTACCTGAGGATACCCCCAGAGCTGAAACACGGGTTGAAGGAAGTGCCACTGTATCTCCCACTCGTGCGGGGAAGCTGCACCCCTGTTGAGGGAGTCTGCTTGCAGGTTGAGTACCCCTGGAAGATGCGCAGCCTTCACAAAGATGTCGTGGTCCAGGCACTCCGACCACAGTTCCAGTGCCAGCGCACAGAGCCGTCGAGAAACTGTCCCTCCCTGTCTGTTGATGTAACACAGGGCAGTGGTACTGTCCGTAAGCAGAGCAACAACCTTCCCCGCCACCATGGGGTGGAAGGATCAAAGAACAAAATGAACTGCCAGCAGTTCCAGGTAATTTATATGGCAGTGAGTCAATTTCAAAGGCCAAGGGCCCCCCCCCACACAGAGCGTCCATGTGGGTCCCCCAACCCTATAAAGACGCATCTGTTGTGATCATCACTGTTGGTACAGGTAGGTGGAAGGGAGCTCCGTGACAAATGTTGTCCTTTGATTTCCACCACTGCAGTGTTTGAAGTGTTACAGGTGGAATTACAAACCTCTTTCGAGGTGAGTCCCTTAACGGTTGAAACTGACGAAGAAACCAAAGTTGTAGGCCTCTCATCCTCAGCTTCACAAAGAGCAGCACGCTTGTAGTGGCCGCCATCTGCCCCAGCATCCGCTGCAGATGCTGCGCCGTGCCCCATTTTCGACTCTGCAGAAGTTCGACAAGGTTGATAATGTCCATCGCTCTCTGCTGAGGCAGCAAAGCCCCTATGAACTGAACTGTCCGTGATGAAGTAAGGTGTGATTTCTCCAAACTGACCTGCAGACCCAAGGTGTGAAGAAGACGAAAAGTGGTGGCAATACGGTTTGACAAACTTTCCTTCGACTCCGCCACAAGGAGCCAATCGTCGATGTATGGAAAGACGACTATCCCTTGAAGCCGGAGGTGGGCAGCCACAATGCTCATCATCTTTGTGAATACCCGAGGTGCAGTGGACAAGCCAAATGGAAGGGCCTTGAACTGGAAGTGTTGAGAACCTACTGCAAACTGAAGGAAAGGTCTGATGCTGCAAAACGAAGGATTGATGCTGACGTGGAAGTAGGCATCCTTGAGTTCCAGCATTGCCATCCAGTACCCTTGGTTGATGAGGGGCAGAATTGTTTGCAGAGTGGACATTCTGAACTTCTGGTACAGAATAAACTTGCTGGGAACCAGGAAGTAACGAGAGTAGAAGCCTCCCGTCCTGGCCTCCACTGGGATCCGTTCTATGGCATGTTTCTGTACGAGGTTGCTCACCTCCGCCAGCAGAGGTGGGGAAGGGGGTGTGGTGATTACCACAGATTGGTTCGGAATCTGAGCAAAATCTATTTTGTAGCCTTCCGCGACAATGGAAAGTGCCCACCTGTCCACAGAGATGGACTCCCAGGCTGACAGGAATGGGCGGAGGCGGATAGACGAAGAAGACGCGTGCTACCAGAAAGTCAAAGGCCCTGCTTTTGAGGGCGAGCACCCTTGGACTTGCCGGTGGTCTGTGCAGAAGCATAGCCGTTTCTATTGTTCCCCCTGTATGGGGACCTATTCTCAGGTTGAGCAGAGCGAGGTCTCCACTGCTGTTCCGGGGAGAACTTTTGATATGGCTTCTTTGACCAAGGTTTGTTCCACTGTTTTGGTTTCGTAGTTCTGGAAGACACCAGGACACCCAGGTTCCTGGAAGTTTTTATGCTTTTATCCATTTCCTGGAGTGCATTGTCGGTGGTCGAGCTGAAGAGGCCTTCGCCCTCAAAGGGCAGATCTTCAACGAAGGCCCTGTGTCTTGCTGGAGGGCCATTGACCTGAGCCAGGAGTGGCGGCGGAGGCAGACAGCAGAAGTGATGGTTCTTGCTGAGATGTCCACCATATGCTTTGCTGCAGCCAGTTGTTTGGCTACAGCAAAGCCTTCCTTCTGCAACTTCTTTGCAGCAGACCTCTTCTCCTCACTCAGGGAAGACAAGAGGGGGGTAAGTTGTTCCCACACTGAGTATTGGTATCTAGCCATGCACGCAGCATAGTTAGATAGCTTTACTCCCAGAGCCCCAGCAGAGTAAAACTTCCTCCCAACGTTGTCCAGCTTCTTTCCCTCCTTGTCTGCTGGAGAGGAGTGTGTCTTGTGGGCCTTTGACGAGGAGGATATCACCACCGAATTGGGCTTTGGATGTGTGAAGAGAAATTCAGCACCGGCCTCTTGGACGCAGTACATGTGGTCCAACCTTCTTGATGACACAGGTGTAGAAGCAGGCTTCACCCAGGGCTCCTTCACCGCCTGTAAGATGACCTTCGTAACAGGCAGGGCAACCGCTGTAAACGTATCCCGCTGCATGATGTCGAATACAGTGTCATCTCCAAAGGGTTGCGGTTGTGTCATCGGGAGAGAGGGGGAGAGTGCCATCCTCTTCACCAGGTCCCCATACGACTTTAGATCCTCCAATGGTGAAATGGGAAGATCCTCAGCGGTATGAGACACTGGTAAAGGTTCCAAAGCCCTGTCTGGATCGTCGGTATCGACCTCGGAGTCCGACGATGAAGACTCTCTCCTCAAAGAATGTTCCAGGAGCACTGGCGTTGACTCTCTGATGGGTGACCAGATTGACACCGATGACCTAGGCTGGACTTCCTCCACCACCACGCCGCGTCTTTCGGGCGGGACAGACATCGATGCCAAGGGACGCCGCCTAGAATGCTGGGAAAGCCTCGACATATGAGATGCCTTGGATTGCCGGTCCTAGTCTGCAAACTCCCGAGGGGGTTACCACTGGTACGGCGGGTATGGATAGGCATAGGGAGGCCACTGGCGCTGCTCCCATGGTGAAAGCTGTGGGAAGCGGCAAGCTAAAGTGGTCGGTTCCAGCTCTCTCCGAACTCTTGCCTGATCCAGCAGTGCCAATGGCTCCATCGGTGCCGACACCTCCATCTCCGAGACAGAGTCGCTCTCACTGCGACGCCTCGACCCCGAAAAATGGGAGTGCTGAGTGAGGTCGATCTCTTGTTCCGATGCCAACAGACGCAACTGCTGTGAAGCGCTGCCTCTCGACACCGAAGGGCTACAATGTGGGGACGCCAAGATCTTCCTCGGTGGAGTGATCGACATCGATGTCGAAGCATCATAAGGGGAAGGAGTGCGGGACAATCTCTTCTTCCGCTTCTCCTTAGATTTCACCTTCTTCGGTGTGGATGATTGGGTCCCCAAGTCATCCCGACACTTCTTAGCTGGGGTGTCCACTGACCCTTCAGAAGGTCGCTTTGTGGAACGCCCGCACTCGACTGGCATCTCGATCCTGATCAGTGATGTATCGGCCGATGTGACCGTCGGGGCCACGGCCTCTCCCTTCGGTACCGACGGGCCCAATGCCAATCTTTTGAGGACGAAGTGCCGACTCAACCAACGCAGCTGAAAGCCTTGCCGCTCGCTCCTTGCGAGTTTGTTTGGAAAAACTCAGGCAGTGCGAGCAAGAATCCACACGATGTCCCTCACCCAAACAAAGGAGACAGATAGAATGGCCATTGGAGGGGGGCAATCTTCTTCCCACAGGAGTGGCACCTCTTTAAAAAACCCCAACGTCTTTCCATAGACGCCAAGGAAAAAACCCACCCAGGAAAGTCTCTGAGGGGAAAAATGGGGGAAAACTGGGCCCCGAAGGGCAAGTCCAACAATTTTTTTTTTTGCAACACTAACTATCTAACAACTAACTAACTAACTACACTAAGAACTCATGGGGAGGGACGGTGGCTCAGTGGTAGAGCATCTGCTTGGGAAGCAGAAGGTCCCAGGTTCAATCCCTGGCATCTCCAAAAAAGGGTCCAGGCAAATAGGTGTGAAAAACCTCAGCTTGAGACCCTGGAGAGCCGCTGCCAGTCTGAGAAGACAATACTGACTTTGATGGACCAAACGTCTGATTCAGTATAAGGCAGCTTCATATGTTCATATGTTCAAGAAAATAACAAACGGGCTATATACAACAAGAAAGGCAATCCTAAGATTACTTTACCGACCGGGGACACGAAAGGAGATCCTCTCAGCGCAGCAGTCAGAAAGGAACTGGTGGGATCCTTGTGCTGGCGCCAGCGAGCATGCACACTGGGATGCCTGTGCATGCCCGTTGGTGCCGAGCGCAAAAAAATCCCAGACTTTTTAGGTACCGATTCGGGGATTGGCGCAGGTGCTCTATCCCATGAGTGTGAAGCAGAGAGACCACGAAGAAGATCTGATTAATAGCTTGAGGGTCAAGTGTCATTAGGAGCCGCAAAGTGAGTGAACATGCTCAGAGCTTTGTTTGTAGAACAAGCCCAGCAGGAACTCATTTGCTTATTAGGCCACACTCCCTGATATCACCATTGACAACTGATATCACCATTGTTTTACATATCACCACTGTTTTACATAGGGGTTTTTTGGTAGAAAAAGCCCGGCAGGGACTCATTTGCCTATTAGGCCACACCCCCTGACACAAAGCCAGCCGGAACTGCATTCCTGTGCGTTCCTGGTAAAAAAAAAGCCCTGAACATGCCACATCTGTGGGTCCCTGCTCACTTCTGAGGACTCTGAGTTGGGATCAGTGTCCCCTCTAACTTGAGTTAGTGTGAGCTAGCTCACAGTTTTTTAGCCTCTAGCTTGCACAGTTAAAAATGGCCCCAGAGCAAAATAGTTTATGCAGAAACTCACAACTATGATGCCAGTAGCTCACAAAGTAGAATTTTTGCTCACAAGACTCCCCAGCTTAGAGGGAGTATTGGTTGGCATGTTGGCTTTTCCTGTTTCCAGTATCAGATGAGGTTGGCACAGGAAACAGGAAGAGCCAGTGTTCCGTTTGGGAGCCCTCAAAAGCAGACAGAGACCCAGGTGTGGTCTTCTAGCTTAAAAACAACTTCCCCATCCTTGCTGGTTTGGAACCTTCTTTATGCAAAGCATGTACTTTGCCTTTATCCGAAGCCACAAGTGACAAAACAGAGAATCTGTCTCTGTGCTCTGCTGTGCCTTAATGTAAATCATGCAGGGTTGAAGGTCAAATGAGTTCTAGGGCCACTGTTCCCTCTAAGCTGCAGAGTCCTGTGAGCAAAAATTCTACTTTGTGAGCTACTGGCATTAAAGTTGTGAGCAACTGCATAAATTAGTGTGCTCTGGGGTCATCCTTCCTGAACTAAAACAAAAATGTGTGAGCTGGAGGCTAAAAATCTGTGAGCTAGCTCATGCTGACTCAGCTTAGAGGGATCAGTGGTGCAGGGAAGCTAGTGTTCCTCTTCCATAATAATAGAACTCAGGAGCAGCCAATGAAGTAGAAGCACAGCTGACTCAGGACAGAAAAAGGAGGACTAGTTTCTGGAACTCACAGAGAACAGTGATGCTCCTAGCTTAGCCACATTCATGATGGCTAAACAAAGCATCAGTATTTACAGGCAGCGTATCTCTGAATAACAACTTGGGGAACAATAAAGGATGGCCTTGGTGCCCTGACCTGGATAGCCCAGATAAGCCCGATTTCACCAGATCTTGGAAGTTAAGCAGGGTCGACTCTGGCAAGTACTTGGATGGCAGACCTCCTGTCAGGAGGACAGGGGCAGGCTTTATTCAGCCACCCCTCTGAATATCCTCCAGGCCCGCAGTAGGAGCCAGATGCCAGAGGTCACCAGAAGTCCAGATGCGCACGCACACACACATGCAAAATACAAACAAAAACCCTCCCCACAAAAAAGGATGGCCTTAGCCTCCATGTCTGCTTGTGAGACTTCTGGGGGCATCTCTTTGGCCACTGCAGGAAACTAGAAGCTGGTCTAGAGGGATCTTGTGGTGTGCTTGTAACCTCCAGGACTCTCAGTTCTTAGCCCTTTGGTGCCCAGCATTCAGTTCCTTCTTGCTTTTGGCTTTCCCCAAGGCACTAGCAAAGTCTGCATATACCAGGTCTCCTTGCATCTTGCTAAAAGCCATGGAAACTTTTTTTCCTTTGGGGTGAATTTCAGGACAGTAGGCAACAGTGCCCTCTGCTGTGACACAAGTTCATCCAGGCTTATCTGTCTTTCTCCACCACAAAAGAGACAAATCAATTACTCTCCAAAAGGATTAAAAGTAATTACTGAAATAACAACAACAACAACAACAACAATACCTGGCAATATTTCTTTTCCCGACATATCTAAAGTGATACAGACACACCCTGGAGGAAACAAAAAAAATGGGAAAAGATCCAAGTAAATTTAATAACAGTGAAGCACCTTTGTGTATAGACTTGTTTTAACCCTCCTCTGAATTCTAGGAGGCAGAGGGAGTTGCTGGAAGATATCTGACCTGAACTGGGTTCCCAGGCACTTAAGAAATAAGTTCCTTTGTACTCTCTGAGCCACAGTCACATTGTGAGTGTAGTTTATTCCTGGATGCTCCACTTACTGTCCCCCAAAGAAGTGGACCCCCTTACAATAAACAGTAAACAAATTAACGTAATCAAGAATATATGCTATAAAATTATACATACATTTATTACAAGAAGAGGGTTTACAGTGTAGGATATCCCCCCGGTTTACAGTGTAGGATATCCTAGGCTTTCATATCTCTGTCTGTTTTTGTTTGTTTTAAAGCTAAAAGCCAAGCTAAGCAACACACAGGAATGTGTGAATAGTTTTCCAATTTTATTTTAACTTGAACAGTTGCTGTAAGAGGCCACCATTTAACTGGAAAAACATGCAAACATGGAATCTGATAATCCCAAGTGGAATTCTACTTTCTGGGAGCTTCTATTTTCTTTCTTTTAAAAAATGCAGATATGGAATAATTTTTTTAAAAAACTTACTCTAGGAGGACAAGGATGTTCATCAGTTCCTGAGGGGATACTTTGTTCCAGTAGGTTAGCAAGGTTTCTGAAAACAAGACCAAACAGCTCATTGGGTCTGATGTCCTCCCTTAGCCCAGAACACAGGGCTTTGGAGTTCACCATGAAGTTATCCTCACAGATGCATATGAAAAGGTTACCATGAGGGTAGGGTAGTGGCCAAATAAGTCAGATGAGCATCTTTGTTTCAATGTGCCAAGTGAGCATATGCAAACAGACAGCAAGTGACAGCAATGTGCCAAGTGAGCATATGCAAACAGACAGCAATTGTGCAAGCAAGGCAGAACATGCAGGCTTGCAGGTGTGAAGATACTTTTCTCAGTAAGAGAAAAAATGATGATGCCCCACCCCCCAAAAGAAATTTTCTTGGACATCTATTGGCAGTGTAGGGCTTGTATCATATCATAGGGCCACAAAGTTACAAAGCTTTTGGCCATGGGTTGCTTTCTTTGCTCTTGTTTACATGTCTAAATACTGCCAACAAATTCCAAGTAACAATCTTGGAGAAAGTCCATCTATATTCATTGAGTGCAACACACTGACTGATTTAAAACTTCCAGCGCAGCCTTCAGAATGAAGGAAGGTTCCAATCCACTGGTCTAACAAATCACACAATCACATAAATCAGAGGCTGCACTTCAATAGTGGTAGTTTCTTATGTAAAAAGCCGGGTCATACTGTATCCACTTGGGGAAAATGTCAAATGTGCCTTTGCTACAAAGCTACTAACCTTCAGAAATCATTTTAATTACATAAAGGAAACACACAAGGAGGCTCCGAATTTCATACTGGTCCAGTCGCCCATACTGGGAAACACTGCTGCGTGTAGAGCTCCTCCGCATCTATTTTAACGAAAACACACCAAGAAATGAAGATTCACTAACAGGTCACAAATACCAGCAGAGTAGCTGCATTGGTTTGGTGAAGTAACAAAAACGAGAAGCACACATACTGGATGAGGGATACACTTTTGGGTAGCAATGTATGTAAACAAGATCTTGCGGTACAAGTGGACTGTAAGTTAAATATGAGCAGTCAGTGTGATGCAGTGGCAAAAAAGGTTAATGTGGTCTTAGGATGTATCAGGCATAACATCCAAAACGCACAATACCATAGTCCTGCTGTAAATCGCTTTGATCATGCTGCACCTGGAGTACTATGTTGGTGGAACAGCCACTGAAGCTGGAGGAGGGTTACAAACTATTTTTGGTCAAGTGATAGGATGGGGTAGGATCTACCCCATTAAGAACAGAACATTCCAGGCTCAAGCCCCGGTCTCAACTCCATCAACTGATCTCTGCTACACTGGTCTGGGGAACATCCATTCCTGGTCTAAATTCAGCTCCAGACAATGATGGTTCCAGCTTGGTCCTGAGAGGTATGTTTTGATGGGGGTTGCTTCACCTGTAGCACTATGATCTGTCCAGTTATCCACACCTCTGGTCACAATCAGATTAGACAATTGAAATGTGTTCTATATGGGGCTGGCTTCTGAAGACTCTTCCAAAGCACCAAATGGTACACAGCGCAGCAGTAAGACAGCTTGTTGTAGCAGGTTCATGTTGTAATAGTTTTAAAAGACCTAAATTGGCTACTTATTTGCTTCCAGGAACAAGTACTGGTTTTCACATCCAAAGTTTTAAATGGTTTGAGATGAAGATGACTGATGGTGCCATCCTTAGTAGAGTGGATTGAAGTCAATGGGCTTGTATCCATTTAGGATTGCTCTGCCTAGGACCATCTCCATCTGTCAATTAAGGTCCTCAAATGGGTCATGCTCTAAGAGTTTCTTCTTTCAGACTTCAGATGCACTGGATAAAAACCATTTTTTATTAACCCAAACCACTGATTGATTTTGGTCTAAGTTATTTTTCTCCCTTTCTCTCCAATGTCCAGCTGCTGTCAAGTTTTTTTATTTTTAATGCTTTACTGCAAGTGTGTATTTTGATGGTTTAATGGGAGATGCTGCGGTTTTTAAACATTGCTTTTCAAAATGATATGCAGACCACCTTACAAGCTGTGGATAAGTGCGGCAGATGAGAGTTAAAAAAACCCCACCAAACTGAAATAGTGACATTACATTTTCATTGGTGCTACACTGCTCAGGAGATCCGGCCCCGCCTTCTGAGCTGACAGATCCTCTGGAGTCGTCCCTCTTAATGGTGAGCCCATTCTGGAAAGCTGCACCATAAACTAAAAAAAAAGAGACATGAGTCAAGAAAATGTTTCATGCTTGCTACAAGGCTTTTTTTTGTAGAAGAACTCCTTTGCATATTAGGCCACACACCCTGATGGAGCCAATCCTCCAAGAGCTTACAGGGTTTTAAGTACAGGGCCTACTGTAAGGTCCAGGAGGATTGGCTACATCAGGGGTGTGTGGCCTAATATGCAAAGGAGTTCCTGCTACAAAAAAAGCCCTACTTGCTGACATATTTTTAGTTCTTGTGTTTTAGTTGAAATTGTTTTAGTGCCTATGTTGGGCTTCATATTAATGTTTGCTGGCCTAGCTGAAAGGTGGGACATCAAAAGTTTGAACAATTGAGCAAATGCTCAAAATTGGCTTTCAGTGTGACATGACTGTAAGGCTGCCCACCCCAAACTAAATCCAAAAACAACTGGAATTCTTTTCTAACATCCTAGTAATATATTACACAGCCAATGGTTACCTTGCTAGCTCTTTGGACGCATGAACAAAATTCCTTCATGTGAGCTGTGCCAGCACAGGTAAATTTTAATCAGCTCAATAACAGCAACAAAAAGCATCCATTGGTTTGAAAAATTGACCTCTGTTGTAATTAAATTTTGCAAATGTTAAATTATGGAATTCACTGTTGGTAGAGGTAATGATGGCCATGAGCACAGATGGCCTTAAAAATAGATTAGGCAGAGACGTGAAGGTCCAGTGGCCATGGTGGCCAAAGGGAACCTCCCCATTCAGAGGCAGCAGACCTCTGAATACCACTGCAAGAAGGCAACAGAAGAGGAAGGCCTTGGCCTCTGTGCTCTGTTTGTTGGCCCTCCAGGGCAACTGATTGGCCACTATGTGAAAGAGGATGCGGGACTAGATGGACCAGTGCTCTGAACCAACAGGGCTCTCCTAAGGCTGGGATATTTAATATGCCTTGTTTTCACCCACACCTAACATATGCAAATATAACATGACAAGAACAGAGTATTAAAATCATTCTTAAATAAATAACCTACTTTGCATGGCCTTACATTGCTATAAGGACAGACACTATGGGTGATTACAGACTGTCGTCCCCCCCGCTTCCTCGATCGTGTGGGAAGGAAGGGGGGAGGAGATGACGGTAGCAGTGGCTGCTCTTTCAGCAGCTCATCCTTCCCACTGCTGCTGCCCCCTCACTGATAGTGAGCCTCTGGAGCCAGTTTACCCACTGATTATCGGGAGGGGGGTTACATACCCCGGGAAGCCCCGGCCGCTCCACTGCCCCTTCCCAGGCATTGAAACGGTGGGGACTGTTTCATCCACCCAAACTGCCTATCTGTTATCACCCTATTATCCCTATCTACAGACTAGGAAAGTGAGGCTGAGGGAGATTAAGCAACCGACTACCACTTGGTGAATTCACTGGGGTGGAATTTCAGGTCCAAATCTACCTATTACTCCACCTCTGATCCCCCCCAGTCCAATAAATATACTACTAGGGCTGGAGGGAAAGCAAAGAAAAGGAAAGGTTTCCTGTGCAAGCACCAGTTGTTTCCGACTCTGGGGTGACGTTGCTTTCACAGCGTTTTCACAGCAGACTTTTTACATGGTGGTTTGCCATTGCCTTCCCCAGTCATCTACACTTTCCCCCCAGCAAGCTGGGTACTCATTTTACTGACCTCGGAAGGATGGAAGGCTGAGTCAACCTCAAGCTGGCTATCTGAAAACCCAGCTTCTGCCAGGGATCGAACTCAGGTTGTGAGCAGAGCTTAGGACTGCAGTACTGCAGCTTTAACATTCTGCGCCACAGGGCTCTTAGGGAAAGCAAAACTTATATCTAAATTACTTTGAAAAGAGAGATTCAAACCTAATGTGAGTTTGCTTACGTGTTTCTTTATCAACAATGAGGCTTGACCTATTGGAAGGTGGTGTAAAATTACACATAAAGTCATCTCTGGATATCTGCAGGGAAGGGAAAAGACAGAAGGTTTCAGAAAGTGCATAATTTGGCTTGTGCTCAAATGCAAAAGTGAAAGATAAACGGAAAGCTAACTCAGTAGCTATTTCAAAACTATCAGCAGCCATTACAGCTAAATGGAGCCTCCAAGTCCAAAGGGAGTAAACTTCTGGATATCAGTTGTCGAGATAGGCGAACAGTGGGTGGGAAGGCTGATCTTCATGCCATGCTTGGTGGGTTCTGGAACCATCTTGGGAACAGTGTGCAGGATTAATTGGACTGTTGGTTCTTGACCCTGCACAGCTATCGAAGTGCATACTTTCCCCATGACCAGTTCCAAGAATAGCAAGAATGTTTAAGTCAACAACTTTAATCACATATCTGGGCCTTTACAAGTAAACTAGAAAGACTTCCAAGAGGGATGGGAAGAGACTGCTGGAAGGAAAATTAGGAAGCTGGGAACTACTTTAGGCAGGGCAGAGGTGAGGAGGAGAGCTTGAATCTACACCCTCAAGGAGCCTGAGATTTAAGGATGCAGCCACTGCAATAGCCAGCACCCCAGTTCTGAGACTTGCAGAGCCTCTCCACACTTACGGATCTGCTGTTCCATTGCAAATGTGAATGCCTCTGTATCCGAATTAGCAATGAAAACTGCACAGGGAATCGTCATCATGTAGACACAGCTTAACAGCATTTGACCTGTCAAATGACTGGTAATAGAACTAAATGGGACCATGGCAAAATAGACTGGAAATCTGGAAACCAAATACCTCACTGTCTCAACAACTAAATATATAAAATAAAGCTACTAAAATTTTTAAATTCTTACAATATTGTACTCAAATACAAATATAAACTATCATCAACCATAAAGGTTCACATTGCTTTTTCTGCAGTCTCTCTACTGAGTACTCCATAGGTTCAAGTCCTCACTCCAAAAATGTCCAAAAATGAATACCAATGGATTACTGCTCCTTGTTGCTCCATTTTGAAAAAACTTTTTTTTTTTCGTTTTGTTGTCAATCCAAAAGGATTGTGCTGGTGCTCTGTTTCTTTAATTTTTGATGCCACTTCTCAGTCAGTATAGAGTATCCAATTTGATATATTTTCTCACCTGGACATTTATGCTAATCTCATATAATTGCTGGGTTCAAGTAGACAGCATAAGGTTGACTCAACCTTCTGTTCTTCTAAGGTCAGTAAAATGAGTACCCAGCTTGCTGGAGGTAAAGTGTAGATCACTGGGAAGCAATGGCAAACCACCCTGTAAAAAGTCTGCCAAGTAAATGTTGTGATGTGACAACACCCAATGGGTCAGTAATGATCTGGTGTTTGCACAGGTGACTACTTTTACCTTTTACATATTATTTACTTCACAGAACATAGTAGCCATTGCTACAAAATGGAACAACAACAGTAATCCATTGGGATTCATTTTTGTAAAATTTTGGACATTTTTGGGAAGTTCGAGTGAGGACTTGAGTCTGGATGTGTTCATACGCACATATACATATGGAGTACTCAATAGGGAGACTGCAGAAAAAGCAATGTGAACCTTGGTGGGTGGTGATATTTTGTATTTGTATTTGAATACTATATTGTAAGAATTGAAACACAAGAATTTCAGTAAATTTATTTTATATATTTAGTTGTTGACATGTGAGATATTTGGTTTCCAAAAATGACAGGTAATGCCAGCCTTATTCTATGGTGCACCATCAATTTGCATAGATTGTATCAACTTATCAGGCCTACCTGTTACCCCATGTATCTGAGGGGATACAGGCATATCCTACACGAGATAGATAACTTTTGGGAAGATTGGTAAGGGTGAGCTAAAGGTCTTTCAGGGAAGGATCTCCACCATTCCTAATCTTCTCATTAAAGGATATTTGATCAACTACCAAGGAAACTCCAAGGCTCCCTGGAAACCAGTTTGAAAATGAGGTAAACTATTTATAAATCTAGCTAAAAATACACTTCTTCATTTCTGAGAAAGATTCAAAGTATCTCCAAGATTGCTCACAGAACTTGACATGCCAGTGCAACAGTACAGGGTGTCCCGGCCAGCCAGGCGCTGAATATTCTCCAAAAGAAGTCCAACCAAAGGCAAATACAGCTGGGCTATTTTGGCCTGTTGGTTCTGTAAGACAGAATTGGGGAGAAATGAGGATTTCAAAAGCAAACGATTATGAGCATGAGACCAGAAAGTCCTCTTACAATTGAAATTAACTGGAATGGCACAAGGCCATTTTCTTGTGTATCGCCTGTTTATTTCCATGGCGTTTGCATGGCTTGTGCTGTACCAAAATTTAAGCTCTATGTAGGCAAATGCATAGAGCTTCAGAGTGTACCACAAATATCCAGTTGCAATTAATTATTATTCTTAACAACATTTTCACTGAATGCATCATCCAAGGATACATGCATGGTTTTCCCCTTCCAGGTTTTTCCTCACAACTACCTTGTGAGGTAGGCTAGGCTGAGAGGCACTGATTGGGCCAAAGTCATCCAAGTCAATTTGTGGCTGAGACTTGGAATTTATCTGAATCTAGTTCAACACTACACTGGCTCCATTTGTAACATTTATATGCATCTGTATCCCAGTATTTGGGCGGTTCACATGAGGCTGTCCCTTTCTATCCTCACAGTAACCTCGAGAAGTAGGCCCAGTGGAGGCAGTATCAATTTACCAAGGGTTGCTTTGTGGGCATAACTAGCCACATATATGGCAGGACCACTGGAGTTCTATACTTGGGCCATTTTTAGCTGGGTGCCAGAAGTGTCTATAGAGTTTCTCCAATTCTGGAGAACAAGCAAGCATTTTACATGTTTGTTGCATAAATTGTAAATTCAGAGTCACGTATGTTTATCCATGTATGCAACTTTTGCAGCAGTTTCTCTTTCAATGTTACATATGTCTTCATTCCAAATTTCTGCATTTGGGAAAATAATTATGCAAAGAATAGATACTATTTTACATTACAGAGTAAGGAAAGAGAATTAGGAAAGTATGTGTGGCTGGATCCTTTTGCAAAACTACTACTAAATATATTTAAAATATTTATATCCCATTTTTCTCATCAATAGGACTAAAGGTGGCCAATATGCTACAGGTCCCACTCAAGCTGAGCAAAGGATTCACACTTGAGCAGTGACCAAGTGTCTTACCATGTCTGCCTGCTGAACAGTGTCCTTATGCCACACATTGCAGTCTGTCCCAGTTTCAAAGACTGTTTTTAGACTCTGGTTCTAATGGCTGGCAAGCATTGTCACGCTATTCAGAATTCAAAAACCCTTGCTGCGTGCAGGAATATATCCATGCAGTTCTCTGGGCAGGTCTGGATATTTTCAAGAACATCACCACCACCAGAATCAGCTTGTCAAAGAAAATTATTAATAAACTATAGCAACAGTCCTATGCCAGATGCCAAATGGAGTACGTGCAGGAATACAGAAGACCAGCAGTTCTCACGGAAAGCCTAGACCCCAGTGATTAGACTTTGGACTGTTGCCAATTCTGGCAGCAATGTATTTTTAATCTGTAGTCACAATTCATATGGAAAAGCAAGGGAACCACAACTAAGGGATTAAACAGACGAGACAAAGATCATACATGAAAACTGCTGGCGTGTGCAGCCCCAATTTGCTTCAGGCCCAAATGGTGTGTGTGGGGGCAGGGGGGGGGGAGGATGCTGAAACTGATAAAAACTCAGCTCCTTTTTCTGCTAAAGAGAAAAAGGCAGGACCTTTAAAAAGGCCTTTTTGGAACACTTCAAAACATGAATAAAGCAGCCAGAGAAACTGATAGAAGGATGAAGGGGTAAACCCTTCCTCACCTGCAAGATCCTGAAGCAAACTGAGGCCACATGAGCCAGCAATTTCCATTTTATAGACAGAGGGAGGTATGTGATCTTCATCAACTCTATTTCTGCCCTCAGGCTAGCCACAACCAGCAAACCACATGACTTCTCCTGATCTTGACTCACTGATTATAATTTCAGTTGAAGCGTCCAGACATCTGGGGCCATGGTTCAAAGGCCACCTCGGGATGTTTGAAATGTACACCAATCGGCAACCTAATGGCTAGAGCCAAACGTGGCTTATTACAGAAACAAATGACAGAGGTTTACAAGATAATGCAGGGGATGGAGAAAGTAGAGAAAGAAGTACTTTTCTCCCTTTCTCACAAGAACTCGTGGGCATTCGATGAAATTGCTGAGCAGACAGATTAAAACGAATAAAAGGAAGTACTTCTTCACCCAAAGGGTGATTAACATGTGGAATTCACTGCCACAGGAGGTGGTGGCGGCCACAAGCATAGCCACCTTCAAGAGGGGTTTAGATAAAAATATGGAGCAGAGGTCCATCAATGGCTATTAGGCACAGTGTGTGTGTGTGTGTGTGTGTGTATATGTATGTGTATATATATATATTTTTTTGGCCATTGTGTGACACAGAGTGTTGGACTGCATGGGCCATTGGCCTGATCCAACATGGCTTCTCTTATGTTCTTATGTTCTTAAATGTGGCTCTTTGAAAAATAACAAGTAATCTTTAATTGAAGGCATATTGGAGGGATAGGCGATATGTTGAAAAACTAGTCTATAATGACAATGGGAGGTACAATTTTTCATGGGACTAATAGGCTTCTCAGAGATGCTTTACAGAATGGGAAATGATAAAGATGAAAAGGAATCCAAATGTAGACCATACACAGATTTACACCACTGCACTCAAACAACTGCACACAGTGTCCCTGTGCATACTGGTTACTTATTGTGAGAATCTGTGTATACAACTTCCTAACAAGAGATTTGTAACAGCTAGTGTTTGAGCTGCAGTAACTTTATAGATTATTAATTAACATCCAATTTCCCAAGCCTCACTGCAGGAAGTCAGATATGCTAGCCTTGTGGCTATTAGCTTGTCATCTAGCAGGTGGTGAAGAATTCATTGGTGGGGGACTGGAAATGTTGAAGGAAGGCCAGACTTAGAGGTTAGAAGTTCCTTTATTGAGCTAAATCTGAAATGTCCTTCACAAACTCCAGATTCTGTAATGAGGAATCTCAAACTCTGTAACTGGGCAATTTAAACAGATTGGCAGCTTTAAGCTTAACATGCGAGGTGTGGCAGGTGTTTCTTTTGGCATGATGTCCTTAGCTGCCAAGTGTGTGTGTGTGTGTGGGATGGGGGACTTGCAGGATGACATTTTGGTGGCACTGATTTCCCTGGACCTTGGCAAGTCAGGTGTCTTGTTTTCATACAGTGTTTGGGTTGTATCTGAATGGTTTAGGGTGGTGGGGGCGCAGAGGGAATCTCTGTAATGGGGTCCATCATGGCTTTTCCCAGCCCTGATCAAACAACTGAACAGAAATGCAGCAACAGAGGGCCCACCTTCATCAATTAACTATTTATTCTTTTGTTTTTAGTAGCACAGAAAGGAGGTTGTACTCTAATTTGCTGCAATGTGCCTGTAGCAAATAACAGTGTTACTCAAAATTACTGTACCTTATGCTGGTATCTGTTGTCAAACGCATGCTTTATTAGAAGGCTCTTTAGAATGCTGATGGTCATGTATCTAATGTCATAATTGTCCTGCAGGGCAACAGATGTCTCTCTCAGGAGCAAGCCCACTAAAAAGTGGTGACGGCAATACTCATCAGATAAGCTGTACTCAAGATTTACATCTGCCATGAAAGGGAGAACATAGATAGTTTTTAACATCTATAATTGCAAGGGATTTGGTTGTGGTGGTGGTGATGAAGCTACTAGCGGTGATTGGGTGAGCCGGTGTTATGTCACGGAAGGCAAAGCAGAAGGGGGCACTGACTGTCATTGGCTGTGCTGCTGGAATTTCAATAAGCTGCAAGGCAGACAGAAGGGCCAAGAAAAGGAGGGTCAGAGGAAAGAAAGGACAAGGCAGGGGCTTATGATATAGCAAGTCAAGTGAAGCAGGGGAAACGAAGAAAGGGATGGATGAAAGGCAGAGAGAATGACCCACACAAATAAAAGAAACAGGGGAGGCCCATTGGGAAGAGTCCAAAAGGAGAGAGTAAAAACTGGGAGAATGCAAATACAGGTGGATGGGTTAACAAATGTTGGGTGCCCATTCATGAGGAAGGTTGTGCAAAGGAGATAAGGGCAACAGTGATTTTGTTTTGTCTTATCTGCCTTAAAATAGTTCTTGGATCTGAATGAAATTGCAGACAAAATTAACTGAATGGTAATTATATTCAATTCAGGTGGATAGCTGTGTTGATCTGAAGCAGCAGGACAAAGTTTGAGTCCAGTGGCACCTTTAAGACCAACAAAGGTTTATTCAAAGTTTTTGTGTGCAAGCATATTTCTTCAGAAAGGATCATACTGTTTGTTCTTCATGGCTTGAGAATGCTGTTGTTGGGGCAGTTTACTGGAGCTGTAATTCAACTGCCTTCTTCTTCCTATTTTGTAAAGCTCCAGGTCAACAGTACACTCTATCAACACTACTGTTCCCACATCTAATCTACTGCTATGGTTGAAGAATGCATTTAATGATAAGGCCCCCCCACAAGTACCTTTGATCAATCTGAAAGTTTACAGAAACTTTTTTAAAACAAAAAGCTGATCTTGGCTCAGTAAAAGAAAATAACTGTTTCCAGTTCTGAGCAATACCACAGGGACCTACAGAAACTTCTTCAGAAATGTGAAATCTTGCCAGCTCTGATGTAGCATTAATGAAAAGCAAAGATCTATACGTGTCCCTTTCTGTTGCTCTGAGCATTCGAGTGCTGTATGTTTGTGTGTGTAATTAAGCAACAGCAGAAAACAGATGCAAATTAGTTGGCTTAATAGCAAACTTGCTGAACTGTTAGCTGAATGTTTACTGGATGCAAATCCAGACTGATTTGAAGATGGTAAGTTTAGGAAGCATCTCTGCATGAGGCTCACTGGGAATTTACTTTGCACAAAAAGCTGATTTCATATTGCTGATTTGGTGCTGAAGTGCTCTGGCAAGTTATTTCAGACATACCTACAGAAGTGAACCACTCCACAGCCTTGGAAAAGAAATCTAATTAATGTGCAAAAGAAAAAAAAAGGAACAAATAAAAAAGTGTGTGTGCAGATCTAGTCAGGTAAGTTATTATGGCACATACTCCATGCAATGGACCTTGGACAGGATGATACAGAGGTGAGCTATTGACTCTCTTAAATGGTATTCTGCGCTACAGGTGGAATGAGCAGTTCTGGCAACAGTTCACTGGAGAGGATGTTCCTCATGCTACATTCTTATGCCACCCAGAGATGCATACACAAACATCTGTAATGTAATCTCTAACTACCCACACTTCCTCCACAAATGCTATAGAGAATGCCTTTGCCAAGGGTTATCCCTCTTTTCTCCATTATTATTCAAGGGACTATCAGTAGGATGGGCCATATCACTGAACCACCCATGCCTCAGTAATGGGCTCTGCATGAAGATGTTCATTCATTATGGTATACTTCTAAGTTATGCTCATACTATGCTTCTTTTTAAATGATTAACTGCTATGAGACTGACAGTGAATACACCAAGTAGCAAGATACAATAAGTCAATGATAATAAAATATCAGTCTCATGCTACTGTGCTGGCCACGTACCTCTCTGAAGTTTCGGTCTGGCAAAGGTCATTGGCAAGTTTAATGGTATGTAGTGCTCATGATTACAGATTGTTTGCAGAAATTCAAACTTGTATTCGACTAGAAGCTGAAGTTACAAGAGGGGGGGGGGACAAACACACTTAATAGCATTTCACATGCTTACAATATAGCTCAGATCAGTGACAGGAATAATCACCCTGCCTCCATAATGATGTCTCTAAGTCCAAATTATTACCTTGGGATCTTTGGGACTGAATCCAGACATGTAGTCATTAATCAAGTTGAAGATAAAACCTCGGTCCATGAATGTCAAGCATCGCTGCAGAAGGCAGAGATAGGAAAGGGTGGAATTAATTACAAAATGAATACTCTCCCCCCCCCCCCAATTACTCCACAGAAAAAGAGTACCCAGCCTAATTGTAGCACTTTGGTCTAAGTCCCAAGTATCTGGGGATTTCTGTTTACTAAAGCAAAGACACTGAAGTATAAGGGTGCATTGTTCTTCGCTATCAAATTCCCAATGTGAGAGTACTGGTTGTTTTTTTGGCTGGTGAAAGAAAGGCAACGGTCACATGCTCAAAAGCTCTCTGTTGCATTACTTCACTATTTTTTTAGAAATCAAAATGTTCTTGCAATGAATGGATTGTGGCCACAATGGAACAGAGCTTGAATTCCGTACCCTTTTCCTAAAGATTGTATTTTGGCTAATTGAATTGCATCCTGATTATGAATGGAAGTGTTCATAAGTTATGCTGGCTTCCCACCTAGAATGGCCAGTCCTGTCCCAGCCCAGTCTGCACAATCAATAGGTGCAGTGCTGGTGCTAGGGTGCCAGCAGCCTTGTGCTGCCCCAGGCAAGGAGCCCCCCTGCCCTCTACTTCCTGCCCACCACGCACCCTACCCCCACCTACCACCACCACCACACTGTGCCACGCCACATGGCCACCCCCGTCGGGAAGGACCGGGAGGTACCTCTCCAGCCTACCTCCCTCCCACAGTGGCAGTGGCAGGAGGAAGCTCTTCCAGCTGCCAACAGCAGCCAACCAAGGCAGGACAAGTTGGAGCAGCCTCCTGCCTTGCCAGCCAGCTGCTTTTATTTGCTGCAGGGAGAGGGGACAGTGGGAGGGGATGCCTGGCACGCCTGTAGGCCAGGTGGTGCTTGTAGGTGGTTGCCTACCTGGCCTATTTGGACGCGCCGGGTCTGAATGGGTGGTAGTAGGGGAAGTAGTGGGTTGATACTTTTAAAAATGCACAGCAAAGAAAATTATTAGAGTTTAAGTGAAAATTAACTAGGGAGAACACTGTGTACACACCCATATTCTTTAAAAAAATAGGAAAAAAGAAGACAGAGAAGAGGGAATCACCAACCTTCAGGAAGTTGGCTAAACTGAAATTAACATTTCGTGACTCCTCTGGGATTTCACTGTAGCGAATGTTCACGTGAGGAATGATAGCAAGGAGCAGCGAATGCAAGACATGATTGTAGGATTCGGGAAACCGCTGAGGCCTGGGGAGCTGAAGGAGGTAGATGTGAACTAATGAACAGGTTCTTTTCACTCTCAGAAGGACACTGGGATGGCAGTTGCTATTTCTGAATGGCAAGTCTTCTCTATGATAATTGCTGCTGCAAAGCCTCTGAACCCTCTAAACAAGAGGGAACTCTCTGCTTCAGGGGACAATATTTAACTTGCCAGGGTGACCACCATTTTCTCACATCCTCTGCCAAAGCTGATGGACAGGGCCTTCTTCAGTAGATCATCAATGCCACAGATCAGCACAATAAGAACACAGCAGAATAAACCTCCTGTCCACTGGAGGTCCTCTAATTCCGAGTCTGAAGATCTTCAGAGTGCTTTGGAACACCTCATTTTTCTGCATGGGGAATTAGGCCACAAACAGAACTGGAAGAGGAGGAGGGTATGGTGGGACTTATTTTCGTTTATAATATTCAGTCATTCAAAACTTTGGTTTTAGAAGCCACTTAGTTTTAAAGTTAATTTTGTTTTTTAAATCTATTTATTTATTGAAATTAATTCTATCCCATGTTACTCAAAAAAAGTGAGTAATGCAGCAATCAGGTTGCAAGGACACATTTTACAAAAGTCCAGTTAACGAAATTTAAACACAGTTTACAAATTTAAAAGCACTCAATATTTCTAACACACAAGAATGAAAAACGTAAGGAAATGAAATTTTCTGCCTGGAAATTAACATTACAGGGAGAAGCCAACTTGGCTTTCCCATCAATCAAAGAAGCTCATTTGGTGATTACATGAGGGAGGTCCTTTTCAGTGGCAGCCCCATGACAACCTCCCCAGGGAGGTATGCCTGGCCCCCTCACTGTCAATCTTTAGGAGGCAGTTGGTTTTACTTATGACTGCATTTGATTAAGTTACTAGCAGTCCTAAAGTATAATTTTCAGTTTTATGTATGCTATCATGTATTTTCTCTATATTGTAAGCTGCTTTGGTTCTGTAAAGAAAAAATATGGTAAATAAATATTTTAAATAAATAAAAATAAATCAAACAAGTGCAGCCAAAACTGCTGAAGATGTAAAGATGCTCTCTCATATTCCATACTCTTTTTGGAATTGCACAACAAATGGGGGGAGGGGGGGTTGCAAAAAGAACAAACAGAAATTCTGGCTGATATTAACGTTGGGAAGCAGGTTTTGGGGAGAATTTACTGCACTAAGATTGCTGAGCACCTGTGGCAATCCTGAACTGGCTTACTTGCCCTTACCTTAATCTTGTTCTCATCCAGGAGATACAAAGCCATTGACTTTGCCAGAGCTTCAAAGAAAAACCACGAATACTGGAATGAACAAGTGGGAATAGAATTATGTGCACCAGTAGGAGAAAGCCTCTATTGTTCCCATTTTACAGATGCAGAACGTGAGCCGGATTATCAGTTCTGAGATGAACTAACAACACAGGCATCCCACAGCCAAGTCCAGCATTCTTGATTAAACTAGCATTACATATGACATGGAGGAAAGAAGGCAAGGCTCAAGGGACACATTACATGGAGCCACGACCTACCTCTCCCTGGCAATGTGAACATGGACAGGATATTATGCTTTCCTTTCCCACCTCCATCCCCACTCCACTGGGATAGAAATGCTAGTGTGTGGATATCATGTACTTTTGCAATAGCATATTGTTGAGATTTAATTTAATTTAATGTTTCAATTTATACCCCGCCCTATTGAGAGCAATAATCAGTACAACAAACCACACAATATCGTGTAGGCTGGAAGCTTTCAACACAGCTTGAGCACCTTGATGGTAGGGTGCTGGGTGCTGAGGGAGCGATGACTTCATAGGACGCCTGCTGGATCAAGTAAAAGCCTGGTGGAAGAGCTTCATCTTACAGACCCTGCAGAACTTGGATAGGTCCCACAGGGCCCGGATCTCCAATGGGAGCTCATTCCACCAGGTAGGGGCCCGCAATGAAAAGGCCATGGCCCTCATCAAAGCCAATCAGGCATCCTAAGGCCCAGGGATCACAAGAAGATGTTGTGTAGCTGACCACAGCGCCCGGGGAGGGTGGCTCATATGGGGAGAGGTGGTCCTGAAGAGATAAGAGACAGTGCCTTTCCACTCCTCAAGACATCCCCCATCCCCATTTTATTTAGTGCCTTTCTCCAGACTGGGCACCCAGAGTCTTCACTCTGCTCTTTCATTTCCCATTTATTGGAGATTGTCTGGTACAAAGGCAACATTCGTCATGTTATTAGAACTGGACATTGGCATATTCAGTGCTCTCCTTTCCCCGGCTAATTTGATACACAGTCATGCAGCCATACTACTAATTAAATAAATTCACCTAATTCTGATCATAACATTAGAATTATGTGGAGGGTGAGGCAGGGAGAAAAGAACACCCAAAAGAGTTTCTAAGGAGAACTTGTGGTTAATGTCATGGCATTCAAAGATCACTTCTGTTCAAAGGAACCCTTTGTCTTCCTTACAAGACAAATGTGGCAAGCTACTCATAGGGAAGAGATGGCAAGAAAATGGGAGGATAAGCCGTTTCCCTACAATGAATTCTACCATGGAAATACTCTTTAGGTAAAATTAATAATAACTTTCAATTTCATCCAGGCACTAAAACCAGAAGCGATCCTGATGCCAGTGGGGGGCATAGTTGTGAGATGTGGAGTCTTGCAAGAGAAGAACTGATGAGATTGGGAAGAGTTGCACACCTGTGATCTCATCCCACTCTCTCCTGCATTTGTATTCTCAACAAACAAGAATTCTCAGGCTCACAGTTGCACTAGCCTAACACATTCAGGAAGGAAATTCAATGCCTCCACCTACACCCTTCCTCTTTTGTCTCACCTTTAGCATCTTATTGATAGCTAAGAAATCCGCCGATTGCTTGAGAATTGTTGCCATTGCAACAGCCAAGATTTCATGTGTCATCTTAGCCTGGGCTGTGCCAGGTTTCTCAGGCCGGAAGCAGTACTGCAAAGAGCAAGAGAGACACTGTCAGTCACGAGTGGTGAATCCACAGTTGTGGAAGTGACATAATGGAAGAATTTGTATGCCTCACCTTTATGAAGGATCTCAAGTAGTGGTCAAGGCCTTCCTCATGACATCTGGAGACAACATGGAGGAGAACCCTGAAGAATAACCAGAGCTTATACTTGATACAGAATAGCAAGGAAGAGATTTGGCTCCATATCTCTTTGCCAAAAATATCAGAATCCAAAGTTTTTCTTCTCTGACTGCAAACAAGCTTACTTTATGATTTGCTTAAAAACTTGTTAGAACTAGCTTCTCCATTCAAGGCAGTGAATGTAATAACTTTCAAACCAATACAACAAGTGGCTAAAATACTAATTCCCAATCAGAAAAAAACAAGAAATAGCAACAATTTAAAGACAACAAACCCCTTTCTATTATCACAACTTTCATTTTATTGACAAATAAAATGGCAGTTTTTACCAGTGCTTAAAAAATTAGAGATGCTACCAAGTTCCTTTCCAATAAGAATTCTCCCTAAAACATGCCATTCCAGTACAAATTGTCCCTGTTGCAGAATGGAAGTGTTTATGTACTCTTAGGGGCTGTTCAGACGCACAGTATAATCACTTGTCGCTGCTGTTTCATACCTGATGATACGTGGCTAATCAGACAGCAACATCTGCCCCCCAGTATTAACTTGTAGTAGGCCCCCCCCCCCGAATCCTTCTTGAAACTGGAGTATTTTGTTACCTGCTCCTTTGTGGTGTTTTTTGAGTTCTCCTTGTAGTTTTCCCATCTGGATAGTTCTCGGCCAACTTCCGGATGTCTGAAGGCTGTCCCAGAGCAAAAGGAGCCTCAGACATCCGGTTTATTGTTGCCGGTTTTTTTTACAACTTAGCAATATGCACATAACTGCATAACCACACAATGTTTTAACCTATGCGCACACGCGCATATGCACACACGCGTATATGCGCACACTTGCATGCGCATAATGCGCATAAAAGTGGAGAAAAAAGAACTGCATGGTGCCGTCGTGTGGACAGCAGAAGACGGTTTCACCGCAGAGTGATTCGAATTGCAGTATGGCAGTCTGATTGATAATATCTGGAACAAAGATATTTGGAACAGAACCGGGTCAGTTTAACACGGACTCAACATACTGTGTGAACAGGGCCTTATTGTACTTTTTAAAAATCTGTGTGTCCAAATTTTTGGATGAGGGCGTATTATTATTACTATTGCTTTGGATGTATATGTATTATATATATACATTGCTTTATGTATTGGATGTATATGTACTTTGGATGTATATGCATTATTAATAAAGAACAATCCAAGTACAGATCGCCACACACAATGAACATGTAATAAAATGCTTGCAGCATCTGCATCCACAGAAAAAAGTTCAGAGACTCACAATGGCTCGCTGGAAGGATGTGGCATGAACACAGCAAAACTACACATGTATAGAACAAGTGACATTCACCCTACTGTATCTAAAGTATATCAGAGAAGTTCCTTGGCAAACAGTCCTGGGGAGTGCACTCCACATGTGGGATCCTCCAACAAAAGAGGCTCTGTCCCTGACAGATACTTGCCTAAGAGGCACTCAGATCTAGGCCTTCATCTAAGTGTTCTGCATTCAATGTCTTTCATTCAATTGATTGCTTTCCTTCTATTTCTTATACACAGGTACCCCTCCCACCCCCAAAAAGTAAACTACTAGTCAATTTAGGCTTATAAATATCCACTAGCCTATGACAACAAAGAATTGTCTTCATATAAGCAGTAGAACAAAGTTTGAGTCCAGTGGCACCTTTACAACCAACAAAGTTTAATTCTGGGTATAAGGTTATTTGTGCATGCACGAACTTTGTTCTATTGCTGCAAAGCAACATGGCTACCTGCCTGAACCTATCTTTACATAAGCAGGCAGGGAAACTTGGATAAACTTCTAAATTGTTTAAAATAATTCAGCCAGAAGGCCTTTGATAGTTTGCCTGCCCCAGCCATAACTTACATGGTACAGTTTACAGCGATCTCCTCTTCCTGGGTTCTGTTGGTGATGACTCTAAATAGTTGCAGAAGAATCACAGGCAGAAACTGAATCATTACCTGGATCTCCATAGCGTGCAAACACTGAAACAAAACATTTGTAATGCACACACTTTTAGTCTGACATGACAGGAACAGTAGAACGGATTTACATTTGGCACAAAAATCACTGGGACAGAAAAACAGCAATCACAAATAGTACACAAGGTGGATCCCTCACCAATCCCTCTTTATTTAGCAAAGTTTTAAAACAGCAGAACAAAACGCAAGACACAGGTTAATTCAACAAGAGACAACTGCATCCTGAATAATGCTTTCCTGAAATGATGGCTCTATTAAGTAGTCAAAAAGTTTTGTATAACACAGGAAAGTCAGAAGAAATGTGGTCAACCCAATAACAAGAACATTAAAAAAACCTGGTAACTGATCAACAAATAAACCAAACAAATGATATTTGGATGCCTTTGTTATGTGTGAATCTGGTTTATCTATATATAGTCTATCCTGAGAGCTGGATATGAATCTGAAGTGAGTGGTGGAGGAAGGGTGACCAGATTTAAAATCCCAGCTCATTCATAGACTCACTGGGCCACTTTCAAAGCCTTGTGCCCATAAGTACTGCTCATTTTCTTTTACAAACCAAGATAATAGATAGCTGGGGTCTGATGAAATGTCTTCAGCTGTTGTGCTCAAAAATCTGCTCATGTGAGTGACAGATTCATCTAAGCAGTGTAATATGAGCTCTGCAATTACAAGTGAGACATTAAGAAAAATCGGAAGCTGACTGAGCAGCACTAGTTAGCCATTTGCTCACTGATGTACCAACAACTTTGCTAAAGCCCTTGTGGGTTGGCTGCAGAAAGCAGTCCTCTGAAGATTGCAGCTCACCTTTAAGTATTTAACAAGTTCTCCCGGGACTTCCTTGGCACCTCCTTGGATCATTTGGCAATACTGGAAAAATTTGTGGAGATGGAGATCCTGAAGGAAATGAGTAAATTAATTTCACCAGCTTTTCCCTTGGCCAATCTGTTTTAACAAGGTTACCCTACCATCCTTGGCTACAGACCTGAGGTGAATTCACACATGCAACTTAAGCAGTTTCAGCCCCTCTTCTGCTGTTGACTTATGTGTCTGAAAATTACAAATTCTAAATACCAGGTTTTTGAATCCACCGATGGCCACACAGGCAAAAGTGATTTACAGATGTGCTGGTGGGAGAGGAGGAGAATCTATTCTGCTGTGGCTTTTTATGTTTTTATCCCTTCAAGTTGCAGAAATCAGTGGAATGCTGTTGCTTTTATTACAAAATGTTTGTGTGCTGACAGCAATCTTTATTTTATTTTGGATTTGTAATGTTTGTGAGATGCAAGTGGTTTTTTCAGACTGATAATGTGGTGTCCCGCCCAGCCCGGTCTGCGACTCGTCCGGAAGCCCCCCCTCACACCCAAGGGCCCCCCCGGCTGCCCGAAAGCACCCTGGGCGACAACGGCAGCCCCAACCCCAGAGCCCCAACCTACCTCCCGGCCAGAAAGGGGAGTGCCACCAACAACAATGCCCGCCAGCCCTGGCAGCAGTCACGCCCATCCCAGGGCCCAGGGGGAATGGCACAGTCTCGTTGGCGGAGAGCTGGAGGTTTGGCCGACACACGATGGTGGAGGTGGAGGGGGCTTTCAGTCTGAGCTGCGGCAGCTGGCACCGCTGTGCCCCTGTCTGCTGCCGCAAGCTCGAACACCCCAGCAGCTTCAGGGAAGACACACCCAGGGACGCCTCCCCCTGGCATCTGGGCTTATAAGCGGGGGCGGGGCCCTTTGGGAGGTGGTGCTTAGGAGAGGGGTGGGGAGCCCAGGGAGAAAAAAGACAGGCCAGTAGAGAGGTCGGGGAGGAAGCAGGCTGCTGCTGAGTAGGGGCTGCCCACTAAAAGAGAGACTGGAGCCCAAGCACAGCCGGGGAGAGAGAGCAAAGGGGTGAAGTAACCCAACTATCCGCCCAATTCTGAGACCTTTGGGGGCACCAGGCCGGAGGAGAGGCCAGGAGATAGGCCTCAGTTGGGGTGACGGCCACGTCGGGGACCCCCAGGGAGCACCAGGGGCATGACATGTGGGTTAAATATATTAAATATATCACTAAAAACGACTTGACATATGGTTTTGGTATTGGAGCCCACTCTTGTGTTACTTTATCTGCATGACAGCTACTGACTGCAAAAAACTTCTTGCTCCCCTTCAGCAAAGCTTGCAAGGAAGAGAGTATGAACCTATGACTTTGCTAGCTAGCCTGTCTCAAAGCGACTGCTTTAAAGGTAAAAGTCTCATGCACAGAGTGATGCAATGTTGTTTACTTTTCTGTCTTAATCTTATTCTCAAATGTGCTTTGAAACATACCTGTGTAACCAGTACTCCCTCTAAGCTGTGGAGTCATATGAGCAAAAATACTGCTTCATGAGCTACTGGCATTAAAGTTGTGAGCTACTGCATGAATTAGCTTGCTCTGGAGCCATTTTTCCTGAGCTGAGGCAAAAAGCGTGAGCCAGAGGCTAAGAAACTGTGAGCTAGCTCACACTAACTCAGTTTAGAACACTGTCTCACTCTTCAGTTTAGAACATTGCCTGACATACCTGACTTGGCTTGCCTGATCTTTTTGTTTTGTAATTTCATCTCCTTGTCCTGTCCTTTTCCCCTTTTGTGCTTCTGTATCAACTAAGGATAAGTGGACTCTGGCTCATGAAAGCTTCTGCCACCAGGGCTTTTTTTGAGCAGGAGCGCACAGGAATGCAGTCCCGGCTGGCTTGGCGTCCGGGGGTTTGGCTTAATATGCAAATGAGTTCATATTGGGTTTTTCCTACAAAAAGCCCTGTGTGAAACAATGGTGATGTCATGGGGTGTGGCCTAATATGCAAATGAGTTCCTGCTAGCCTCCCCCCTACAATAAAAGCCCTGTCTGCCACAATAGTTTTAAGTCTTTAAGATGCCACAAGATCCTATGCTGTGCTGGCTTAGATAGACTGACACAGCTGCCCCACTGAAATTCATCACCAGAGTTTTCTAAAAGACAAAAGGAAAAAGGAAAGATGTGCTCCACTTACTTGTGTGTAAATTGTGGACTCCAAATGGAGTTTGATCTTGAACAGAGCTTTTGCCCCATCAACCCATTTTATGTCAGCACTTGGTTGCTGTGAAGAGAGAGAGAAATCCACTTTTTGAGCTTCAGATCTTGAGATTAAACATGTTTTAGGCAAACTGAACACAGACCTTCAGGCCTTGACAATTTAAGAATCACTGTGGTAATTCAGAGGAAGCATTTATTTAATCCAGTGTCCTGTTTGTCACAACAGCCCTAGAAAGTTCTACAAGCAAACCAGGGTAGCTACAGCTTCCTCCTTGTTGAATGCTTGGCTTTGACATCCATCCTGGTTAATAATTAGTTGATAAATCTGTCTTCCATGCATTTGTCTAACCTCCGTCTAAAGCCATCTAAGCAAGTCCCCATCACTACTGTCTCATGGCAGTGAATTTCACAAATTAATTATGTGTTGCTTCAAGGAGCACTTTCTTATGTCTGTCCATACATACTGCTTAGCAGCTTTACTGGGTGTTCCTAAGTTCTAGCATCTGGGGAGAGGATGAAAGCATTCTTTTTCTCCATATCATGCATGATTCTCTAGGTTTCCACCATTTCTTCCCTTAGTCTCTTTTTCCTGGACTGAAACATTTAGAACTTTCAAAGTCATTTTTCTAGAGGAAGAGTTCTACTATTACATGGGGAATGAAGTCAACCCAAAGCCTTCATGTCCCGTGTACTACAGGTTGTAATTTCCTGTGTGGTATCTGAGAGAGTCATTAGTGACTGTCATGGGCAGATTATTTTTTAACATTTTTTTTCCAAATCCTGCACTTAGAAAGCCCAAACACTGCACTTAAAAAAAAATCAGGCAAATTAAGCATATTGGAAAGCACCTACATGTTTTTGCAGAATTCATTCTACTTGTACAAATCAAATTTTCAGATAATTTGGAAATCTGACAAAAAGATGGGAAAATGAACAAGAGGAACAGTGAACACTCCAAGTGTTTTTCTGCAGACAGTAGGGCCAGAACCACACTAAAAGAAATGCTAAAATCTTCAGGAAATGAGTGATACATCATATAAATTCTGAGCAGACAATGGAAGTGTGGAACACAGCCATGATTAGCCCAATGTATTTTCTACCCAAATCAATACACTCCCTACCCTTCGTCCCTCTGCATCCCCAACATTCAGGTAGCCAGCAGGTAGATTGGCAGAAACAGGCAACTGTTGTTCAGTGGTAATAATCCGACCTTCCCTCAGTAAAGGCAGCCAGGTAAAGCCAACTGTGGAGACAGCAACACACACAAAGCCATTTAACCAATTTCCTTGGTTCATGGGAAATATCCTGAGATATACACGCTCATAGTAACACAAAAGCCTGGTTCTTTCCGCCTAGGAAAATGCAGACATTTGTTGACATCTACAACAGTACGTTGCTACAACTGGACACACAAAACTGTTACTTTTTAAAGATGTGAATGTCTACAGTTTTGATCAACATATTAGAAAGAAATGCAAGAAAAAACTAGGCAGGCATCCAATGAAGGGACTGTTAGGAGCACCTGGCATTTTATTCCTTTTTCTCCTGGCTCAGCCTCTGAGATCCAAACTGGAACTCACTTTCACTGTGTGCTGTTTAAATAAATGGCTATTGATCCCAAGTGGCATTGAGACCAAAAAGGTTACATGAATTGCAGCTCACATCTCTGGGCTCACCCTGGTAACATGGCCAAGATGAGATAATGAATCCCTAGGATAGCCTCTTCCAGCTTGCAATTCCTCTATAACAGACACGCTTAATATATATAGCCTGGGGGCTGGAACCAGCCCCTCCAGGGCTCTTATCTGGTCCATGAGCAACTGGGGGAAAACCAGTCCAAATGTGGACCAGAAAGACATATATTAGGGTCTTATACCCCCCTGCTGAAGTCCCTCCCTTCCCCAAACACAGGTGCTCCCCAGGGTCTTCCCCCAGATCTCCAGGGATTGCCTAATACAGAGTTGGCAACCATATGGAGTAAGGAAGGCTGATTTGGCACCAAGCTTTGCTGAGGAGGGGTATGGGTCATGGTCAGTGGTAAAGTATCTCCAATACCAGGCATTACATTTTATGGCACCCATGGCCTGGACTGACAAAGTGACATTTGTGTCAGATACACTCCTCAAAACAATTGAGTTCAAAACCTCTGCTCTATTAAGTTTAATCTAGTTGAGGTGGGCTAATAATACAAATATTACACCTCACTGCACTGGGCAATGGGAAGACACAGTGGGTGTTGTGTTGCCAGCACTAGCTATGAACCTTCTGTCCATAAATTTTGGAACTACCTAGAAAAGGGAAGCTCTTCAGCAAGCTATATTATAAGTGGGTATTGAATGGCAAAAAAGTCAGCAGTTTATCTCCCATGTGACTGATGTAACTTTACTGGCACGTGAAAGGTAGAGATGAATGGCATTCACTTTAGGAGTCAGCCAACACGCAACTGTGTTTCAAAGGCTGAAGAATGAATGAAAAAGCCTCCCCAACACCAGCCTAATTTCAGTCTGCTATGGGGCAAACAAAGACATGAGCTCAAGCTGGAAGCGTACCTGTTGTCTCGACAGCATCCTGCTTTTTCGCCGTCCCCTTTGTGTTAATTTCACAGCTGATATGATAGAAGGTGAAAAGCAAATGATGCTTTTGATGGAGATGGATTGGAAGTTCAATTTTAATCTAAAATGACATCATGACAGGTGATGCTGCATTACGTAACTGTAATAATGTAACAGACAGTTTACTGTACAAAGCCAAGCCAAAGTAGATCTGATATCCCCTCTGTTCTTGCCTCTTTTCCATTGTCATGATCACAGAAGTCTAATGAAGCTGATTCTGGTAACTGCCTAGTTTTAGACCAAAAATAAAATAGGCACTGGCTCTCTTGATTACACCACCACCACCAATTTGCCACTCCCCAATTATGAGAACTCTATGTACTATGCTAATTAGCATTACTATGTACTATGCTAATTAGCATGATTTCTCTTGTTCTGCATGATTAAATTTTCACAATTAAATATGAATAATTTTAGGCATGGGGAAGAGCAAGAAGTTGAAGCACCACCTTTTGATAGCTATAAGTAACATGCAGCAATACAGTAATATTTCTGATCATTCTTGGACATTGCCTATGCGCATTACAACATATGGACTAGAAACAAACTTCTAAAAATAAAAACAAGAGCCCTAAGATTTTCAGAAAATGGAAAAGTACACCCAAAAGCACATTCCATGGCTTTTCTGCACTTCTGTGAGATCCCGGCATGCATATACGCCTGTCTATGCTGATGTGGTTTGTTTTAATGCAATATTTTGTAGTGACTGTATAACTTTTTCTTACCTCGTCATAAAACTCTGGGTTCTGATTATGATGCAACACACAAGCATAAGCGTTCGATGTCAGAAGGGGTCCTCCAAGTTTACCATAGAAGCACTGCAAGTAATAATGTGAATATGGAAGATTAACATGAATTGTTCCCTCCACAAGACAAGCAGAGTGGACAGGGAAGATTCTCAGCACCCTGAAAAGTGTGAGTGTGGGCATGTGAGCATGTGAGCCACCAGGCATGTTATCACTTTATCAGGCCCAAGTTCAAGACCTTCAAGGCCATTTCATTGGATAATGAACTGTTCATTCACATTTATTACATTTTCTTTAGAATAAATTTGAATTAGCCCTCAGGCTTCAGCATCCCCTGACATTTACAGAAAAAGTCATCCAGATCCTTACATTCTTCTGCAGCCCTAGTGGGAAAAGCTTAGGACCTCAGAGACACCGGATAATCCAAAAGGCATCTGCATGTATGAGACAGGGCTCAGTGGGTGTCCATTTAAAAACTATCACCAACCAGGATCCAGCTTCTTGATGGCCAATTAGGAGAAGAGAGATGACCACATTGTTCATGGCTTGAAGAAAGGAGGTCATTACTAGCTGGCTGTTTGTTCAACCTGGCTTGACACTTTCTAACTGCAGTATGCCTACTGATTGGATCCTCATTTTTGCCCCTAGGACTACACAGAAACTTGGTCCCAAGAATATTTTTAACTGGCTGCCTCCTTCCATTCTCTTTTCCTGGCCTTAGGATGCAAACCCCATGTCTATGGGCTATTGTGAGGACCAGATCCTGAGGCATTTTTTGAGCCCTCACCTTTAAAGGTTTGGCATCTGCTTCGTCAGAGTCTTTGAATTCCACACAGACAGCAATGTTCCTAGCCTGGAATTGCAATGGGTTGTGGGAAAGAAAACACAGAATTGGGTTCAGAAATTATATTTCCCTTCTTCAATCCTTCTCTGACTCCCCAATCAAAATCAATTTCACATCTGTATGCAAACTTCAGTTCCAGGGTGCAAAGGAGCTTATTCATTAACATCTTCCTGCTGAAGCCAAAAGGCTGGAGTTGTTATCCATGGCATTCCTGTTCTGAGTATGAGCTCTCTTGTGCTCTCATCACTCAAGGACCATACCATGGAAAGACTTGCACAGATCATGCTAACTTTCATTTTAACTCTTGTCACCTCAAGCACATTTTTGCATCCTAGTCCTGAACAGAGTTGCCAAAGGGCTCTGGGAAGAAGCCATGACCAGCAACATTGTCAAACTGCTTACAGGACCCACAGCCATGGTGACAGTACTATTGGTGTTACAATGGTGTGAGCTGATAGAAGCCAGTGACCTGGATGCTCTGTGACAATCTGTAAAGAAGGATGGGAGCTACAGCACCTGTCTGAGGGTACTTCAGTGCCAGATGAGGAAGACTTATTCAGCAGCGCTGAGAAATGTCCAAAGAGGAAGAATGGGGTGCTCCAAACCCCCTAACTTCCTCACTTCTGGAGTTAAGTTACAGATAATGTTCTTCACAGGCAGGGGAAAATTAGGTAAGGGAACATCTGCAGAGTGCAAGCCCCTGGAACTTCACCAACAAAAGACATTTTCAGTGTTTGGAGGCCCTAGATTTAGCCAGCAGTCATCTAAAATGCAGCTTTATATGTGAATCAGCCCTGAATATTCATCACTCAAGATTCACCTGATCAGAAAATGCAAAATTCTGCAGTCAGCATGTCTGCCAACAACACAACTTTCTGAAAGAGGGGAAGTACAGGCCCCCATTCTTGAATCTAACTCCACATCCAGTTCATTCTTGTGGTCTCATTTTGCATCTGCAAACCCTCTCTTTAAGCCCAAGAGTGTTCAAAACTCACTTTGGCAAATGTTTTCTGGCTGTCATATTTCAAATGCAAGGGATAGACATACAGCTGGTTTTTGTAGATGGTGAAAGGGTAGCAATACTTGGCAATCTCAGGAACAAACTCTTCAACTTCAACAGCAAAGCCATCGCCCTGGTCCTGCCTCTCAAAAGGCTTTATTGGAATGTAAGAGGAGGTGAGACAGTCTAGAAATGAACCACACACAATTTGTTTGCATTTGGCCACCATTTTGTGCAACCCACAAAAGGTAACTTTACCTCCTAATAGCCTGCTACAGACATAACACTTAATAAAGGTTAAATAAAAAAAAACTCTGCATCACATTAATCGAGATTAAAACCCCAAAAATGAAATAAAATGACAACTTAGTTTGCTGAGCTAAACCTGCCTTCAACAGGCATATACAAAGAAATGCCACTGTGACCTCCTTGTCATAATGCAAGTAAGGAGGGTGGAGAGACACAGGGAAAACACCCTAACAATGATTCACTTGATGCAGATGCAATGTTTAACCATCATTAACAGAAAGCCATGACTTGCAAAGACCCCAACTTCTGAGATCAGGGAGGGGAGACCAGGGATAGGGATCTGCAGCTGCACCTTGTATAAGGAACTCCCTCCGGAGGGAGACCCTCTTGGTGTGTTCTCTGTTACCTCTTAGGAGGCAGGCAGCATCCCTTATATTTGTTTGGGTAATTGCAATGTACATCCTGCCATTTTTCCCCAGTCCATGACAATTTGGCTGTTGTGCTGGTCTAATTTTGTTGCTTTTCAATTTGTGTAATAAGGTATTTTTATTGGATTTTATTGACTTGGATCCCACCTAAAAGTTCCATGGACAGAAAGGGTGAGGGGGTGACATCCTTCTTGGCCCTGGCCCTAACCTGATGGAATCAGCTCCCTACGGAGATTCGGGCCCTTCTGGATTTGTTGCCATTCCGGAGGGCCTGCAAAACAGAGCTGTTCTGCCAGGCCTATGGTTGAGGCAAGTGGGCGTCCTCATCATCTTATTACACCATCTAACTGGGCTCCCAGCAATGATAGGCACTTGACTGGGGCCGATACTGCTGATAGCTTTGGGCAATCTAAGTTGCCTACGATAATTATGCCTTATGTGCTTACACCATCCAGGTCTTCCTAAATTAATTCTGATCTGTGGTTTTAATGGTTTTAATTATTTAACTGTACTGATGTTTTATTGTTGGTTTTAATGGTTTTACTATGTTGGAATCTGCCCTGAGCCCTCATGGGAAAGGCGGAATATAAAATTTCAGAAATAAATAAATTAAAAATTCTCACAGATTTTCCCCTCCAGTGGCAGATCTCTAATTTCTCCCAAGTTTTTCCTAGGGTTTCCTGAAACCCAGCACTAAGATTTAAAATCCTACCTATCTGAAGTTCATTGACACTCCCCCCCCCAAATAACAGAATTACACATGAAAACTTCTCTATGACACATTTCAGGGGGCATTTGGGGATGCAGTGAAAAGGGAAAGGTAGGGAAATCATGCTCTGTGGATGGAAATCCTTTCATCCCCAGAAATTTTAGGCAGGATCTAACACATCGTTTGCAAACCATTTTGAGTTCAAAGTCTACATATCTTAAAAATAAATACATCATAAGATAATTTCACTAATACTGAAAAAATACAGTATTAAGAGCATGGCACACAGCACTGAAACATTTTTAAAAAACAATTATCTCCTTACTTGACAAATCCAGAGGAACACACTCCAATGTAACATTTAATTGGCCAGGTATTACTTGCAGCTTTGTCTTTTCTGGTCTACATAGGAAAGAAAAACAGTCAAGAGAGGAACAAAACTACACACTAGAACAGAATTCAGCTTGCTATTCAGCCAGATGTGAAAAGCTGCCATACCCAAGTAAAATCAAGAACATCAAAAGAAAAGTAATAAACATTTTAAATGTTATACTCAGCTCAAGAGTATAGAATAGGATTTTTCTTTTTTAAAAATAACCTTATTATCATGCTTCCTGCAAGATGTTATTCTGCAAAATGGAAGCAAAAGATCAGATATAAAGTGAAACATTTTTATTGCAATAAAAAATTTACATTCTTCTGGAAACTCCATGCTCCTAAGATGTGGGTTAAAAAAATCACAACAACCAAGAAAGAAAATTTCAAATCTGTATTAATGAAGACATAATTTAGATGGTAAACCTGTGCCAAGGCTGTACCATTCTTGACTGCGATGTTGCTCCATGCCTTTGAGTGCTTCTTCATAACAGTAAATCCTTCACCTCTGCCCCAATAGAAAACTAGCTTGGACGAGTTCTAGCCTAACCTTCTCCTCAATATACTACTAACCTATGTGGACTTTTCTGACACAAAAATCATCTGATCATGCGAGTCCCATCTGTAGCCTGAAGTAGTATAGCCCAGATGCAGGCTTATCACTTCATTGAGACTAAGCAAAAGTGAGAACTTTGAATGGTGGGGAGATCCTCACAATTCAGAACATCGACATTCTGAAACCCAGTACTAAGATTTAAAATCCTACCTATATGAAATTCACCGACATGTTCCTCCTAAATAATACAATTACACATGAAAACTTCTCTATGACAAATTTTTTATACATTTCTAGTTATTCTAACTCTGAAGATCAGATAAATGAAATTCTAACCCTGCAGATCAGATATTTCTCCCATCTCCCACATGCTTACTTTTTGAACTCGGCCAGCAACTTCAGAAGATCCTCTGTACATAGTTTGCTGCTGTCCTGCTTATAGAAGGGTGAGAACTTTGCTTCAAGATCTAAGGTGCCCTGGGAGTCTTTGAAGACAGGTCTGGAAAGAAAAAGGCTTGCAATCATCAGGTGTAGCAAACCCCCCCCACCCCGGTTATATACTTGGTTAGCCTTTTCAAAATGGCTTTTGCTCCCTTTGAGATTAATTACAGGTTTTTGCCTAAAAGAAATGTCCCCCTTTGGATTTTGCTATAGATACAATTTTGGTTTTCTGCTTTTGTGGGAGGCTAGTCTGATCCCAACAGATCTTGGAGCAAAGCAGGGTCGGCTCTGGTTAGTATTTGAATGGGAGACCACCAAGAAAGTCCAGGGTTGCAATGCAGAGGCAAGCAATGACAAACCACCTCTGAATGTTTCTTGCCTTGAAAACCCTACAAAGGTTACCATAAGTTAACTATGACTTGATGGCACTTTCCACCACCACTAGTTTTGTGGTGTTGGGGTGGTCAGATTCCTCTCTCTGCTTAGCTAAGTTTCATATTAGAAGATGACTAGTGCCAGTTGAGGTGATAATAGCCCTGCTATTAGCCAGAGAGGATTTTAGGAATATTTTTTTAAAACGGAAAGGTGCCTGTTATATAAGTTTATATACTTATGTTGACAGAGGGTAGTTGTGACAAGCTATTTCTGTCAAGAAAGGCGACCCACATCATCTCCTATAATTTTCGGGGAACCAGGTTTGTTTTAAACCATAAACCTTCCCCTCAGTTATCAGATGTTCTAAAGGCAGTGAGTGTATAGGCTTAGGTTTGCTGCTGTGAGGTAAGTTTTGTGGTGTGCAAATAGAATGGAGATCATTGAGGCAGGAATTGTATATTGACAACACAGAAGATTTATTTATTTACAAGTTGGTGTCAAAGAACAGATAAGCAGCATAGGTCTTTAGGTAGATAAAAGATAAACCTGGCTGAGGTCCTTTTATTTAAACTAGTTCTGGCTTTGGAGTGTACTTTGAATTCCGCCCCCCCCTCCAGCCTTTTCTGATTAGCCACTGTGTTGGATCCTTTAACACACCAGGATTCCACCTGCACCAGCCTGCCTACCCCCAGGAGTCAGGCACTCTGGGTACTGGGTACTCTATTCTCTCTCAAAGGTAGAGCTAAACCACATGGCCACACTACCAAACAGAGCTACCCTTCACTCTGCTCTTTTTCTGAGCCAGACCTGAGCTCCCACTGCCCTCTCCCTGAGGCAGAACTGAACTGGAGTCTGCACTCTCCTTAAATAAGACCTGAACTCCTGATGAACATCCCTCTAATATTCCATCCACCTGCTGAAAAGTAACTGGATGCTGAAGCAGCACTTCCATAGGCTCAGGTGCGTGGCTGTTTTCCCTTTCAGGGGCAGGACACCCTCCTGTACATCACAGTAGTACCTTCATATTTTTGATCTCTGGTACCCAAGTTCTTTGGCTGGCTCTGGCTGTGACATCCTAACCACAAAATAATAATACAGAGGTTGCTGAATTTTTGTACCCCAGCAACACACAGGTACCCCAGAAATCTCACTTATTTTGGCTTTACTAAGAACTACAATGTGTTCATTCTCTGGGTAAACTACACTCTAGAGACAAATCAATGCAAGGCACCAGCTCATGCTTGTCAACAGCATATGGAACTTAATGCACCAGAGCAGACATTAGATCCCAAGTTGTCATAATTTGGAGCTCGACCTTCATGCAACTGTCAATATTTATTGGCCAGGTGTACTTTTCTTTTTCTTCTATCATGCTCAAAGATCAAGTTGCAATTGAATTACAGGGCAAGACAGCATTAGAAATTCAGCATCCTTTACAGTCAGCAAAAGCACAACAGAGATGAGATTGCCACAAAACAACGGTATGAAGGGCACTAGATTGTTTTGATCAGTTATTGTTAATTTATAGTGGAATAGTACAGGAGGGCATTTATTTTGGATATTCTCTGGTGTTTCTTTGAACAAAACAAGTAAACAGACACTTTTAATGCCTATGTCCAAAGACCCAAGCTGATGCAGCCAAACAGGCTGTACATGGTGGGAGTATTCCAGGAGCACCAAACTAACCAAGAAAATTATCCAGTGGGTACACAATTTCCCACTTGGTTCGGGCAGTCTGGATTAAGATGAGGGGGTGATTGTGCCCTCCCTTTTCCAAATACAGTCTTCATTTATAAAACTAGACTGAATGACAGGCCCTTTCCTTCAGAAAATGGCATATAACTGGGAAAACACCTGAAGAGAAAGCAAAACATAAGATGTAGGGGAGGAACAGGAAGACAGAGATGTCAGCATTAATAATAATAATAATTTTTAATTTATATCCCGCCCTCCCCGCCGGAGCAGGCTCAGGGTGCCATTAAATATTGTGTATTTCAGCAAAACAGTTTAAAATTAGCCCAGCTTGGTCTTTTTAGTTAACTCTTCCCTCTTCAATTTAATCGGCTACAAAGCTTGGCTCTACCTTGTTAAAATTTAGAAGTAGAGGAGGAAGATTTATTTATATCCTGTCATTCTCTTGCAGACTAAGAGCGGCTTACAATCTCCTTTCCTTTTCTCTCCACCAAACAGATACCCTGTGAGGTAAGTGGGGCTGAGAGAGCTCTTTCAAGAACTGCTCTTGACCAGACAGCTCTGACAGAACTGTGACCTAAAGTCACTCAGCAGTTGCATGTGGAGGAGTAGGGAATCAACCTGGTTCTCCACTACTCTTAACCACTACACCAAACCTGACAATAAATTTTATTTTAGGCATGAGAGCAGTTAACAAGCTCATGATAAACTCTCTTTCTGAGGCAGGTACATAACCACAGAATCAAATGGTAAACCATGGCCCGTTAATTCAAAAATGAACAGAAAGATTGGTGTCAAAAGGGTTCTATTTTAGAACAATTCCAGAAACATGTCATAAATTTGCCTGACTCAAATGACATCTCTTCCATGTCCTGGTATCCAGGGTATATATGAGATCATCTATAGGGTATCATATACAAGCAGTACACAGTTTTCACATTTTCTTTTAAGTCAGCTGAAATAAGTGTTTGATATACATGTTCCCATGCCCTTTGCCAAAAATCCTTTAGTAATGCCATATCAAAGCAGAAGAATAAATCTGGAAGATTTACCCAGGGCTGATAAATTTAAAGAAAGATGGGCTTTGTTTGTAGCATCATGGAATTATAAGGTTAACAATGTGTTCTCTCCGTTTGTGTTTTTTAAAACTTTGTAATGAGTGTTCTCTTTAATCCCCCCCTATTTTTTTCTTGTAAACAACATAAACTTTTTAAAAGGAAACCTGACAGTGGAGCTAGGTCAAGAGCGTCTGACACTCTTACCTTGCAGCCCAAGCAAAAGGCATCCGGTATTGTCCAAGACGGCTGCAGGCCAGTTTTGCAATTTTGTGGACCTTCTGTGAAGTCTGAAAGGCAGGAAAAAGCTCAGAGATAGATAAAAATGGTCTGGATTTTCAAAGCAAGGTGAAACACACAAGTCTCCTCCAAGAAAAACATTACTTTTATTTCAAACAATCCGATGACCCAACCAGCTAGAAAAAAATCACCAAGCACCCAAGTAGAAAGATAAGAGATTACTTCTGAATCACACAAATGGACACAATTTCTGCTGAAAGGAAAGAAAATGCCATGAAATCGTAGAGTCAAGATACCTGCTCACCAAAGGCAAGTGTTATACTTCTGCAGGCAAGTAGCTGCTTCTTCCACTGCTTGCTTTCTCTCTTACACATTACAAAACATTATTGTTGACCAGGGCTATGCACACATGTAGTAAAAAAGGATTAAAATTCCATGCCCAGGATTCTATGCTTATATGGGGATTGAACCCCCCCCCACACACACACACACATTTCTTCATAGTGTTACAGTGTAAGGTCAGCACCTTCACTCCAAAATACCTTCATTGGGTCAGAGGTCTTGATATATGGCTCCACACAGTGTGTGATGCTTCCTTGTAGCACCTTCTCTACACGGGCGATGAGGAAAATTTCTGGGTGTGGGTTTGTTATGGAGAAAACCCCCTTTGCATAAAAGAGAAGCAAAACATCAGCAATTACAAGCATATACAGTACAAGAGATCTGTTAATCTGCTAGCAAACATTGACAACTGGTGGTTTTCAATGTAAACCCCAGAAATTCAGTCTTTTTTTCTCTGTTACTAATAGCTGGTCCTTCTTAAGCAGCCAGGACTCAATCAAAATCCATCATCAGGGTGTCTGGAGTAGCCAGGTAGATAGTCATACCCTTCTTTGCCTTTACAGAAGAGTTGGAAGGGGCCATACAGGCCATCTAGTCCAGCCAACTGCTCAATGCAAGATCAGCCTACCCAGACCAGTGTTTGTCCAGCTGCTGCTTAAAGATGGCCAATAAGGGGGAGCTCACCACCTTCCTCAGTAGCTGATTCCACTGTTGAACAACTCTCATTGTAAAAATGTTTTCCCTAATATCCAGCTGGTAACTTCCCACCTTTAATTTAAACCCATTATTGTGAGTCTTCTTCTCTGCTGCCAACAGGAACAGCTCCCTGCCCTCTTCTAAGCAACAGCCCTTCAAATATTTAAAGAGAACAATCAGGGCTTTATTTGTAGAAAGACCTCCTTTGCATATTAGGCCACATAGCCCTGATGTAGCCAATCCTCCAAGAGCTTACAGGGCTCTTCTTACAGGGCCTACTGTAAGCTCTAGGAGGATTGGCTACATCAGGGGGCTGTAGCCTAATATGCAAAGGAGTTCCTGCTACCAAAAAAAGCCCTGAGAACAATTATACCCCCCCAACCTCCTCTTCTCTAGACTGAACATTCCCAAGTCCCTCAGCCTTTCCTCACAGGCCTTGGTCTCCAAGATCATGTTACCAGCCTAATTCTGACAACAACCAAAGCCCCTGCTTTGCAGTTCCAATTTCACCACTGATAAAGGATTTTACATCTGGTGTTCTATGTGCATAGAAGGCCCTTAAGCCTCTTACTTGTTTTATGTAGCACAGGTGAGACTCAGCAACTCCATGAAGACAGTGGCTGTTCACAAGGTGATTCCCGGAATCTTGGATAGTACCATCCCTCAACATTTCTCGCACAGGCAAGGGATTTAGATCCACATGGAAATCGGCAGAAATCTTACAACAGCTTTTTAAATCAAACAGTGCAAGGCTGAGAAAAAATGGTTCCACCTGGAAATTCAAAGGGAGTAGTAATATATCGTTAAATATTTATGAAAATCAAAAAGTCTATGACCAGTTTGGTGTAGTGGTTAAGAGTGTCAGACTAGAACATGGAGATCTAGGTTTCCACTCCCACTCTGCCACAGAAACTTGCGGGGTAATTTTGGGGTAGTCACACACACTCTCAGCCTAAACTGTCATACAGCGTTATTGTGAGGATAAAACGGAGGAGAGAATGATGCTGTAAGCTGCTTTGAGTCACCAGTGGGGGAAAAATGGGATATAAATCTTTTCAACTAATGCCATTTTAAAGTTTCTCTAACAACACAGATAAGCATTTGTTGGTATCATTAGGGCTGGCAACTTTAAAGCCCCTCCACCACTTGGTAGGTTTGGAAGGGGAAAAATTAACAAACCGCCCCCCCCCACTGTTGACACAACTATGTGATATCATTTCCAGTCAAACCTGGAAGTGATGTCACATTCTACTATTCAGTGGAAACTGGTTTTATCATCAATGACAGATATTATCCCCCCCTGCATCAATGGCACTTCCCACATCCCTGCCCCCCCCCCCTTCCACTGGATTCCAGCCACTGGCTGACCACCCTAGATATCATGCGTACATTTGTGGGTGGGCCTTCAGATCGATCAGTTAGGTGGGCAAGAAGATTGAAAGACAAGTTGTGACAGTTCACCAGGAAGCGCTGGCTGCATTTTTCTTCAAAAGGTTTTACATCTGGTTCTATTCCAGAAAAGTCCAATCTCTAAGGAGGAAAGAAAGTCACTTTTTTAAAGAAGAAAACACAAAAAGAAACAGGGCACAACTATTTTGCTTTCTGTTGAACACACAACATAGGATTGTGCGGAGTTAATATCCTTTGCCAGGGAGAGAGTTGGAGACTGAATGGATTCTTCAGAAATAGCATACTGGGAAACAGGCCCCATTCTGTGAAACTGTCTTGCACTGAGTCAAATTACTAGTCCATCTTCTCCAATACTGTCTATTCTAACTAGCAATGACTCTGGGAGAAACACAGCAGGAAGAGGTGGCTTTGAAGGGAGGAGCAAAAAAGACCCCTTGCCCATAAACTGTTTCTCCTCACCCACCTCATTCCACTTTCCAGGTGTTCTAAGACAAATGAGGGTACTTTTACATCTGGATGGCACCTTTGATTCCTGTGATTTTCCCATCAATCCAACAACTTAAACCAATTCAATAAAGGAAATGCTACCCAGCTTCAGCCTTTGGGGCTGGAGGGCTACTCATACCTATGAATTAATTTTGGTTTCCTCACTGTGAAAAAGCCCAAGCTTTTCAAGGCAACAAAAGGATAAATGAACAGTTTTAAACAAAGCAAACCATCTTCAACCACCAGTCATACAAGTCCACTGCAGAGGAAATTACCTGAACTTCGGGATCAAAAGAGAAGAGATTTTGTCTCCCGTCATTTCTGCTGAGCTTATTTAGCTGCTCGGTTTCTCTTCCATACTGAAACGAGGAAAAACAACATGTACACGCATGTCAGAAGGAAGAGAAGCCCTGAGAGAAGCAAAATTTTCATGATTGAGAGCTGCCTTTCAGAAAGCAAATTACAGGTCAGAATGAAGAGAAAAAAAGCTGGGCTATGTCATGCTTGAGGGGGGGGGGGATGAAAACAAGACGCTGAAGTAATCTGTTCTTGCTAAGTCAAAACATAGATGGCCATGTTGAGTGTCATATGTGACCTCCTCTCTCCTGCCTCCCTTTCACAGGACAACTGTTCAGCAGTAATGTTGCTGAGCTATTTGCCAAGTCAAAATCTCTTCTCTGGTTGGAGATTCTACAGTCTTTTCCATTTTGGCTTCAAGGAGATGGTGAGCTGCCTCTACAGCTGTTACCAGGCATTCTGTGGATTCCTCTTGCAGATTTTACCAAATTCTCATCAATTGCAAATTCTTATCAAGTGCAATTTTACCAAATTCTTATGACGTGCATTTCAAATGCACTTGAGTGAGCTCTCCTGGTGCCATCCATGACCATGTCAACACCAATGTCTCCAATCCATCATACTCTGAAGAAAAAAACAGGCCAGGAGAATACTCAGATACTCTCAATATTCCACTGTTCCTGGAGCATGCCGAGTTCTCAACCAACCTGTTTTGAGGCTCTTTCTCTTGGTTAATTTGCAAAGTCATATTTTGCTGCATGTTGGGGCAGAGGAGGAATCCTCAAAGTGTGCAGAAGCCCTCAAATTAATTTTGCAGGTGGATGCATTTTCACAATTGTCTCCCTCCTCTGTTCCACCACTTTACTTGTAGAGGTAGTGATTATTTTTGTAACAAACAGAAAATGACATAGTCTCTTCCTCTTCCCTTTGAGCTGTCCAGGAAGCAGCCAATGCAACAAGAGATTCTCATGTCACCTTAGTGATGTTAAACTTCTCACCCCTGCTGCTGTGAATTAAAAATTCTGATTTCGTTTTAACCCTTATGTAAACTAAATTCACAATTATGTAATTTTTGCACCATTTTCTGTTTTCTTGGCCTGAATTTTTCCTGCATGATGGCTGCATTTTTAACACTATATTTATATATAGCTGTGTGTCAGTAAATCAGTATTATACATTATGAATACATTACATGCATAAGCATATATCATGAAAACAAACTGTGAATAGAAATTGTATAAGATGTGTGCACAGTACAAATGAATCTGCAAAACCAAGAGTGAATAGTTCAAGAATGAAACTACCAACAACAAAAAAATGAAATGAATAAAGAACATTCTCTCCTCCCTACATCATTCATAGACAAGAAAAAGAGTGCCTGCTTCAAAACTTTAAACATAATTTTGAATAATTTTTTGTGCGTGTGGAAAAAAAGAACAGCCATCTCCTGGCCACGCTGTGTGACTAGATAAATATCAGCCCCAAATTATGGTGTTCCTGACTGTACAGTTAGCTCTCTTCAATCATTAATCCCCAACCCAAGGGGGGAAAAATCCTCAGTATACACCTAGAGCAGTGTGTGTTTGGGACAGCCATTGCATATCATGGAATTCAGCATCAGAAATAGAATTCTGCATCCCAGGGACATTTGATTCCATTAAAAACAAACAAAACAGGTTCTCAGGCCAACAAAGACAAGTGTGCATATGTAGGGATGGTATCTCAGTCAGGGGAGCTGAGCAGCACTTCCAGAGATTAGAGGATGGGGTTCACAGTTTGCTAACCCAGCAGTTTCTCCCTTCCCGTGCCTTCCAGAAGCTGCAGAAGCAAGACTACCTTCATCAACTCCGGATGCATGCTTCTTTCTAAGCTTTCCAAGATGTTTTCTGACTTTCCTTGGCTGCCCGATTCATCATCTGTGAAATCACAAAAAACAGATGTTGGAAATGGCTCCAGAGGCACCTCATTAGGGCGTGGCTGTTCCCAAGGTGCTCCGTCACTAACACAACACTGGGAAATTGGACAGAGATTACTGGAAGCCAGCCAGGGATTTCCAGTCCAACAGCGGGGTCATGTTGCAAGCAAGTCTCATGAACACATATACAGAGGCCACAACATCAACATCCTGATTTGTCCTTTGACAGCTTTTCCTTTTTGAACGCAGGGAAGACTGAAAGAGCAGCTGTGTGCAGACAGCTGCTACAGAGGAAAAGCAAAGAGTATGAATTTCAGGCGTTCTGAATGGGAAGCCATATTTAAAGGGTCTTCAGATGGGGAAGTGCAGTAGGATAGCTCTAAAATGGAACAATTTACCTAGGGATGCTTGGCCAACAAAGACCATTTTATTCAGACATTTAAAAACAGAACAAAAATAGAATACATTGGTGCATATAGGATGCTTCTTTAATTGACCATTGGGCATTATATTTATTTTATGTCTTGATTGCTGATAGAACTGAGGCTTGTTTGGAAAGTGAAGTGGGGGGGGGGGGTGGACATATATGGGAGGTGGGAAGCAACAGTAGCTGATGATGCAGAGACAAAGAACCATTTGCAGAGCAGCTCCAAAGGTGTTTCCAAGGCATGAGGTGGAAGTTCTCTTCTGATGACAACAATGGACTGGGTGAAGTCCAGAGGAACAAAAATAGAATACATAAGGCTGGCAGTGCTACTTCAGTTGCCAGAAGTGGCACAGCTGGAGAGGGGGTGAAGAATGGGAAAGGGAAGGGCTACAGCTCAGTAGAAGAGCACCTGCCCTGCACACAGAAGGTCTCAGGTTCAGTCCCTGCCATCTCCAGTTGAAAGGGTGATGTGAAAGCCCTATAGCTGAGAACAGAGAGCAGATGCCAGTGAGAGTACATAATACTGACCTTGATGAACTTATGGTCTGATTCAGTACAAAGCAGCTGCATGTTATTATGAGACTCATGTGCTGCATTATATCCCTTCTCTCTGATCTGAGGCTGAGATGACAAGGCTGATGGTAACCTTGATTCTCAGCAGTAGGATACAAATTATACTATTTTGGGTGCACACATAAAAAGAGGGATTGTTTTTCTTACATAGGAAGAGGGATTGCTGCATTCTGGAAGCATGTATGCCACAGTTATTGTCACATGTGCTCAAAACTCTCCAAGGCTGAGACAATCAATCCTATCTAACTCATTTTTATTCCATTTCTCCTCCAAGGAGTTCAGCTCTCCCCTCATTTTTATCTTCACAACAACACTCTAAACTGGGTTATACTGAGAAAGCGAGACCAACCCAAAGCCACACAGTGAGCCACAGCCCCCTACTCCAGTATGTCTTTTTAAGGCATGTCCATTAAGAAAGTAAGTCTGGAAGGTCAGATAAGCACATTCTGCTAAGAGTTTCTGAGGTGGACCAGTGAGAAAAGCAAGGGCTAAAAGGAGGTTCTTGCCCCATCACCCACTGACCTGGAAGGGATTCCACTGCTTCCTTCTTCTCTTGCACCAGGCTCTCTGCATTGATCTGAATGATCTTCCTGAGGGTCACCAGCCACTCCTCCATTTCCTGCTCACCGTCAGCAGCCAGATAGTGGCTGTACTTATCCAACATCTTGAGCTCAAAAGCATTGCGGCGCATCTTGGGGCACTGTGGGAAGCAATGCAAAGGAATCACTTTGTTCAGATGAGGCACTTCTCTCTCTCATCAGTATGGCTTTCAGAATGGCAATAAACCTGCATTTGGCCAGGGAGGTTTCCTGGCATAGCAAAGGGGGGGTGCTCACATGACAGAATTATTCCAAAAATTCCATAGAAACATTCAATTAAGCATGCTAGGAAGAAGGCAAAGCATAAGAATTGTTTTTATACCCCACTTTTCTCTACCCTAAGGAGTCCTGAAGCATCTTACAATCTCCTTTCCTTCCTCTCCCCACAACAGGCTCCTTGTGAGTTAAGTGGGGCTGAGAGAGTTCTGAGAGAACTGTGACTGGCCAAGGTCATCCAGCAGGTTTCATGTGGAGCAGGGGGGAATCAATCCAGATTTTCCAGATTAGAGGCAGCCACTTTTAACCACCACACCATCTCTCAGAACCTTCTAGAAGGAATATTTTGTGTGGAGCAGTGTTCAGTCATGTGACCTCTCTATCAACTGTATAAAGTAAGAATCCAGACAGTTTTATCACTTGTAGCCAAAGGAGATGGGACACTGGGAGATCCATAAATGAAACTCTGGAGTCTTGTGGCTGATAAGTGGCTATCACCAGTGATGGGGCGAGGGAGGCAGGCAACAAAAGAGAGAGATCAGGGCAATGTAGAACAGAAGTGCATTATTTTACCCTTAGGTAAGACTAAAGAAAACAAAAGAAGACAGCATGTATTACCTGAGAAAATCCTTTTCAAGACCTCACCTGCACAACATCAATGCATGAATCCAGGAAGATACATCCTTTGGATTCTTTGGAAGACTTTTCATCCTTATACGAATTGAGGATGTAGGATCCATCAGGGAGCTGAGTCAAGTAAAAGTACCTTCTCTTAAACACCTGCCGAACAAAGAGAGACAAACCATCATTGTGTCAGACTTGACTCAGGGTAGGATCTGTGAGTCACTCTGCCCTGACCGGTTGTGGGGTTTTCTTTTGCTTGAACAATTTATACAGATGTTTCTACTGGGTTCTTCAGTTTTACCTTCCTACGTGGGAAATACAGGAACAAACAATATGCATATGTACTGCACGGCTTATGAGGTTTCCCCAACTTGGAAGGATCTTCTTTTGTAGAAAACTGTTCTGGAATACAATACTTTTTGGAAGGAACAACCGGATTCCAGATGCAGTCAGAGACATTACAGTCCTGTTTATTTTTGCTGCAATAAGCTAACAACAAAGCTACCCCTCTGGAATTGTTACCAATGAATTCTGTTTCTTGTAACAGTAAAAGAGCCTAGCATGATCTGCATTTTGCAAGTTTAAATTGTGAAACTTTTGTAAAAGTTAGAAATGCATGAAATTAGCACATTGGAAGATGGACCCTCACAAGACAGAATGGAAACTTTGCTTCAATACAGTAACAATGAATATTGTGGCACTGAAAATGCACAAATACACAGGGTTCACTTTAATAGAAGAAAGATGAATCATCTTGGGAAAGTAGTAAAACCAATAACTTTCATTGTTTCACTGGTCCTCACAAGGACCAGAAGCCTGCCCTTTTATGAGGATGATGGGATGGGTGCGAGGGGGGAACAGAATCTGTCTTCTGCCAACACAGAGTAAGTCATGCTGTACTGTGCGGAATCAGGGCAAGTGAGAAGGATTAAAACTGGAGAAAGGGAACATGCCAAACTCTGCAATGGGAAAGTAATAACCAAACTGGCCTTTTCTTTTTTGCTGATGTGGCTGCAGGAGAGACCAAACTGATTTATAGTTAACTAGCAACCTCAGCAGTGCTGCAGTGAAGAATGTGCCACCACTATGGAGGGTGACTGTCCCATGCACTGCTTCAAAAGGCAACTCTTGTACTGCCTGCTTTGTAGAAGGGTTTGAGAGCCAATTCATGTATTACTGTCTTCCTGAGAGGAAGTGTGGAATCAAGCCTCCCTCTGCTGGACTTGACCTTCCAATTCAGTAACAACACAAGGCTACCTTATGCTACTTATTTAGATTTAAATGACCCAGAAAAGTGTCAGTGACGGAGGTCTTAGGTCAACAGGACATTGTCCCACTGTAGTCCTTAATGGCACCATCAGATTAAACTGACCAAGCTACCAGTCTAATTTTCATTGCAAGGTATATTTATTCAACATGGAGTTGCAGGATTAGTGTACAGGGGTTCTGACTACTGCTAGGGAGGGATCTGATTAGCCACTGACTTTTTTGTTTTCGAGTGGAGATGGGCCATTTCTTTTGCCTTTCTGCCCTAGCAGTCCCCCATGCACCTTGCAATGCAACAAGCATAATCTAAATCTAATTAAGCCTCCAACACCTCCCAGTCTCTATTTCAAGGCAGCTACAAACTGCAGACTTTCTGCCCATGTTTGTTGTACTGACCACCCAGCCTGAAGAGTTCACAGGAACACAAATCTAAGTTAATCATATAGTTCTGAATCCATTTGGGGGGGGGGGGTCTAGTGATGGGGAAATACAAGTAAGAATCTTCAACAGGCACCAACTTGCCCATTTCTCTCACCTTCATCGTCACTGTGATTGTGCTGTTGACATTGGCTTTGTACAACCAGCCTTGTTTTATCACCCCACCCTTCTGCGAGCACAATGATGAAGAATCCTAGAAGGTTAAATACAGAGTTATTGAAGAGACAGGTAGGGATGAGCCAAACAATGAAATCCAGTGATATTCCTCTATTCCTGTTCCAGAAGAACATGGGAACAGAATACACAGCTTTATCCATGAATGTTCTCCTGAATGTATCAAAACCACCAAATTAGATTTTTCCCACTTTCTCTCTAAAAAAAGACAGCAGCAGAGGACTCTGGGATAGCATCACATGATGTCTGAGAACATATCTCCCTCAGAATTAAAAAACCAGGTATGAGTCTCTGCATAGACTGAAAGCACAAATAAGGTACTTCTTTGTTCCAGAATAGTGACTTTGAGGATAACTTGGGCTATTGGCTCTTGAGAATCCAAGCCCAAGAAAGAACAATAAGAAAGTAGTCTCCCTTCATCTCTCTACCTGTTTTCTCGGTGCCTCACCTATGATCTGAAAAAAACTCTCAAAATGACAGGTAATTTTTTTTACTGCTGTTATTAGCAGTATACGCTCCAAGGAAATGATAGTAATTCTTTTAATCTTTCCCTCATGACTAAAAAACCTTCCACTCCAGTTCAGCAGCATCCAGGAAGACTTCCTGCTTGACAATGCTGGCATTAGAATTTTGGGAGGCCTCAGGATATCACACCTTTAACTTGGAAAGCGTGCAAACTGAGAAATTCACTCATCTCATCTCCTTTGGTGCTCCCTGCCAGTAGTTCTTAAGCTTTAATCCACTGCTGCCTGCCAAGTATGCAAAATCAGCATGAAATGCCTCCCAAGCTACCAGTAAAAATGTGGGAAATAAAAACAGCAGCTTTTATTTACACAGTTGTGTTTGTGGTATATGCACATGGTACACAGATCTCAGAGGCACACATTCAATGAGTCTCTTGTGCCTGATGGCCCTCAGCCACCACTTTAACGTTAGGTTGGATTTCTGTCTTCTCTTTTTAAAGTGTCTGGGGGCAGAAATCTAAGACCTGGGATTGTTATCCAGAGTGCAGACTGCACAGTATAAAACAGCTCTTCTGCTGGCTGGCAGAAGTCACTGCAAAAAGGGAGAAGGGACTGCCTTAAATCCAGAATGACCCCCATTTGCCTCCAAAGGTCTGAATGACACCCCACCCCCCAAGATTTGCAGATAGGATACTTGGGGTTGGGGGTTCAATATCTGTTAAGAATGACTGCCTCATGTAAAGTAAAAAGGGTAGGAGTGTTGAGGGTGCCTTTAGAGTCTTTGGGCCCCAGCAAACTCTTGATCTCGCCACCATCTGGAGCCAGCCTTGCTTCTAGGAATTAATGTTCAAAACCCCGCAATTGCAGAGCCCCATTAGAGACAGGTTTCCTTGGTAGTGTTTTCCCAGTATGTGTTTCTGCTGGCATAACCCTGATCTAGGTCTGCAATTCTATCAAGGGAGCTGTGAACCATACAAATTAGTATTTGGTCACACTTTCAGAAATGCCGTGTAAGAAGTCAAAATCAAATTAAGGTCTGAGAAAGCCTGCCTCAAACACATGCTGCTCTGCTCTGAGCATTTTCAACAAGGATAATGGTTTGTCATTCAACAACTGAAGGGGATGAGGGTGGCACCATCAGCTTTTGCTCTGGCAGAAAAATCTTCTGCATGGGCTCATTTGGTATCAATAAACAAACAGGGTTATAAAAGTGAAAGATTAGATTAGATGACACAAACCAGCCTGGAAAATAGAATCAAATAATTGCAGTGCTAAGGTTCTATGATGGGAATTCCAGGTGAGTTATCTGGCATGAAAGAGTATCCACAGGAGCCCAATCTAGAGTAGGGCTTCAGAAGGAGTGTGTGTCTCACTCTTCCCCTGGTCAAAAATGCCCCATTCCTAGCTGTTTTAAGCCCCAATAGGAGGAAAAAAGACCAGAGCAATGATATGAACACCAGTCTTTCCCCCCTTACTGGGGCTTAAAGCACCCCAGTGGGACATTTCCTATAGAAAAAATAGGATGAGACCAAAGACTTAAGGCCCTCATTCCCTGTTGCTGCAGCTCCAATCACAGAATCATAGAGTTGGAAGGGACCTCTAGGGTCATCTAGTCCAACCCCTGATAAGTATCCAATAAGTATCAGCCTCCTTTACAGCTGCTACTTTAAAAAACCAAATTATATTTCTGGTTCAAATTATATTTGTGGTAACAGCGTCCCTTGTTAGTCGCAAATACAGAAAAGAACTTCCAAAGATGTTCATCCACAATAATTATTAGGAATTGCAATGCTATTTTCAATGTGGCAAGCACAACCTGCTTCTGTCTCTCTCTCATTCTGCAAATGGTTAAATGTAGTCAGAACTAGATGCTTATCCAGGTAAATCCCTGTTCTTAAATTTACATCTGCTGAGATGGTGTTACTATAAGAAACCACTAGCATGGGAGAATCAGTGGGTGGGGAAGGGAACTAACTTGGTCACTCCCACAGATGCCTCCCCTTACAGTTTTTATCTGGGATTACTTCTGGTTTCAGAGACTGGTTGGAGAAAAAAAATTTAAAACACTGGGGGGCATTTTCTGGGGAGAATCATTGGGTAGGGGAAGAGCAAAGTTTTAGTTCAGTGGCACCTTTAAGACCAACAAAGTTTTATTCAAGGTATGAGATTTTGTGTGCACGCATACTTCCTCAGATACATTGAAATGGAAATGCATTCCAATAAATATACAATTCTACAAGACATTACATTCTAATATTAATTGCATTACATTTTAATTACATTACAATTACATGTAATGCAATTCCGAGGGGAAGAGTTAAATGTTCCCTTATGTGAAAACCTCCCTTCTATGCTCTGAGCATCAGCATGCTGAGGAAGAATTAGGGCTGGGAACTTTGTGTTTCTTTTACAACATTTGACTTCTTCCCCGTATATTTCTTTTAGACCAATCCTGGATGTCCACAGAAATCTGAATATAGAAAATTTATCTGGCCCAATTTAATGTGGCCCCAGTTTGTCCCTATTTATTTTAATTTGGATTTGAAACCCTTCTCTTACTTTCTTAACATACTCTTATAAAGGCAGAACAGCTTGCCACACTGTTAACAATGCCCCAATTAGATGCCCTGCCTAATGAAAAAATGTTCCATTGCATTTATTAACTTGCAGGATTGTACAATGCTGGACTATTTTCTAGAAAGAGAGATGGTACATTATACAAGACATAAAATTTGAATGCCTGTCACCCAAATTGCTGACCGGTGCAATGGAAACAAACTGCAAACTTCATGCATATAAAAATCGGGCGTGGTGCTGTCATTATTCAGTAGTGATTGCCACTTTAAGGCCAAACTACACACAACACGAAAGTGGCATGATCTGAATTCTGAATGTATTATTTGTCCAAAACAGCAACTCTGCTTTTGGGAGAGGTGGGGGTGGCAATCTAAATTGAGGCCACAGTGCTGTGGAAGGATTTTTTTTTTTAAAAAACCCTGTTTCTGCCTACATCATTTCCTCAAACAGCAATACTTACCCCCACTCTGCTCTAAGTTCCATAGGGGAAAAATAGATGGGCATCTAGTCATCCCCCTGTTTCAAATAGCCTTGGGGAGGAACTTCTATTAGGAAGTGGCATTGGGGGAGTTACCTCTGCCACTGCGGACATCATGGCCTTGATCCAGGTCACCCTTGCCCTCTGAAGCTACTTTCCAAAGTCATATAATACATTCCTATCATAGATATACAGTGGCTAGAGTGGTTAGCCCACTGAGCTGTGGCCCACAAAATGCTGCTCAAATCTTGCCTCTGCCATGAGCCTGCTGTGGGGCTTTAAGTAAGCCACTAGTACTCTCTGAATTTCAAGGAGTGGGACCATGGCTTGATGGTACAGCATTCCCTTTGCATGCAGAAGGTCCCAGATTCAATCCCTGGCATCTCCAGTTAGAAGGGGATGGGAAAGATCTCTCTCCAAGATCCTGTAAATTCACAGCAGACAATTCTGACCTTGAAAGACAAATGACCTTACACAAAAGAAGGCTGCTTCCTATATTCAATCCTCATTTCCAAATTTGCAAAATGAGAAAAACAATCCTGGCCTCATTTCCAGGATGAATTACTCTTTGTGAATTGCTTGGAAAACCTAAATGTGCAACATATATGGTAAGCATTATCATTTTTTTACAAAAGAAGATAGTAGCATCTTCTAATAGACTATCTGCTGTAAACATAAAATTAGCCAACTTATTGAGTTAAATGTACCACTTGCTTGGCAAACAGATACAGATCGATGTAGAATTCTTTTTGCCACTCTGTCTAAGGTACCTATTCTTTTGAACCTGTGCAGTAAAGCAATCTAGTTTTTTCTTCTTACCTCATCTTTCTCAAAGTCTTCATCAATTTCAAACACATGGTTTGGAATCTTGTCTGGTCTAAAGGATTTGCTGAGAACATAACACATTTATTTATGCAACCTTTCCCCCAAAAAAGATACTCCAAAGACATTCACAGCATCCTGCATCAACATGATTAAATAACTGAAGGATAAATAGCAAATGCATCCAGCTTTACACTTTGTGTGATGTAGTCAATCACTGCATGTATGCTTTTATGGAACTCACTGCCACAGGATGTATTGATGGCCAACAGTTTAGATGGCTGTTGAAAAAGCAACAGGCAAATTTGTGACTAATTGATGGCTGTTAGCAGGGCTTTTTTTTGTAGTAAGAACTCCTTTGCATATTAGGCCACACATCCCTGATGCAGCCAATCCTCCAAGAGCTTACAGGGCTCTCAATACAGGGCCTGTTGTAAGCTCCAGGAGGATTGGCTGCATCAGGGATGTGTGGCCTAATATGCAATAGAGTTTCTGCCACAAAAAAATGCCCTGGCTGTTAGCCATAATGGCTAAATGGAATTTCCATGTTCAGAGGCAGTAACCCTTTAAATATCAGTACTGGGGGACGGCAACAGGATGACACTTCAGTTTCCATTTCCCAGGAATGTTTGATTGGACACTGTATGTGATTTCCACACAGGAATGACCATCAGTATCTAACATGAAGGATCATTCTCCTCTGAGGAAAGGAGGACATCTTGCTGGATGGTGAGAATGACCCACAAAATGTCCTCCACCTCAAAGGGAGAATGACCATTGGTACTTACTGTAAAGGGTCATTCTCCTCTGAAGAAAGGAAGACATCTTGTGGGTCATTCCCACCATTCACAAGACATCCTCTGCCTCAGATGGAGAACAGGTATGTATGGCCACTGCTGATGACGCTGCTGATACAGCACAGCAGCAAGGCGGCTTCCATATGGCAGGTTTCCATGCAGTTTCCCTGCCCCAGTCCCCTGGCAGTGGCAATCATCCCTTTCCTGAAACACTGGGGTGTTTTCAATTTTAACAAAAGAAAAATCAGCAACTGAATTTTGTCATATCAATGTAACATTCTAGAATTCCCAATTTAAAAAAAATTAAGTGTCTATCCCCTTCCACTGTGGAGATATAAAGGGAAAGGCATATCTTCACAACAGAAGGGATTAGAGACCTATTTTCTTTTTTAAATGAAAGCCAGGAGTACAGGAAACCTGTTACACATATTTTTGTATCAGTATAACAATATTTAACTGCTGTTTAAAGCATATATAAAAAGCACCCTGTTGATGGGGCAGAAATGACTGACCTGGAGATAGTATCAGTGAAAATGGTTGCCACGTGGGTAAGAAATTCAGATGTTCCCACCCATATGGCAGCTATCCAGGCTTCACTGTGATCTTTCCCAAAACTTTGAAGCAGAAGAGGTATGAAAAAGTCTGGAGAAAAGATGGGGAAACCCTGGAAGGTACATAAAGGAAATAATCCCACTTCCCAGCACCATTGAACCTGGGACAAATAACCTGGGTGGAATTGGCCTATGAAACAGGATGCTGCACCAGATGAACCACTAGTCTCATCCAGTACTGCTACTCTTTATGTCTATAAAAAATAAAATAAACACACAATCACAGACTTATTTTCCCATTATGGAAAGGTAGACAAAATGACAGAAATCATCACACTCAAAAAGTGTTAAGTGCTGCTACAGAAAGATGTGGCTGAAAAAGGCTGGTGTTCCTCAGAAAGCTCCCTTACCAGGGCAACATTCGGAAATCCCCTGAGTAGTCCTCATATTTGAAGTTCACAACATGCCAGTCTGAACTGTACGTTTTAATGCACTGGAAAGGAAAATAAGCAAAGTTCATTGCAAGTTTATTGGTCTTGGTCACAAGACTTAAAATTGTTACAAAGAGCTGCAGTGTAGGCAAAATTGCAAATCTGAACACAAAATTACATTTATATACAGTGGGAACAAGAGCGATTGTAAGGGCTCTAAATTCAGGTGGGGAGCCATGTGGGTTTGAAGCAGCAGAACAAAGTTTGAGTCCAGGGGCACTTTTAAGACCAACAACGTTTTATTTTGTGTGCATGCACAAAATAAAAAGTTGTTGGTCTTAAAGGTGCCATTGGACTCAGACTTTGTTCTGAATGGGCCCTACTTACCTATGAATATGTCATAGGTCCATTTAACACTTCTATTGTGATTAGCCTGGGGGCTCTCTGAAGTTCTTTCTCAGACTTTGCTACCTGAAATACTTTACCTAAAATACCAGGGACTGAAATGTGCAGGCAAAGCGTGCACTCTAAGCAGACCAATATGATCAGCAGCAGTTCTCTGGGGTCTCAGGCAGAGAACTGGGTTTCTCAATCAGCAGCTTTTAGCTAGATGATGGGGTTTGAAACTGCGATCTGCTGCATGCAGATTAAGTGCTCTAACAAATGATGCACAGACTCTCTCCCCTTTACCAACATCTTCAACAGCTGAAGTGCTTTGCACAATTTAACTTCCACTTTTATCCCATATTGCTTTGCTGTTCCAAAAGAGAACAATGATTGTTTTTAAAAAATGGAACATTCCTTCTAAAAATAAGGCTTGTCACGGGTAATACTGTCATCACCTTTGCTCTTGAGAACTCTTCCCATGAGAGTTGTTATGCCTTTATAATTAAAAAGAGGAAGCCACTCACAAACATAATTAAAAAAGGGCTATTGGACTTACCGTGAGGGGTCCTTCTCCTCAGAGGATAAGAGGACATCTGAATGGGTTGTTCCCTTGATCCTTCAGGGAGGCAGGACTACTTTTTTCTCCTTCCTTTAGGCGCCCTTGGGACAACCCACCCCTTCAGTTCAGGGACTCCGAAAAGCAGTGAGAACACTCTATCCTGTCTGCATTAACTGTAAAAAAAACAAACTGACGGGAACAAACTCATGAACAGTAACTGTAATAACATAGAAAGCATGAAATACAGAGAAAAAATATTCTGCAGATATACACCCAGAAAAACAGGTGAAGTTAAAGGTAACATAAAAGAGAAAACATAGCCATGAAGGTAGAAGATGAGAGGGAGTAGCGAGATGTCCTCTTGTCCTCTGAGGAGAAGGACCCCTCATGGTAAGTTCAATGGTCCATTCTCCCTCAGAGGCAGAGGACATCTGAATGGGACCTTCTAGAGCAGTGTCCCTCAGTCAAGTGAGATTCCCTCATCTTCGTTAATCTCCACGACGTGTTGCAGAACCTTTCTTCCGAAGGCTGCATCTGCAGATGCTGTAGAATGCATCTTATAATGCTTGGTGGGGAGGGTGGGGTATAAATAAAAAATTATTATTATTATTATTATTAATAAAGGTGAAAATGGATGACCATGTAGCAGCCCTACAAACTTTTTCCACCGATGCTTGGTTGATGAAAGCTGCATTTGTAGATGCACTGCGGAGTGAATGAGCTGTGATACCGGAGGTACTGACAGATCGGACGCCTTGTAACACTCCACAATGCAGGCCTTCAAAGTGGAATTGATAAGAGCTCTTGGACATCCTCTCGCCTTTCCTGGGCTGAGAAATGTTGACAAACATGCTGTCTGTTTTCCTGAATTCTTCCGTCCTGGCGATGTAAATCTTGACAGCCCTCCTCACATCCAGAATGTGCCACACAAACTCCTTCGTATGTTTGGGCTGCGGACAGAAGGTAGGTAGAAAAATTTCTTGGGACTTGTGGAATCTGGATGCAGCCTTGGGGACGAATGTTGGGTCTGTTCTGAGAACCACTTTATCCTTATGAAAAACACACGGGCCTGTTCTGATGGATAAGGCGTGTAGTTAAAAGACTCTTCGAGCCAACATAATGGCGACTAAGAAGAGAACCTTGCTTCGAAGCCATCTCAAGCCCACTTCTCTCAAGGGTTCAAATGGAGATTTTGTGAGTGTACATACACCGCGTTGAGCCTCCAGGTGGGAAATTGGTGAATCTGAGGTGGTCTCAAGGCCTTAGCGCCCTAAAGAACAGTTGAATATGAGGATGTATGTACAGTTTGTAACCCCTGATGTGTGGAATAATGGTATTTAAAGCCTCAATCTGTCGTCGTAGGATAGAAGCCTTGAGACCTTTATGCAGACCCTCCTGAAGAAAGCCTAAGATATTAGCAATAGATGAGGACATAGGATCCAGCTTTTTTCGTCTGCACCATCTTACAAACGCTTTCCAGGTCATGTCATATATCCGAATTGTAGACTTTCTTCTGGACGCCAGGATGGTGTCCGTTACCTCTGTTGAATAGCCTAAGTTCTGGAAATAGTCCCTCTCAACCGCCAGGCAATCAAACACAGCCATGTTGGATCGGGATGCCACACTGGTCCCTGTATGAGGATGTCTGGCCATGTTGGAAGCGTGACTGGGTTCTGAATGGACATCTCTGTCAGCATTAAAAATCATGGTCGACATGGCCAGTATGGTGCTATTAGTATGAGCTCTGTTTGGAGTGCTCGCACCCTCCTGATCGTCTTTGGCAGCAAGGATATTGGTGGAAAAGCATACATGAGACCTTGGGGTCACGGTGTCGTCAAGGCATCAATCCCCTCTGCCTCCTCGTGGAAGTAACTGGCATAATAACGAGGAAGTTAATGATTCTGAGGGGAGGCAAAGAGATCTACCTGAGGTCTACCTAGATGTTAACAGACGAACTGGAAAACTTCTGGATTCAGAGCCCATTCCCCTTTTGCGATGGTCTCCCTGCTCAGCCAATCTGCTTATATACTGTTCAGCCCCCTGATGTGTTTCGCATGAACTGAGGCTAGGTGCTTCTCTGCCCACTGCAAGATCACCAGGGCATCTTTGTGCAAGTGGTCCGACCTGGACCCCCCTTGATTGTTTAGATAAGCTTTCGCTGAAATAGTGTCTGTTCGAATTAAAACATGTCTCAGGTGAACAGAGTCCTTGAAATGTAGTAGCGCTAAACGAATCGCCCTGAGCTCTAACCCGTTGATTGGTAGGCGACTCTCCCTGTTTGACCAGAGGCCCTGGACTGGCTGACCCTGTAGAACAGCCCCCCATCCCGACAGACTTGCATCGGTGAACAGCTCCAAGGAGGGTGTTGTTTGGAAGACCTTGCCTTGGAGAAGACTGGGCAGGTGCATCCACCAGAGAAGACTGCTCTTGACAGACTGTGATACTTGTAGTGTCATGTCTCTGCGTTCCATGATCGCCCATTGATATGGTCTTAGGAATTGCTGGAGAGGCCTGGAGTGAAGATGAGCCCACTGCAACAAGTCCAGACATGATACCATCAAGCCCAGGAGTTTGGCCAGAAGCGTTAGTGAAGAGAACTGCTTCCTGATCACTGTGGCAGCCACTGTTCTGATTCCTTGTGCTTTGGACATCGGCAATGAGAGGGAACAATAGACCAAGTTGATGATTGCCCCCAGATGCTCTATATGCTGTTTGGGTTGTAAGGCACTCTTGGCAAGATTCACCAGAAAACCGTGAGCTTGCAAGCATCGAATGGTCTTCTCCGTGTCTTGGCTGCTCTGGAGTCTGTTGCTCGACCTGACCAGCAGGTCGTCCAGTTAAGGATGGACGTGAATGCCCTGTCTCCTGAGGTGTACAATGGGATTTATAAGGAGCTTGGAGAAAACCCTGGGAGCAGTTGACAGTCCAAACGGCATCACCCGGTATTAGAAGTGTAGTTCCTCCCATGAGAAGCGCAGGAAATGTCTGTGTGCTGGATGGATAGGCACATGCAGATATGCTTCAGTCAGGTCTATGGAGGTTAGAAACTCTCCATCCTGCAGAGAGTCCACGATGAACTTCAAGGTTTCCATTCGAAAGCGACGGAGCTTGATGAATCTGTTTAGGAAATTGAGGTCCAAGGTGGCCCTACAGTCCCCATTCTTCTTGGGAACCGCAAAGAGGATGGAATAAACACCCTGTCCCCTCTCTCCGAGGGGAAAAGGTTCGATTGCCTGAATGTTCAGAAAGTGTTGTAATGCTCTGTGCATGACGTCTCTTTTGACTGGATTCCTTGAAGGTGGAGATCTGACAAATCTATTGGGAGGAGAGGATCGGAACTTGATTGAGTACCCTTGAGACACTATTTCTGAGGCCCATGCATCTGCCTGAGAAGCCTCCCAGGCTGGTCGAAAGTGAAGAAGTTGGGCCCCCACTGGAAGGAACTCGCAGTCAGGCCTGTTTGGACTTGGAATCCCGATCCTGTCTGTCAGATTTGGAAAAGGATTCCTTGGTGAACTTGGAGCCGAATGGAGCTTTTTTGAAGAAGTGTCTGGAAGAATCCTAGCTGGGCTTCTTTCCATCTGCTCGAAATCTTGCCATGGAATGCCAGGCATGAAAAAGATGTGAAGACATTCTGTCTGGTTGCCACAGAGACTTGGGCATCACCGTCTTCTTTTTCTCTGGTCTCCACCAAAATCTTTTCCAATGACTCCCCAAATAGCTTTTCCCCTTCAAAAAGGATAAGCGGACACTAGTGACTTGGATAAAAGATCGGCCTGCCAGGCTCTAAGCCAAAGCAGACGTCTGGTAACGGTGGTGGAGGCTATAGCCCTGGAGGCATAGGTGATAGTATCAAGCGTTGCATCAGCAGTAAAAAAAGAGGCCTTGAGGAATCGGGTGGCAACTTCCAGCAAGCGCCTGTTGTCTTCTGGCAACATTTGAATCAGCTTGCGCACCCAAACTATTGTGGCCCTAGAAACCAAGGATGCAGCAGAGGATGCCCTGACTATCATAGTGACTGCTTCGTGGGCCCTCCTCAGAGCGACCTCCGCTTTTTTGTCGCTCGCAGTAGCCGCGTCTGTGGCGCACAAGTCCTGTTCCTCTTCTGAGAGGAACCCGTCCTCCCGGCTGGTTGCCATTATGTGTCGCCTTCACCCGCCATCGGACTTCTGTCTTTGGAGGGCAGTTAGGATACCAGGAGAAGAGAAAGTAAAGTGGAAAGAGTAAAGATCTTTTTTTTTTTAATAAGAAGAAAGACAGAAAGAAAAATAGTTATAGTTATAGGCCAGAAAAATAATTACTAGCCCTCAGCCTAGCTATCTAGCTGCTCTCCCTGTAGAGGCAGGAACTAAAACTGAAGGGGCAGGTTGTCCCAAGGGTGCCTAAAGGAAGGAGAAAAAAGTAGTCCTGCCTCCCTGAAGGATCACGGAAACAACCCATTCAGATGTCCTCTGCCTCTGAGGGAGAACATCCTTTTTCCCTTTAGGTAGTCCCATTGGAGATACCAAAGAAATCAACATAATCATTTTTAACAACACAACCTAGACCAGTCCAGACTCCAGATGCTTCTGTCTTTAATAGTGACATTTTAAAAACTGGGTTTACAGGTTGCTCACATGCCCAGATTTTGTACTTAAGCCCTGAGGCCCTGAGTTCCTAACCACAAGGTCAGAGAGAACCATCATTTCTTATATGTATGTCCCTCCAGGGCTTTTTTGTAGAACCCCTGCTAGCAGGAACTTATTTGCATATTAGACCACACCCCTGACACCAAGTCAGCTGGAACTGCATTCCTGCTCAAAAAAAGCCATGTGTACCTCCTGTCCTAAGTTTAGATTAATATGTGATAAAACATTAAAAACCAGAATTAGACATAAATCAATGCAATTCTAAAATTCTATGTAAAACCAGGAAAAATTAAACAGCTAAAAAATAACTCAAGGAAGTCCTTTCTCAACTTAAGTTTCCAAAAGCCCCCTAAGGTAGGCACTGTGCCCCAGCAGAGAATGATAAAGCAGAGGTTTATTTTGAAGGCTTCATAACACATTACTCCAGCAATTGGTTGGTATACTCCTGGATTGGTTCCCTCACTCCCTGTCAGCAATGATACACTGCTGTACAGCTGCTCTTTCAGTTCTACCTCTGTCTACACTGCAAACAAAAAAACCAGGGTTTAAAATGTCACCACCACCACCCCCTCCCAAGAATCCTGAAAAGTACAGTCTGATGAAGAGAGATGAATTCTCCATCAGACATCACTAGCCACCCTTCAGGAAAATACATTTTTCATAGTTCCACAGAAAGAGATGAACCCAATTAAAATCCATATCACTGCTATGCCTTGTGACTCAGCTGGAAACAAACAAACAAACGTCCTTCCATGGGTTTTTGTCAAACAAGCAAAGCAAGAAGAAGGCATCCCCACAAGGTAAGAGTGTGCCCTCCTACTACATCACCAAAAGGAATCCTGGAGTGCACTCAGAGAATGAGAACAACACTGGGGAGAGTTTTATTCTTTATTTAAAGGGAGAAATAACTGTGCCAGGTGTTTCTGTGAACACGCTGAACATCACCGCTGATAGCCCTTACCTCTTGGACAAAGAGACTCTGTGCCTTTTTCAGAGCATCCTCTGGCACCGTGGACTGGACTGTTCTCTGCTGACGATTTATAACTGCTATCTAGAAGGGTTGGGAGAAGAAGCAGTCAAGGATTACAGAAGGGATATGGTTTTCAAGTTTTTGACCAACCAGATGCCAATCATTTTTGCTTTTGCAAAGCTCAGCACTCAAGGAAGAATTTTGGAATCTGGAGCTTTGTGGCACTTTAAAGATCAATACAATTATGATGGCACAAATCTGTGTAGGCTACAGCTCGCTCTGTCAGATGTGTAAGTTGGATGGATGGTCTCAAAACACACACTATGGCATTTCACAAGATGAAATAAAAGATTAACTGTTCCTTTTCTTGCAAAAGATGAACACAGCTACCCTTCTGGTGCATGTGCTACCTGGCCAGTTTCTAGACTGCCCATCTGGGACTCTTGCAGCTCAGTCCTAATGCCAAGGAAATGTGCGCAAAAGAACTTTTCCCATCGTGTGCTATTTTCTTAGGAAAATGGAACCCATCTAAGGTCCAAGCTATGGTACTCTCCATTCCTCTGGAAAAATACTCTTCAAGATGCTAGTGGACTGCTTGAGGACTTTTGACTGCATCCAAAAAAGATTTACCTCATTTATTTATATTGCCAGTATATTATTTATATCCTGCCGCTATCCAGATGAAGAGCTCAGGTAGCGTATAATAGGTTTTACCTATTACAAAATCATAAAACAGCGAGTTAAGGTTATGAACATTTTTCTGCTGGTATTTAACCTGGGCAGGGCTAGAGGCACAAGCTCTTGGCCCTTGGTTCTAACTTCAGGGGTGTGGGGGGGAGGGTCACATCCTGGGACCCATCTCAGTTGGACCTAGAACAGCTCAGATTTGTATTTTTTTGTCCGTATATTAGTTTTTGTAATTTGAACCTTTTCTTTTTTATAATGTGTGTTAGGTCCCTCGTAAAAATGCCTAAATAAATAAAGCATCAACAATAAGAGTCTAAACACACAGAGAGAATATCACCACTAAATCATGTGTGTGTGTATAACATGCCATCAATTCACAGCTGACGTAAGTGAGCCTGTAGGGTTTTCAAGGCAGGAGACATGCAGAGGTGGTTTGCCATTGCCTGCTTCTGCATAGTGACCTGGGATTTCCTTGGTAGTCTCCCATCCAAATACTAATCAGAGCTGACTCTGTTCCAAGATCTGACAAGACTGGGCTAGCCTGGGCCATCCAGGCTGAGGCACCCCTCAATAATACAACTCTTTTATGATCTTACAGTAATTTGTTGCTATTCACAGGTTTCACCAACTGCTTTAACCCAGTCTTAGCTATACTTATTGCTCAGCTGATATTTGATTTATATCCCACCCTACACTCTGAATCTCAGAGCAGTCACCATTTCCTTTACCTCCCCCTCACCACAACAGACACCACCCTGTGAGGTAGGTGGGGCTGAGAGAGCTCTTACAGCAGCTGCCCTTTCAAGGACAACTCCTACGAGAGCTATGGCTGACCCAAGGCCATTCCAGCAGGTGCAAGTGGAGGAGTGGGGAATCAAACCTGGTTCTCCCAGATTAGAGTCCGTGCCGTTCACCACTACACTAAACTGACCCACAGTTACTTATGTATCCTGACTCCAATTAGCCTTTCCTGGCAACTAACCCCCTCTCACCCATATGCAATGGTTGGCAAAGCTGGTTCAATGTGTCTGTGTGCATGCACATGAAATGTTATAGCCAGAATTAAACTTTGTTGGTCTTAAAGACCAAAAAGATCACATTCCTTGGTGCTCTAATAGGAAGAAGATAAACCATGTTCCACTGGTGGTCTACTAGTTGCCAGTAGATTGTTCATTATCAACTGGCTGCTTGATTTCTTGCGAAGAATGCTAGATCAGATCACAGTGTTTACAGTTATATACAAGAATGCATCCTAAGGATGACTTGGCATACACATTAATTACACCTTAATTGTAAATAAATCCTGAGGATGCACTCTTGCTTTGCACGTTTAAAATACATCAGGGGACTTTGGGAAGTCTAATTTTCTATCTATCTTTATTCATCGGCCAAGAATTTTTATTTTTTATTTTGTTCGATAACACAAGAGGCTGAAAGCAGCTCACTCCTTTCATGTACACATTTCTTTTTGTATTGTTGCACTGCTGCCTCTGGTCAACACAACACCAAACCCTGCAAATCCATTTAGCAGAGAGTAGTAAAACCACAAGCAGAGTCTTGTCTCTTTCTTAAAGTCACCTTCATCTATTTGAAAAAAACCTTTGTTCTGTCTTGCAGCTTAGGCCACACCCAACTGCATCCCTGCTGCACTGTGAGCCCTTACTACAACCTATACAGCTGAGGGACCCTCCCCAGCTACAATGAGAACTATGTAATGCCCAGAAGCTGGATTTTTGCCCCTGCAAACCAAAAAAGGGTGTGTGTGTGGGGGGGGGGGGGGGGTTGTGGCATCCTCATGATGAATGGGTTTATTAGAGCAGAAGCCTTCAGTACAATAAAACTTCCATCACAGTCAACGTGTTTGTCTTTAAAATGCCCCAGGACTTTTTGGTTTTGCTGCACAAGACTTAAAGCAAGTTGGGTAGCCATGTTAGTTTGTCAGTAGCAGCAGAAAAGAGCAAGAGGCCAGTAGTACCTTAAAGACCAACAAAACTTGTGGCAGGATATGAGCTTTCATGAGTCACTGCTCACTTCTTCAAATACCTGACGATCTCAAGAAGTGAGCAGTGACTCATGAAAGCTCATACCCTGCCACAAGTTTTGTTGGTCTTTAAGGTGCTACTAGACATAAAACAGAATAAGCCACAGTAAACAAGGCTGAATGAGAACGTGGCCAAGATCAATGTGCAAACAAGAGACTCACAGACACGTCCTCCATAGGGAACATAAGCAAGTCCCGGAATGGATCACTGTAAATCTGGGCTTTTCTCTGGGAGATGACATTTTCATAGTCCAGGGGTTCAACCACCTTTGTTTTCTCCTAGGAGATAAAAGGGAAAGGGAGAGAAAGCAAGTCAACAGCTGGCCTCCTGCAAGCTTCACAGACTGGTCATGAGCATCTACTAGAGGCTTCCTCTGGTATTACTGAAAACAAATGACACATCTCCCTCCCACATCATATAAGCTATGACATTCCATACAGCTTTAGTGGCCAAGAAACTGAGCTATGAATCAATTTTTGCTCTCTTCTATGAGTTCACTAGCTGGCATCAGGCAAGCCACATTTCTGCATCTACAATAAGGGAATGATAATACTAGTCTACCTTACAAGGCTGCTGTAAAGATAATGGTGAATCAATTAACAGGAAACAGTAATTATTCATTAAGCAATGACTAATTTTATGCCAGAGGCTAAGACTTTCCTGATTCAGGGCATTTAAAGAAACTGGTGCCATTATGTCTTTAATGCATGCAAAATTTGCAATTTGAAAGAAATCTGGTTTGCATTACAGGGAGGGTGTTCTTGACCAGGCCCAATGAAAAAGCAGGAAAAGAAATCTGACAAAAATATTATGGGGAAAGTCAGAAGTTCAGCCAACAAGCAACACCGTGTGACTTGTGTTCTAGCTCCAGCTGCTGCCTTGTGATGGGCAAGCCTCTTTAATGACATAACACAGCTGTTGCTCTATAACTATGAAGCCAGATAATAACAAAATAAGAACACATTAGTCATGTTCACATCTCTCTGAAGCTCTGGACTTGCATAGGAAGTAACTCTGATTTAAAAAATAAAAATGCCAACCTCAGATTCGACTGCTACTTGCAGAAATCAAAGTTAAAGGGGGGGCACTGTGGCTCACTGGTGAAGCACCTGCATTGCATGCAGAATATCCCGGGCTCACCCCCACCCCAGCAATTCCAAGTAAAGGTGTGGTTAGGAAATACCTATCTCTGCTAAGATCACAAAGTGACACTGACAGTCTAATTGGTAGGCCTCCGAATTACTGGCTCATGTTTGGGATCTGCCAGTCCCCAGCCCCAATCCCTCCACCGAGGAACTGAAAAGCAGGAGAAAAAAATGGCCTTCACACAATGACACTCTAGATCAGGGGCCCCAATCTTTCTGAAGCTGCGGTCACCTGATAGACTGCCAACTCCCAGTTGGGGGCAGGAGATCCCTTGGTTTGGAGGTCCTCCCCTGCTTCAGGGTGTTCAGAAAGGTGGGGGGGGGGGCTGAATGTCCACTGGGTACTCCATTATACCCCATGGAGACTAGACTCCATAGGGTATAATGGATAATTGATCCCTGGGTACCTGGAGGTTCGGGGGGGGGGCTGTTTTTTGAGGTAGGGGCACTAAACTTTCAGCATAGCATCCATGCCTCTCCTCAAAACCCCTACCAAGTTTCAAAAAGATTGGACCAGAGGGTCCAATTCTATGACCCCTAAAAGTAGATGCCCCTATCTTCCAATATTTCCATTGAAGGGAAGGCATTTGATAGGAGCACAATTCCTTTAAATATGATGGCCAGAACTCCCTTCAGAGTTCAATTGGGCTTGTTACAACCTTGCTCCTGTCACCACCCCCAAAGTCCCCAGACATTTCCTGAGTCGGACCTGACAACTCTAAATCACCATTGGAATTCTGACACAGAATTGCTGCTGCATATTACCTTCCGTCTCACAGTGGAAGTCTTCATGCTATGGAGGAAGCTTCTGCCAAAGCAACATTTTAAAAAATATCTGCACAGCCACTCAGAAGCCTTGCTGGAGAAAAGTCTCACCTGTCCCTGCCCAGTTCCTAAAAACACTTGGCACCAGGAAAGGTGTCAGCAGGCACCATGTTGGAGACCTCTGATCTAGATATTTTTCCTAGGCTGTATGGTAAAGTCTACGGCGTCTAGAAGAGGCAGCCAAGAGTCACATCCTCCTCAAACACTGCTCTTCCCAGGCACTGCCCCTCAAATCTCCTGAGATTTGCTGAGGCAATATGGGGAACCCTACATAGTGGTCTGTGTGGAAAAGCCTTGGGTCAGTGTGGTACAACAGATGCTTTGCTTGCAAAAGGTCCCTGGTTCGGTCCCATAGCATCCACTTAAAAGCTCTTAAAAGTAAAGGTCGTCCCCTGTGCAAGCACCAGTCGTTTCCAACTCTGGGGTGACATCGTATCACAACATTTTCATGGCAGACTTTTTACAGGGTGGTTTGCCATTGCCTTCCCCAGTCATCTACACTTTCCCCTCAGCCAGCTGGGTACTAATTTTACCGACCTTGGAAGGATGGAAGGCTGAGTCAATCTTGAGCCGGCTACCTGAACCCAGCTTCTGCCGGGATCGAACTCAGGTCATGAACAGAGAGCTTGGACTGCAGTACTGCAGCTTTTACCACTCTGCACCACAGGGCTAAGCCTTGGGGTTGCATAATTTGGGAAGGACCATCCACAGGACTGTCAAAGTGAAGTCCTTTTTATCTGAATATTTTCCATGCAGACTTGCCTGAGAAAGAACTCTGGCACCTTGGAAAATATTCTGGTTTATACTGTAGGATGCACAGTCACACTTATGTGGAATGCTTCATCATTGCTCCCATATATGCTGAGTATGGGTTAAGAAAGAACAGTAGCAGTGGGCAACCATTCAGGAAAGGGTATCTTCCTTTACTCCCTATATGTTTCTAAGGACACATGACGTCATCCCACATTTGTATTGCAGTCCAGCAGAGAACAATTTCAAAATGGCTTTTCAATACAGACACAAGACCTGGATATAAGCCTGGCTTTGGTTGTTTGCACACTGAGAATTTGCTCCAGTTTGGCAAGCTATATGGAGCAGGTTTGTCTGGAACTTCCATACAACATCATCTTCAATTGTCCACATTACAGGATTTACCCTGCTTTGCTTTGATATTTCAAAAACCTGGTTTGATATGTTATTTTTGAAAGATCACAAATATCTCTGCATACCTTGTGAATGGAAAGGTTTGCATTTTTAAGCTCCCAGTGACATCAGTCTTATTCCTTGCCTTAGCCTGTCATATTTTTCTCACCACCAATGAAGGGCTTTTTAGGATTCATTTTTTAATTGGCAGCTGCAAGACAACTATAGCATGATCTACTGATTTACTGCTACAATCTGCCAGCTCCTCTGAATTCCATTTTTTTTTTAAAATAGTAAATCGCTAGCCTTATTTGAGTTTTTTGTTACATAGATACATCTTTCCCCTTATAACTCTGCAGCAAAAAGAGCTTGAAATATACTTTTTTAAATAACGAAAGCTGGAAATTCAGAGGAGCTAGTATGCTGTAGAACCAGGCTGCTATAACATTATTACACTATATTTATTTATTTATTTATTTTAAAATATCTATATATATATGCCACCTCTCCACCTAAATAAGATCCCAAGGTGGTAAACATCATACATTAAAGCATTTAAACATTTAAACATTAAAAACATTTAAAATGTATATATAAATATTTAACAATACAATAAGAACATATAAGCATGCAAACACACACACAACAGGGAGGAGGGCTAATGTTTACTAGGGTATGCAAAATGAAACAGAAAAGCCTTCACCCACAAGTGGAAGACATGACAGAAGAACTCAGTCCAATCTCCTTGTGAAGGGTGTTCCAGATTTCAGTTCCATGACTGAGAAGGCTCTTTCTTGGGTTCCCACCCATTTAGCCTCAGATGGCTCAGATGGCACCTGAAGGAAGGCCTCCAGAAAAATGGAGCAGATGGGTAGGCTCATATGAGAGAAAGTGGTCCTTAAGGCAAACTCACCCCAAACCATCTAGATCAATAGGTCAATATCAACACCTTGAATTGGGCCCAGAAGCAAATTAGGAGCCAGTGTAGATGGAATAAGACTGAAGTGGAATGGTCCCTGTGACCCACTCCAGTCAACATTCTGGCCATAATGTTCTATAATAATTTCAGCTATCTGGAAGCACTTCCTGGTAAAATCAATCTAGGTTGCCTTTATGTGCCAAGAGCAAAAAAAAATAAGGGCAACCCCATGCAGAATGCATTGCAGTTCTTTTTCTTTTTTGCTGTCAACTCACAGCAGACTTATGGCAACCCCACAGGGTTTCAAGCCAAGAGACATTTGGAGGCGGTTTGTCATTGCCTGCCTCCACATCATAACCCTGGTATTCCTTGGAGGGAGATCTCCAATCCAAATACTAGCCAGGGTTGACCCTGTTTAGCTTCTGAGATCTGATGAGCTATCCAGGTCAGGGCTGCAATAATCTATAACAATCTTCTAATTGTTAATTTTCAAAACAAAGCAGAAAAATGTCCTCCAGTGGTGCAGAATGGAAGTTATGGTTCCAGGGCCAGAGGCAAGGAAAGTGCATGGGAAACCGCTCTGTGAGTGCTCTGTTCTGGCTGTAAACGCCTTTGCATTCATGGTAGCAAAAAGAGGATCACCGCCATGTGGAAACAGGTTTCATCCCAGATCCTAGAAGGCTCTAAGGTTTGTGACCAATCCATAGTTTACAGCCCTGATACTCAGAGGGCAAAAGAGACAATCCTGCACACAGATATCTGGAAGCACTTCCTGGTAAAATCAGTCTAGGTTGCCTCTATGTGCCAAGAGCAAAAAAAAAGTCTTCTGACTCAATTGCCAAGACAGCAATGCAAGGCTTGAACTGAGCTACATGCCTGAGTCGCTCCACTCTGGTACAAAATGCACATGCTTAGAATTCTTGGAGAAAATTAATCTGCAGAAAGGAGAGGATTTGCCAGCAAAATTAAAGCTCCACTGTTACTAGAGCTCAGATGCACTTTCGGGCTATTGTAACACCCTTGATCGTGTTTTCTGGATCTCTTTGCTAAGGAGGAAGCTATCACTTGCACACTGTGTAAACGTCCTTGAACACTCAACTCCCAGTTCCCCATAAACCAAACAAATTTATATTTGGATTAAGGCAGAGAACTATAAACCAAAAAGACACATCAAGATGGGTTAGTGTTTGTCTGTAGCGGTAAAAAAGAATAAGAGTCCAGTAGCAACTTAAGGGCTAACAAAATTTGTGGTACAATATGAGTTTTCGTGAGTCACTGCTCACTGTATCTGAAGACATATGCAGTGACTCACTGAAACATACCCTACCACAAAGAGGAGCCCTCCATGCAAATGGGCCATCTGGCCCCACTCGGCTTTTCCATGCCTCGGGAAGGTCAAGTGGGGGTGGTGGTGGTGTTTGCATGGAGGATTCCTCAAGAGGAGCCCTCCGTGCAAACGGGGCCTGATTGGAGCCAGTGCTGGGGGCCCTCCCCCACCAGAGGGTGGGGGCGGGGCCTTTCCTGGGTGGCAAAAACCCCAGCACAGCAAAATCCTGGGGCAGCAAAAACCTGTAGTATTCTGTCCAAGGCTCTCCACCTTTTGTGACTCTTGACTGGAGCCAAGAAACAGAACCCAAATCTGGCTCTACATATGAATCTGCCTTATATCAAGGCAGATCACTGGTCCTTCAAGATCAGCAACGTGCTCTGACAGGCAGTAGCACTGTAGAGGCAAATGTGTCAACACTGCAGGACAATGGTGTGGCTGAAAGAAAGGGGGGAGTTTTGCAAGATATGATGCAGTCTATGCTTACTGATGCTGGTTTATCTATCACTTACTGGGCTGAAGCATTGAAGGCTGCATGCTACAAAAGCAACAGAATCTGGACTAGGTCCATAGATAGCATTTCTTACAAGGTGTTGTACAACAAAAACCCCAGTTTGGGACATTTAAGAATTTTTGGCACCAAGGCCTGGGTGAATATTCCTTTAAACCAAAGGAAAAAAGGGGGAGTTTGCTCCAAAAAGCTTCTCTTCCTAAGCTATCAGACAGGAATGAAAGCATACAGGTTTGCTAATGAACATCAAATGCTGAGCTTTAGCAGGTCTGCCAATTTTTGTGAAGACCAGAATTGACACAGAGTACATGCTAATGAATTGCCTTCGCAGGTCGCACTCTCCTTAACAGAGGAAACCAAAAGTGTAAAACAAGAAATAAAACAAGAGATAGTGTCTCCTAGGGAACAATCATCTGAGAGTGAACAGAGTGAGCAACAGGTGCCTAGAGTGTCTACCAGAAGTACAAAGGGTATACCTCCAATCTGATTTGGGTTTGATACCATGTATATGTAAGAGAGCCCAAGAGTTATCAGGAAGTGTTAACTTTGCCTGAGTCAGAAAGGCAAGCTTGGCAAACTGCCATGCAAGCAGAACATGATTCTCTTTCAGAAAATGGAGTGTTTACTTTGACTAATTTGCCTATTGACAAAAACATTATCAGTTGCCGCTGGATATTCAAACTAAAAACCTTACTGGATGGCGGGCTGCAAAGGAAAGCCAGGCTAGTAGCAAGGGGTTTTTCCCAGATTGGAGGACAGGATTATGAGGAAGTGTTTGCCTTTTCGGTCAACTCTGATACGCTAAAAACAGCATTGTGCAAGGCTGGGATTGATAAAATGCAGGTGCACCATTTCGATTTCACAACTGCTTATTTAAATGCCCGAATAGATGAACAGTTCTGTGCATTTGCCAACTGCTGAGCAGCAGTATTGTCACAAAATACACATATGGGTAAGTTACATTGCATGTTCAGGTCTATTAGTAGCTGATATAACCATTCCAGCTGAACAACATAATCACTTAATGCAGAATACTCTGCTTCACAAGTGCTAGCTGAGACATGTGGTTGTTTCAAAGATTTCCACAATACAAGAGCTCCATGCACATACACAGCATAACCTGTTGTGGACTTTCCATCTTTTCTATCTCCCCAGCTAGAATCACTGTACGCTGTTACTTGTTGTGCTGAAGTAGTGTCTAGCACTAATTTGTTTGCAGCAGTACCTTTTAGATACATCGATATCCTTTTTGCAGCAGTCCAATTTTCATAAAAGGGCATGCACACTTCTGACACAACATATGAACTGCAATGCAGATATCTGGTCTTGACCAACATGCTATATACAGTAGGGACCCAATTAGTGATTGATACAATGCCTTGTTTTCAAATACTTTGTCATCAGGCTCTTTTCCATAGCTCGTGGTCATTGATATAGTAACACAGTTTGCATCTGTCATGTTGTATTCTCCAAGCAGCTTTGTTATTTTATGCTCCTGACTGAGCTCAAAACATCCATTTGTGTTCTTTGTAATGTCTACACCCAAGTAATGCTGAATACTGCCCAAATGTTTAATCTTAAACAGGCATTGAGTTGTTTGTATAAACCATTGCAGCTGCATATCATAAGAACATAAGAGAAACCATGTAAGATCAGGCCAATGGCCCATCCAGTCCAACACTCTGTGTCACACAGTGGCAAAATTTATATATATATATATATATATACACACACACACACACACTGTGGCTAATAGCCACTGATGGACCTCTGCTCCATATTTTTATCTAAACCCCTCTTGAAGGTGGCTATGCTTGTGGCCGCCACCACCTCCTGTGGCAGTGAATTCCACATGTTAATCACCCTTTGGGTGAAGAAGTACTTCCTTTTATCCATTTTAACCTGTCTGCTCAGCAATTTCATCGAATGCCCACGAGTTCTTGTATTGTGAGAAAGGGAGAAAAGTACCATATTTCCCTCTCTGCTTGGCCCTGTACATTATTTTCCAGTTTGCCTTGGCAAAGTTGCCCCAAAGCTACGTATAGACATGGAAATCACTGTAATTATGGTGGAATGGGGTTGTATATTACAAGGAGTCCTAGAAGGATGAAGTAGGTGTTTGTCCAACAGTCACTCAGTCACAGGTCACCACAGTAGTTCATCCTCATTCAGAACCTCCAGAGCATGGCGCAGCGGAAGTGTGCTGGGCCCATAACCCTGTTGGCGTATTTGCTTGTATGCTCTGGATTTGTGAGGCTTAATGATAGACAGCACACTGACTTGTGCTAACTATTTACATTTATTTACAAATATACAAGTTTATAGTTGTTCTGGTATACACTCGACAAAGTGCTTTGCCAGACAACACGTTCGAGAGCAGAGAATACACTGTACAATCTTTTCCCAGTTATATACATATTGCTATACACAAGCACCAATTAGTACACAGTGCTGAGTCATCCTGCATAGGCACAAGTACTCTGGACAGAACCAGTATGCACCTGTTAAGGGAAGCTATCAGGAACTGTCACAGATCATGAACTGTCATTTGCATTAGACTCCAGCCTGAAGTCTTACTAGCAAGCATATGCTGACAAAAAGAAGAGAAAGGAGCTGCAGGATAGTTCACAAGTAGAGCAGCAGCCAGGATCACAGCACAGAAGCAACAGCGTGGCAAACCCCTCCCTCCTCAAAATGACTGAAACAAACTGAGTCCTTAAAATAAGTAAGGAACAGAACAGTTTCCTTGCCACCCATTTTGCACTTCAAAGGGCTGTGGAAATTAAAAAAATTCCGCATGGACACACTATAAACTTAAACCAGTTTACTGTGACAACATCCCTTGTGGCCCCCTAGGAGCTGAAATACTACAGATTACCACCAGAGAATTGGAGCATTCCCAACACAAAATGAGACAATTACCAGGATATAGTGAAGTGTGGCATATGAGGATTCCTTGACAGAATTCAAGTCTGCTTTGTTCAGAATCTGGTTTTGGGGGAGAAGGAAAGAGGGGCTTGAAGTTGTTTATTTATTTATTTATTTATTTGATGGACTTATATCCCGCCCTTCTCACCGAAGTGTCTCAGGGCGGCTCACAACACAATGATTCATACAATTCCATTTAAAACATTTACAGATACAATAAAAGCATAGTTAATAAAACAAGATAAAATAAAGGCAGCGGTCTATAAGAGCATTTTGTTCCATCCAAAGATGTTCCATCCAAAATATCAGTTAGGTGTTATAGGCCTGCCGGAAGAGGGCTGTCTTGCAGGCCCTGCGGAACTGCCCTAGGTCCCGCAGGGCCCGCACCTCCTCCGGCAGCTGGTTCCACCAGTAAGGTGCCGCTGTTGAGAAGGCCCGATCCCTGGTGGATTTTAGGCGGGCCTCCTTTGGTCCAGGGACTACCAGCAGATTTTGTGAGCCGGAACGTAGTACTCTCTGGGGAACGTGTGGGGAGAGACGGTCCCTAAGGTAGGCAGGTCCTAGGCCATACAGGGCTTTAAAGGTAATGACCAACACCTTGTACTGGACTCGGAATGTTACTGGCAGCCAGTGCAGATCCCGGAGCCCCGGCCGAATGTGCTCCCATCTTGGGAGCCCTAATAGCAGCCGGGCAGCAGCGTTCTGCACCAACTGCAGTTTCCGGGTCCGGCACAAGGGTAGCCCCATGTAGAGGGCATTACAGTAGTCCAGCCTCGAGGTGACCGTAGCATGAATCACTGTTGCTAGGTCGTCGCGTTCCAGGAAGGGGGCCAACTGTCTCGCCCGCCTAAGGTGAAAAAAAGCGGACTTGGCAGTGGCTGCTATCTGAGCCTCCATCGTCAGAGAAGGCTCCAACAGCACCCCCAGGCTCTTGACCCTGCCCGACGCTGTCAGTGGTGCGCCGTCAAAAACTGGCAGGGGGATTTCCCTTCCCGGGCCGCAGCGACCCAAGCAAAGGACCTCTGTCTTCGCTGGGTTCAGCTTCAGCCCGCTCAGCCTAAGCCACCTAGCCACTGCCTGTAACGCCCGGTCCAGATTTTCTGGGACGCAGGCGGGCCGGCCGTCCATAAGCAGATAGAGCTGGGTGTCGTCTGCATATTGATGACAACCCAGCCCATACCTTCGGGCAATCTGGGCAAGGGGGCGCATATAGATGTTGAATAACATCGGGGAAAGTACCGCCCCTTGAGGCACGCCGCAGTCAAGCGTGTGCCTCTGGGACAGTTCCTCCCCAATCGCCACCCTTTGTCCCCGACCGTCAAGGAAAGAGGAAAGCCATTGCAAGGCCAGCCCCTGAATCCCAGCGTCGGCAAGGCGGCGCGCCAGAAGCCGATGGTCGACCGTATCGAACGCTGCCGATAGGTCCAACAACATCAGCACCGCCGAGCCACCTTGATCCAGATGCCGCTGAAGGTCATCCACCAGGGCGACCAGCACCGTCTCCGTCCCATGGCCCGGGCGGAAGCCAGATTGGTAGGGGTCAAGGACAGAAGCATCCTCCAGGAAACTCTGTAGCTGCAACGCCACTGCCCTCTCAATAAGTTTGCCCAAAAAGGGCAAATTCGAGACCGGCCGATAGTGTGCCAATTCGGCCGGATCTAATGTTGTTTTCTTCAAGAGGGGACGGACCACCGCCTCCTTAAGCGCTGATGGAAAATGCCCCTCCAGTAGGGATCTGTTTATGATATCCCGTATAGGATATCTTAGCTCCCTCTGGCAGGTCTTAATAAGCCAAGAGGGGCATGGGTCCAATTTACAAGTTGTCGGGCGTGCAGATAGGAGGATCCTGTCAACTTCTTCCAGGCTGAGCGCACTGAAGCCGTCCAGTACACAGTCCGAAGACAGGCACGGAGCCTCAGGTTCGCTAACTGTATCTAATATGACAGGGGAGTCGGAACGGAGCGATGCGATTTTATCCGCAAAAAAATTCGCAAAAGCCTCACAGCCAATTTCCAATTCATTAGCGTTTGGTCTGCCCTGTGGCAGTGTTGTAAGGGTCCGAATTGTGTTGAACAGTTGTGCCGGGCGCGAAATTGCGGACGCAATCTCCGCCGCAAAGTATGTTTTCTTTGCGGCCTTGACTGCCATCTCATAGGACTTCATAAACTCTCTATAAGATGTTCGAGTCGCTTCGTCTCGAGTACGCCGCCATTGCCTCTCTAGTCGTCTGAGTCCCCGTTTCAACCGCCGCAACTCCTGGTTATACCAGGGTGTCGGCCTTGAACGAGGGCGCAGAGGACGCCTAGGTGCGATCTCGTCGATGGCCCCAGCGAGCCTGTTATTCCAGGACTCCACCAGGTCATCGAGGGAATCGCCAGGGGGGCAGGGATCCCGCAGAGCCGTCAGGAACCGTTCCGGGTCCATCAGGCTCCGCGGGCGAGCTAAAATAAGCTCGCCGCCCAAACGGGTTTGGGGTGGGACGTCCACACGAGCCTTGAGGGCATAGTGATCCGACCATGGCACTGCTATAGAAGCAAGATCGTTCACTAAGACTCCCGACGCGAAGATCAAGTCTAACATGTGACCTGCCTGGTGGGTGGGTGTCGTAACTACTTGGGAGAGTCCTAGTGTCGCCATGGAAGACACTAGGTCCATCGCCTGATTGGAGGCCACGTCATCGGCATGAACATTGAAGTCACCCAGGATCAAAAGCCTCGGGTGCTCCAATGCCCATCCTGCTGCGGCCTCCATCAGGGATAGTAAGGCGCTGGCCGGTGCGTTAGGCGGTCGGTACACCAGCCAGATCGCCAACCCCTCCCCAACATCCCACGCCAGGCCAGCACATTCAATGCCCCCGATCTCCGGAGTCGGGAGGGCCCGGAAGGAGTAAGCCTCTCGAATGAACAGGGCCACCCCTCCCCCCCGCCCGCTAGTCCGCGACTGGTGAAAGACCGAGTATCCTGGGGGCGCCATCTGGGAGAGAGCTACAGTCTCCCCATCGCGGACCCAGGTCTCGGTCACGCATGCCAGGTCCATGTCCTGCTCAAGCAGGAATTCCCGAAGGATGGAGGTCTTATTATTGATGGACTTGGCATTACATAACACCAGTGACGGAGGCGAGTAATTTCGCCTTGTCCCCCTACCTGTCACCATCGGGATGGGACGCAGGCTGGAAGGTGGTCGAGCACTATCTTGTCTCGATCCCCTTCCCTTCCATCTCCGCCTGTTCCCACCGTCATACCTTCCCCTCCCCAGGAGTACCGGAATCCCCAGACCAGTCATCTCTCACTGGTACCACCAGTCCTTCTACTGACAGATATTCAAAAATTTGTCTCTTCTCCGCCCTCCCACCTCCAGTTGGCCTATCAATAAGTTACCCACTAATATTCTAATAGTTATTTAATATACATTCATCCCGGCCCATCCAATTCACTAGCTAACAATAATAAATTATAAATCCAATTGGCTCCTTAGTTGAAATCTGCAATCATTATCCCCTTTTTCTATTAATTTGCCACAAATAATTCCATTAAATTAGCTAGTCAATAAAACAAGTTTAAATAACCAATAATTAATCCAATCTTGATAAATTGATCCAATCTTAATAATTTGGGAGATAGGATCCCGTGGGTAGGAGGGTATAGTTTATGCCAACTAAAGTGCCGGAGGCAATAAAGTGCAAATGATCTTAATTGGTTAAAGTGCTACTGTTTTAAATACAGCTGTTTTAAGGTGCTGATGACAATAAAGTGCAAACAGTCTTGGCCTAAAGTGCAGTAGTGTCTATAAAGTGCGGGTGTCTTGGCCTGAGACTTAGGTGCTGATCTCACATGAGGGCGGCGCATACCAACACGTCACCCAGGCGCCCGGAGACCTTCAGTTCTGACAATGGGAGGAGAGGGGGAGGGGAAAAAGCCAGGGCCGTCGTCCCGCCGGCAGACCCGCTGCCTCGGTACTTCGCCCCGTCCCACAGTTCTTTTGCGCCGCCGCCGCTACCTCTAGCCTCTTGCCGGCGTCCTCTCATTCCATCCCCCAACTCTCCAGTCCACAGGCCTCCGGTCCCCGCAATGAAAGGAGGGGGGGGGGGTGGGCCGTCTTCCCGCCGGCGGCTGAGCCGCGTCGGTACCTCGCCCCGTCCTACAACTCACAGACGCCGCTGCTACAGCCTCCAACCTCTCGCCGGCGTCCTTCGGCTCTCTAAATTCCCTGGTCCCCCTCCGATTCCGTGCTCCGCCGTCTACTTTCAGGCCTCGGCACTCCACACTCCACGCTCCAGTTCAAGAGAAGAATAAAACCCACAAGAAAGTACCTGGCTTTAAATCTGGAATATTAAACTTTGCATTGGTGGAGAGGTTGGCATTTCTAGTAGTTGCAGCATTCAGTTTCTCCCATGTCTGTTGACATGTTTTCTCCCCAGGAGCAGAAATGAGCCAGAACTCTGTCATTCTTGTCACTTTATCTTGACACTGATTACTTCAGAAGATACAGGTGATCCGGCGTCTGATGAGTGGGCAGAGAAGTGGGGGAGGGGAGGAAGCAGAGGCAGGAAAAACGGCCGACGCCGAAAGAAGCTCTTCCCCGTCACTGCTCCCCCATTCCCTTCGCGGTGACAGCAAGTTGGTATGGAGGACACCTAGGGTTCCCAGCCTTCAGGCTGGCCTGGAGATTTTCCAGAATTAGACCTGATTTCCATATTACAGAGATCAGTTCGTCTGAAGAAAATAGCTGCTTTGGATTCTATTGCATTACATCCCTGCTGAGATCTCTCCCGACCCTCCCCCTGGCTCCACCCATAGGCATTTCCCAACCTGGAGTTGGCAGTCCTAGCAAAGCTGCAGGTCCAGCTGAATATGATTGCCAACTGGCCTGAAGAAAAAAAAATGTCCTGTACCTTACATAAAGGCTTAATAGGTTGTTATAACAGGTAATAGTATTTACCACTATAAAATGAAAAGCCTCAGTTGTCCATTTTGACACATGAAGCCTCTATTAATGGGACAGAACATCTTTCTCCATGCCAGTAGGCAACCCTTTGTTGCTAACACCTGAGAACTCCGCCATATGTCTTCCACTGTGGCATGAGCTGAGCTGAGCACAGCGAATTTGTCACAGCATAAAAATTATGCTCCCAAAAATGAGAACAAAGGAAGCAGAGGATACCATATGGCAGGCACGCAAGTGTCGGTCTCCACATTAACACAGCAAAGAGGAAGTGATTTAATGCTGAAATGTTCCTCTATGTCTTCATGATTAAATTTCATAAACCTTGCACCATTTTTGAAGTCACAGCTTTTCTACTCAAGAGTGGGGGGGAATGTGCTTTTAACTTTTTACCAAAAAGCTTTCTAGCACATTAGATCCCTCATTATGACACTAATGACTGCAAAGACAAAATATCAGAAAAGCGCACCATCATACACACTTGGATAAAAATAGGATTCTCTCCACCTCTGACTCCTTAATCCACAAAGGTAATTTCATCTTGTATTACTGGAAGGCTTGTGTGAAGTCATTAAGATGAACATCAATCCTTTCAATTAGCTCCTGCACGCCTCTGGCTGTTAGGCAAAAATATCTAATCAAACGTAATATAGAAGAACACGGATGAGCAGAAGCTAATGACAGATCTTACATGGTGATTAAGGCACATCATTAAAAGCTTGTCAACAGAGGTGAACATCCAACAAGCACAGACACCCCCATCAAGATGTGTTTGAAGGGTTTCCTTCTCCCATATGAATCTGCCAGACAGCTGGAAGTCACTGGAGAGTCTTTGGAAGTCAGAGAGGCATCTGTGGAACACAGGACCTTCTCAGTCATTGTGCCCCATTTATGGAACTCCCCCTCAAGTGATAAGAATCTGGCATCTCTTAGAATCTGACAAAATTAGTCTCACATATCAATACCTAGGTAGTTTTTGTTTTGAATTGTTTGTGTCACAGTTGTTTTTTCTTATTTGGAGTTTTAGCCAGTACCAAGGATTGGCACGATGATGAATCTGTTGAGGCTTGGGCTATCCATTGCTACTACAAATAGGAATTCACCACAGAGATCCATGAAGTATCACTGTTGAAAGGTACATGATTCTTCCATACTCCTTTTAGACCTGTCAACTTAAATAAGTGTGAAAGATTCACATGCCACTCCCACCTTCAGAAAGGGGTAGATATGTGCCCTCACAATGAGGTGGTACAGAGGTTACCAAGCTCATGGCCCACACCAATCCAACTTCATTAAAAGTTTTACTACTTTTTAAAAAAACAACAATGGGATTTTACATCCATTTAACTATGTGCTGCTTTTATGTGCTATGAGCTGTCTTGAATGGCTCTCAGGCAGAAACACAGCATGTACATTTAAGAAATAAATACATACATTTCAGTTCCATGTGGCAATTATAGACACAGAGCATCCAAAAGAGGGGGAGAAAAAAGCTTGCAGGTCCCATAACCCAACTTGAGCAGTTCATCCTTGTCCGGGAAAAGGGCACTCCCCTGGTTTCTGCTCCCAGATGGAGCTGGCTTTTCAATTTAGTGCTTTTAGTTGCTAACAGAAAAGCAATTTATTCCTGGCTCTCTTCACTCAGACAAAGCTCCAGATGCTCTCCCTCTCTTTAAACCCCTCCCCCCTCAGATCTCCTTATAAAAGCAGTAACAGGCCAGGCCAGAAAATGGGTTAGCTGGAACAGCTGAAATCTTTCCATCACAGAGGCACTCTGGGAAAGGTCTACCTCATCTGTGGACGATTGTCTGCAAAGAATTCTTTGCAAAGCCTACACTTGGCTGCTAGCAAAAGGACTAAAGTCTGGGCTGAGAAGCCCCCTAGATTTCCAGTGCAAAAACAACTGAACAAAAAAAGCTTGCAGAACACCAAGGGACTTTGTGCAGCTCCAGCAACAAATAAGAGGGAGAGTCTAGGAACTATATTGTGGTTCTTAACCAAGAAGGATATAGAGGCTCTGGAACCTTAAACTGGATACACACAACAGTTGGCTCCTTACATGACAGGTAGCAAAAGGTTTGTCTAAATGTATTGTCATACTTCCTGCTTAAAAAAACCTCAACTCTCTGAATGTTGCCTGACCCACCTCTCCTGATGTATTGGCTGAACTGCTCTGATGTCATGTCTTCTTCTGATGGCCATTGATTTGACTGCTCTGCTGTTACAGGGGCTAAACAGCCTAAGATTAGGCTGCTGAGGAGACGAGAGATTGCCTTTCTATACTCTCGATGGAAAGTCTTTGGCAGACAGATGAATAAAAATATACCTATACTTGAGAATATTCAAGCAAAGCGAGATGTACATTTATTAAGTATACCAAGCTTCACAAAAATACTTTGCATAACTGTACAAGTACAAATTCTGCACCATGAAAAACTTATGAAAGCAAGACGCACATAATTGGAGGACTGGGGTGGAAGTAGGGTTATCAACTTCCAGGTTGTGTCTGAAGATCTCTTGGAAATACAGCTGATCTGTTCACCTGGAAAAAATGGTTGCTTTGGAGGGTGAACTCTATGGCATTATAACCCACTGAGGTCCCTTCCCTCTCCAAACTTGTCCTTCCCAAGCTCCACCCCCAAAATCTCCAGGAATTTCTCATCTCAGGGTAGGAAACCCTACATGGAGTAAATCATTTGTGGCATCCTTACTTTATAAACATATATGTTTCTTACACCCTAGCATACTCATATTTAAGGAAATTATACCTGGAGAGGCAAGGCTTTAAGAATGGTTGACTGGAAGAAACCCTGTGGACATCCAATGAAGTTTTTCACGTGCCCCGAGAACAGACTGAGACATCCAAGAGCGAGAATGACTCAAACAAAACCTTTCCTCCATTGGGAAATGGGGCACATAGTTCTCTTCCCCAGGATCAATGCCAGAGGGCAGGTTTACCTACTTATGGCTGAACAGCTCTCTAGCACATCTCAGCTCCTGAATTCAGAAGAAGTTGGGAACACTGACTCCCACACTCTAATGCCTCACTTAATTGTCTTCTGGCTAATGTCTTCAGCCTTGAGATAGCGCTGTCATTCCAAGCTAACATAATACATATTGAAAAGTGGCCAGATGCTTGCTACAAACCAGGAGAAACATCCAAGAAGCCATTTCCTCAGTTTGCAGCTTTCTGTTTTATGAAAATCCAGACCCAGGAAGTTGCTTTCTGCCATCAGAAGAGTCTCCCACATGGCCTCTGTAAATACGCACCAGCTCTTAATAACTTGGCACCTGCATGGTCCTTTTAAGGGGCAGCTTATGGCATTTTAATGCTCCAAGAAGCGTCTTCTTCCTGTTTCACTCTGGCAGGATCTAAAGCAAAATCCAGAGGCAGCCTGACTGGGCAGAGGGCCCTGCCAATTTAGTGCCTCAAATGGCTGTTTGGGTGCCAAAGTAGCCCCAGCCCTTTAGCTAAACACACCACAGAAATCTGATCTGGTCAGAAACCAAGCATGGGAGGAGAGCAACTAGTGCCACACTTTTTTTAAAAAAAAATTGGAAATGCTGTATTTTTACACAGACATTACTCAGAGCTCAAAAAAGCCAATAATATTCCCCAGAAGGGTTTAGGACCTTCTCCCAGGTCAAAATGTGGGCACACAGAGAGAGGACTGAACACACAAAGCTGCCTTATATGGAGTCAGATGTCTGGCCACCCCAACCTAATCTTGTCTTGTTTGACTGGCAGAGACTATCCAGGACTTCAGGAACAGAAAAGTCTTTTCCAAACACTGGCTACCCAAAATTCTTTCATTGGCGCTGCTGCCAGGGATTGAACTTGGAACCTTTTGCATACAAAGCATATAGTCTACCACTGAGCCAGAGCATAAGACCATCTAGCTCAGCACTATCTACTCTAACAGTAGATATCCCAAGTGTCAAGCAAAGAAAAATTCTTCATCTGGAGATGCCAAGAACAGGAGTTCAGATCTTCTGCATGGCAAGTGTATTCACAGAATGAGAAAATTTAGGCATTATGAAGAGGTATATAACTAGAGACTTTTGTAGACACCTTCTCCATTTCCACAGCACAAGAGAGAGAAAATAGAGAGGCAGGGGAAAAAACCAAACAAATGAGAATACAACTCTTCTGGTTGTCGTTGCGCTATCCTAAGCAGCTGCTTGGGTGGAGAACTAGCCCTGCATGCCCCCTGGAAAGTGGAGGGAATGCTCATAGCCTACTAAAAGATCATATTTAATCCGCACACAGCCAGGCCAAACTATTGTGAACCATCAGATGATTCTAAGGAACAACCTGGAAACCAAACAGAAAGATGTCGACCAAGATGTCGCTTAATTGCTTAATAGCCAGCATGGCATCATGGTCAGAGTGTCAGACAAGGATGTGGGAGACTCAGGTTCAAATCCCTCACTCTATCCTGGCAGCTTGCTGGGTGACCTTGGGTCAGGCATTTTTTCTCAGACTAACCTACTGCACAGGACTGTTGTGAAGATGAAATAGAGGAGTGGAGAACACATTTCAGGTTGCTTTGGATCCCCCATTGGGGTGAAAAGCAGGGTGTAAATATTTAAATAAATAAGTTTATAAACATGGATGTGGCAGAAGTCAAAGGACCCTCCAATGCTTTTACCACCAAGGAAAGCAAAAACAAGAGCTTCCCCCAAGGACAGAAACACTCATCCCTTGAGAAGCTTAGAGGGGGAGGGGAGAGTCTCTCCCTCTCTCAGAAAATTAACTAATTTGCCACGTTCAGAGAAAGAGATCTCAAAAGGGTTGCTTGGTCAGTCTGCACCGCACCTGAGCACCATAACTGAAAAGCTGCCAAATTAAAACCCTGAAACAAGATTCAAAAGTCTTAAGCTCTTATGCAGCACAAAGGACATCAAACTCTTCTCTTAAGGCGTTTAGTTCCTCCCTCTCTTCTCTTTCGCCAGATGGCACCCAGAGACTTAATTGAAAGTGGAGAAGGAATCTAATGAAAGCAATTAAGCAACTACAGACAAAGGGTTCCTCTCCAGATGAGGGGAGGGGGACCGTCATTTACTAACCCGCCACCAGTACCTATTGCCGGAAGGAAAGTCACTGAAATAGGTATCTAGAATGACTGGATCCCGCCTGCCTTCTAATGAGCATAAGGTGACATGCGTTATCTTCACATCAATCCAGAGTGGCTGATAAGAAAGCTGCCTTATACTATATATTGGTCTATATAGCTCACTATTATCTAAAACTGGCTCCTCAGGCTGTCAGGCAGGTTTTCCCCAAGACCTGCTATTTCATATCCTTTAAATGGAAATGTCAGAGACTGAACCGGGGATCTTTGGCCTGCAAAGCAGGTGCTCTGCCACTGAACCACAGCTGAGAGTCAGACAGCATACCCAGCCCAATGTATTGCTTTTATTTAAATATTTATACCCTACTTTGCACCCTGAATGAACCCAAAGCAGCTCACAACAACAAAAGCAATGAAAAAAGAAGAAAATACTATATAAATTGGAATTAGGGTTTAGTTAGACGGAGTGAGGAGGGTGTGTAATTAGACGTCAGCCTGATAGTAGTTTCATTGCAGCTGCTGCCAGCGAGGAATGGCTGGCTCAGGGATTCCGGTGCTCCTGGGGAGGGGGAGGTATGGCGGTGGGAGCAGATATTATAAGGGAGGCGGACAGAGACAAGTCGGTGCTCGGCCCCCCTCCAGTCTGCGGCCCATCCCAAGGGTGACAGGTAGCAGGACCAGGAGCAACCCGCCTCCGTCATTGGTGTTATGCAACGCCAGGTCCATCAATAATAAGACCTCAACTCTCCGAGAGTTCATGCTTGAGCAGAATATGGACCTGGCTTGCGTGACCGAGACCTGGATCCGGGAGGGTGATACGGTGGCCCTCTCGCAAACAGCTCCCCCAGGTTACTCGGTCTTCCACCAATCGCGGACTAGCGGGCGGGGGGGAGGAGTGGCATTATTTGCACGGGAGGCTTACTCCTTTAGGGCGCTCCCGGCCCCAAAGATTGAGGGCATTGAATGTGCCGGGCTGGCGTGGGGGGATGAAGAGGGGTTGGCGATTTGGCTGGTGTACCGTACGCCTAACGCACCGGCCAACGCCTTACCGTCCCTGCTTGAGGCGGCGACAGGCTGGGCGCTGGAGCACCCAAGGCTGATAATCCTGGGTGACTTCAACGTCCATGCCGATGACCCGTCCTCCAGTCAGGCGACGGACCTAGTGTCTTCCATGGCGACACTGGGACTCTCTCAATTCGTTGTGACCCCCACCCACCAGGCCGGACACATGTTAGACCTGATCTTTGCGGCCGGGATTGTAGTGAGCGATATAACCACAGAGGTTGTGCCATGGTCGGATCACTTCGCCCTCAAGGCCCGTGTGAATATGCCCCCCCGAACCTGTTTAGGCGAGGAGCCGATTATGGCTCGCCCGCGGAGTCAAATGGACCCGGAACGGTTCCAGATGGCTCTGCGGGACTCCTGGCCCTCTGGCGGCTCCCTTGATGGCCTGATTGAGACCTGGAATAGCCGGCTCTCTAGGGCCATCGAGGAGATCGCACCTCGGCGCCCTCTGCGACCTCGGATTAAGCTGGCTCCGTGGTATACCCCGGAATTACGCCAGCTGAAACAAGGCCTTAGACGGCTAGAGAGGCAATGGCGACGCACTCGTGACGAGGCGACTAGAACATCTTATAGGAAGTTTATGAAGTCCTATGAGATGGCAATCAAGGCCGCAAAGAAAACATACTTTGCGGCTAGGATTGCATCCGCAAATTCGCGCCCAGCCCAATTATTTAGAATAATTCGGAATCTGACTACATTGCCTCAGGGCAATTCTAAAGCTAAGGAATTGGAAATCGGCTGCGAGGCCTTCGCGAAATTCTTTGCGGATAAGGTCCAATCGCTCCGCCAGGACTGCCCCGCCAACTTGGAGGCAGTAAGTGGACTCGAAGCCCAATGCGTGTCTTCTGATTCAACTCTGGATTGCTTCGACCCGCTCAGCTTGGAGGAAGTCGACAGAATTCTTGCCACTGCACGTTCCACGACTTGCGATCTGGACCCCTGCCCCTCCTGGCTAATTAAGGCCTGCCAGGAGGAACTAAGATATCCTATACGGGATATTATAAACCGATCCCTTTCAGAAGGTGTTTTTCCAACACCTCTGAAAGAGGCACTGGTCCGCCCTCTCCTGAAAAAACCGTCATCAGATCCGGCCGAATTGGCACATTACCGGCCGGTCTCAAACTTGCCCTTTTTAGGCAAAATAATCGAGAGGGCCGTGGCGGTGCAGTTACAGGAATTTCTGGAGGACGCTTCCGTCCTAGACCCATGCCAGTCCGGCTTTCGCCCGGGCCATGGGACAGAAACAGTCCTGGTCGCCCTCATGGATGACCTCCGACGGCAACTGGATCGAGGCGGCTCGGCAGTATTGCTGTTGTTAGACCTATCGGCGGCGTTCGATATGGTTGATCATCAGCTGCTGACCCGCCGCCTCGCCGACGCAGGAATTCGGGGGCTAGCCTTACAGTGGCTCTCCTCCTTTCTTGAGGGTCGGGGACAAAGGGTGGCGATCGGGGGGGAACTGTCTCAGAGGTATCCACTCCATTGCGGAGTGCCTCAGGGGGCAGTCCTCTCCCCGATGCTGTTTAACATCTTTATGCGCCCCCTTGCCCAGATTGCACGGAGGTATGGGCTGGGTTGCCATCAATATGCAGATGACACCCAGCTCTATCTATTGATGGACGGCCGGGCTGGTGATGTCCCAGCAAATTTGGACCGGGCACTACAAGCCGTGGCTGACTGGCTCAGGCTGAGCGGGCTGAAGTTGAATCCGGCGAAGACTGAGGTCCTTTGCGTGGGCCGCGGCGGACCGGGAGGGGAGACTACTTTACCGGCCTTTGACGGTGTGCCACTGGTACCGGTGCGCAAAGTCAAGAGCCTGGGGGTGCTACTGGAGTCCTCCCTATCAATGGAGGCCCAAGTAGCTGCCACTGCTAGATCCGCCTTCTTCTATCTCAAGAGGGCGAGGCAGTTGGCCCCCTTCCTGGAACGCACCGACCTGGCAACTGTGATCCACGCAACGGTCACTTCGAGGTTAGACTACTGCAATGCCCTCTACATGGGGCTGCCCTTGTACCGAACACGGAGACTCCAGGTAGTCCAGAACGCGGCGGCCAGGCTGCTGGAGGGACTACCACGGTGGGAGCCTGCACGGCCTGGGCTGCGCAATCTGCACTGGCTGCCGGTTGTCTACCGTGTTCGCTATAAGGTGCTGGTTATTACCTTTAAAGCCCTATATGGCCGAGGACCTGCCTACCTAAAGGACCGCCTCTCCCCATATGTACCCCGGAGAGCACTGAGGTCTGGTCCTCAGAACTTATTAACAATCCCTGGGCCAAGAGAAGTTAGGTTGAAGGCCACTAGGGAGCAGGCCTTCTCGGTGATAGCCCCTCGCTGGTGGAACGACCTCCCAGAGATGGTGCGAGCCCTGCGGGACCTGAACCAATTCCGCAGGGCTTGCAAAACATTTCTTTTTCAGTTAGCATTTGAGTCACCATGTGGCAACTAAGACGGAACCTGATTAATGAATGAATAGACACTTAGCCATCTTAAATACATCATTTTAGCACCTATTTTTATATCTTATATGTTTATATGTTTTTATGTATTTTAAATAATTTATTGTAATTAATGTTTAAGTTGTTATGTTTTATGAATCACGGGACTCCCATGTCTATTATTGTTTAATGTGAATCATGAGACTCCCGTGTCTGTTAGCCGCCCTGAGCCCGCCTAGCGGGGAGGGCGGGATATAAAAATAAAATATTATTATTATTATTATTATTATTATTAAATAAACCAACTAACTACATTTTGGGGTGGCCTTGGATTCAGTGGCGGTTTCATCTGGAGGCTCAAGGCTGTGAGCCACAAGCTAGGAGCCTTTGGCTCTTGCAGTTCAGTCTGTGGCTGAGGGCTTGTGCTTCTGGCTACACCCAGGCCTTATGTCTACAACAGGAAGGGAAAGTAAATGCTCAGCAAGATGGGAAAGATGTTCCACCCAATCTTCCCCTTCCTGCTCCAGTGAGTGTCATGGCCTAGTGGGTCTTTGAACATGGTCAATACCTTCTGGGCCAAAAGCTAGTGCTCTGATCCCTACGCTACCCTGGCTTTTATGCTTCACGACCTTCACACTTATTAAATGCACAGTGTGTTTTCCCTTCAGTTGCTTTGGAGTGGAATGAACCAAGACATGAGGACTCAAGAACAGTTCTGTGACACTGATTTACATAAGATTATACAAGTACTGTGCTTCATCAGTCTTTGAAAAGGGGCAATTTAGCCCCCAGTGCTATGTTCCAGAGGGGTCTTCAACATTCATACCAAGCGTTCCTCACCAGGACTGCCCTGGGATATTATAGCTTCTTTGGCTGTCCTAGCCTTTCTCAAATTGTGATAGCTCCAAACATGAAAGAGGTCACACTTTGAATTTTTATTTTTTTACTTTTTGCCCTGAGCCTTTGAGGGCCTGACCCCTTACAAACCAAGGGGAATGTGGTTCCAATTCATCACAGGAGAGGGGATGTGGTTAAAATGATCCACCTATGGAGGTTCATGGATCCTACTGGATTCCAGAGTGCTCTGGGAGACTGTAGGATTTCAAACACATGCTCTGTTGAGGCTGCAGTGGGAACATAAAGCTTCAAGAAGCTACTGACGAAGTTGTCACTTGTCAGTTTCTCCCAGCCTGGGGCCACAATCCAGTCCCATGGTTTATCTTGGAGCTGGGTGACCTAGAGGGCTAGTCTGCATTATTTAGAATGTGTGAAGCAAATTCCAGATCCTTGTTCATCCTAGTTGGTGAAATCACATAAGGACCACATCAATGAAACACTGATGCCTATCGTAAATCAGTTATGGACTCAGGGCACCTTCCTTTGAGCCACTCAAAGAGGCCATCATACATCCACTACTTTACAAACTATCCCTCATTACTGTCCTGCCTCCAATCTGCCTTTTCTGGACAAGGTAGCTGAGAGACCAGTGGCAGGCCAACTCCAGATTCAGGAAGATGTTTCAACAGAGGCAACAAGACTGTGGACTATACTGATGTTAAGTATTATCTGTTGCTGTATGTTTTTATCTTGCTCTCACTGCATTATGTATCTACTTATGCAATAAGTATGGCATGCATCATTTAACATGTCATGTTTTATACTTATACCTAGTTTCAGATTTCTGCAATTCCAGTCCTATTACATTATTACATGGCTCCTCATCCTGTTGATTGCACTGGCTTACATTATGTAACCTACCTTGAATCTCAATGGGAATGATGGACTATAAACAAACAAACAAACACACAAATTCAGAGAGTGCATGTGCGGAGAGAGCCAGGGCTTTTTTTGAGCAGGAATGCACAGGAACGCAGTCCTGGCTGGCTTGGTGTTAAGGGTGTGTGAACTAATATGCAAATGAGTTCTTGCTGGACTTTTCCTACAAAAATGCCCTGTGTGGAACAATAATGCATCAGGGGTGTGGCCTAATATGCAAATGAGTTCCTTCTGCCTAGAATGTAATGGAGAGAGTAACCTGCAACAGCCACCCCAGGAAGCAGAAATGCTCTTTGTCCCTCTCCAAGTTGGAATCTCGAAACTCTCTCAGCTGCTTACTGCACTGAACATCACCAAGAGAGCAGAAAAGCATTTCATCAGAAACTAGCAAAAGGTCAGGAACTACTCTGAGAAAATAACAGCTGCCATTAGAAGCATCAGCAGGAGCCAGGGAAAGAGACAGACAAGAGGAACTGTTTCTCTTCTACTCTGAGCTGGTAATCTGAAAGAGGCACCTCAGGTCACTGTTTGTTTCAACTTTCACATCATCTAAAAGCTCTGGCAGGTTTCTGTTATGCTCCAAGAACCAGTTTGACCAGAGACAACATGAGCCACAAGAAGGGAGCATGTGTCTACCATCACCATCTCCAACTCTCTCTCCAGCCCCTAAAGCAGGCAAAAGCAACCAGGAGCCCAGAAGCAAAATCTGACCCCACCACTGCCTCCATTTCAAAGACCCTTACCATTACTGTCCATCTGAATCACATTTTCTCAAGCTAAGAACCTGGCAAAAGATTCCTCAACCTTCCCTGCAGTGTGCATAGCAAGCGAGTCTCTGGCAGAAGTCTCTATTTATGCACCTACACTGTTTGCTGTTTTATTGCCATCAAGTCACAGCTGGTCTGGGCTGTCCTCAGCCCCATATCATAGCTCACACATGGAAGTCCGTATCTGAAACACAGAATCAAGGCAGGGCTTTGCCTCAGCTTCTGCGGTTGTTCACAGGGGGAGGAAGGAGTTAATGAACCCTTTGCCAATGCATCAGCTCACAGGAGCCAGACTGCTGGCCCTCTCAGCCCTTATTCAGTTCAAAATATTGTTATAAATAATTGCTGACCAGGCTGCAATGGGGGTGGGGGAGAGCCAGGAAAAGATGAAGTTGTGTCTAAGGATGAAGAAAATCATTACTGTAATGAGAGATCATTTCTCTGACATTTTACAAAGGAGTGTCACAAAAGCCTGCACAGCGACTGCCAAATGCCAGGCAGGGAATTCATTCTCCACTCAGTTTATGTTATTTCGGCTTTGCACTTTCCAACCACAAGAATTGCAGAAGCTTCTTGCTTCTTTATCAGGGCCAATTTTGTTGCTGACATTTCTACTCCTGTGGTTTGCTCACAATTTCTAGGCAGCACATTCGGTTGAAGAGGAAGCCACAGCTGCTGCTAAATTACACACAGAGCCTTGGGGGGTATTTTTTTGCACAAAGAGAAAAATGAGGATTCTCCCCCCCCCTCAGAGTTTTTCCTTTTTTGGAACAAAGGTAAGTGAAAAAAAGAAGTGAGGGAGAGATGGAAGCAACTCCCTGATGCAGGCAATTTCTTTTCCTTTTTTAAAAAGAAGCAGTCTCCCCAACAGTTTTCCAACATCATTCTACTTTTCATCCAGATCTTCCTCTAGGGAGGGGCTGTGGCTCAGTGGCAGAGCACATACTTTGTATAAAGAAGATCCCAGAAGGTTTTGGGCAAAGCCCCTTCTTTGTTTGAGATGCTGAAGAGCTGCTGCCAATTTGACAAGGCTGAGGCAAGCGGACCAACAGTCTGCTTCAGCATAAGACACTCAGGCAACTTCTTAGGGGAGTGGCCAAGGCTCAATGGTAGAGTACACACCTTGCATGAAGATACCAGATAGTCTGATATGTACCAGCACAAACCCCAACTGTACCTAGCCTGATTCTGTCAAGTATGAAGAGAAGATGCCAAACACCCCTTAGAGCAAACATAACTGACAGTTGCTCAGGAGGAAAAAAAATTACCCAGTAGCCTTCTTTTGGGACTATACCATTCTAGACTGTAGGAAGAGGATTTTGAAAAACTGTTCTGAGTAAAAATGACATCCTACCCATGAAGAAAACTAACTCATCAAGGACAGCGGTCCTGACCCTAATGTGTAAATAGATAACATTCATGAATATTCCTCACACTGGGGAGTGGGGACTGAAAAAATATGATCCCCCCCACCCAACAATCTTATGTGACAGTCCCAGAAGGACTGTACTATGTGATTCTGATGGCTGTGCGGATAACACTCTGCATCCATAATCTACATCCTCCTCTCATTTCTAGTTCATCCACAAAACACTATCAACAAGCCCTTATTTATGAAGCCCATTGCTTATTGGAGGTCACTTCCTTTGCAAACAGACTGGTCTGTTTATGGATAATAAGCAGACAGACACTCAGGAAACACAGAGGGCCTGTGCAAGACTGCAGAAGATTACAAAGAAGGGATTTCGCCAAGAAGCCAGAGTGGTCCGAGACCACTGCAACCAGCTGAACACCTTCTGCCCCAGTCAAATAATTTTCCTCAGAACATAACCTGAAGATTTCCCATGGGTTTTTTCCCATTTTGACTTGATGCAGCACAAATCCAAGCAGTATGTTCCAGTTTATAGTTCTGTTGTAGGTAATACTACTCTTGATTTCAACCATTTTAAATCTTATTATAAACCTGCACCCTAGCACAATGTAACACTATAAATGAAAAAAAAAATATCCAGTGAGAATTTAGTACAATCCCCCTACAAGCTTGATAAATAAAACACTTAGCATGTTTAATTTGTAAAGTGATCTGTAATCTTTGTGCCTATTCTAACAGCCCTGGCAGGTAGGTTGTGATGATGCTCCTTTTATAGGTACACTATGAACTAACTGACAGCAAGCAGCCCAAGTGGTAGTGTGTGGGGGGCGGGGGGTAGAACTCAAATCTAGGTCCCAAACCCAGCTTCCTATCTGGTCCATGCAGCACTGAAAACTAATTTATATGCTTTAACTATATTTTATAGATGTGTACGTTAACATTCTATAAACTGCCTTGGGCATTGTGAACAGGAAGGATATAAACACTTTAAATAAATAAATAATTGAATGTGCATAAATTCCACTACTTTCATTATGATCTAAATTCACAACAGGTTGCAGTCAAAGTGTTTTGATTAGTAAGAGAGCAATTCTAAGCAGATCTACACAGGTCTGTTCAATGGGGCTTACTCCCAGGAAAGTGCTTTTAGGATTGTACTCAACAGCCTTCATTTTATCACAAGTTGGGACAATGACTACAACCAATCCATGAACTGAGTGAGTAAGCAGAAGATACTCTGCACATGTTCACAGGCATTCACAAAATGCCAGATTTTCTGAAATCAACTTGGTGGCCCCAGAGAAACATAGGTTCAAATTGCTGACCTGCTCCTTTCCAGTTTTATGACTGTAAAAATGCTGCAAAAATATGTTTTTAAAGAAAAGCCCAGGCAGAATGTAAAACTGCCATCGCCCCTTGACTTTTGGCATCTTTCTAGGAAATAATTTTCCTTCTCCTGCTCCTAGCATTTTTGCTTTTCCACTCCAATTCCCCCTGCAGAAAATAACCTGTTATAGTGCAAGAAGAGCATAGAAAGCCTAGAGAACGCACAAACCTGAGACATAGGCCTTGGTTCATGTTGATGTACCAAAGCACAAGCACATTTTGGCTTGTTTTAAAAACTATTGTTCCTGAATAGGAAATGAAAATTTGGTGGCACAGAAGGGGAGGTGGTCCTCCCTGCACAAATAAAAAAATCAATCAAGCACTGCATGGCAGATTTAGTGTAACAAAGACCCTCCTCATTCTGCTGCTATGCACCTTTTATTTGCACTGAGGTTAATACACACAGGCAAAGCATCAGGCAGTATTTTTTGATCTGCAGTCATTTCTTCAGTAGTGGTGGCCAAAACTAACAGGAGTACCTGCAAGCAATGCACAGAAGAATCGGAGCTATTTTTACATATACTGGATGGGAAATTTAGCATCCCAAGCAGTTCTGGCTTGCAACTTTCTAAAGTTTCTCTGTCCTCAGAGTAGCAATGACAGGCATGAAACCTCAGAAGATAGAGTCTACAGCAACTGCGTGTAGCAACCTGGATCACACTGCGATAGGTACAGCCTGTCTGTAGGATATCCCCACTGCAAGCATAGCCCACCATAAAGACGACATACTCCATTGTAGTCCAGGAGCGATTCCTGTCAGCTGAGGGCACTGGTTCTGTCCAATCTCACTTTCCCGATAAATAAGACAGCTGTTTCTTCAAAGCAGAATTGCTTGCCAGCCAAGCAGTAAAACATAGCCTCAGCCCTACCAAGTCTGGCTTCGACCTCACAACAAACAAATAGCCCTACTGGGTCCCCGCATCTCTGCGGCCATAAGACCCTCCTGAGATCATCTTCGCGTGTGTGGATGCTGCAGCCTGACACCTCTCAGAAGCAGCTCCCCTTCAGCCAAGCCGACTTGCTCCCCAAGGGAGCGTAGGCTGCCGAGAAAGGCCCCGCGGGAGACGGACCCAGGCAGGCGTGGGGGGAGCGGGGAGAGCCTCCCGGAAGCAGAGCGAGGCCTGAAGAGATGGGCTGAGTGAGGCAAGTCCCACCAGGCAGGCAGGCAGGAAGCTCTGGGTGGGGCCTGCCTTCCTTCCCCTTCTCGAGCCAGAGGAGCGGCCTGGGGTGGGAGGCGGCCCTGCGCATCTCCGAGCCCCTCGCTGCCGCACCGGGCCCGCCATCCCCATCGGGGCCCGGCCCCCTCACCTATTCGCCTCCCCGCCGCCCAACCTGCTCGCTATCCCAACCCGAGATCCCCCCGCCCCCGCCAATCCCCGGCCGGCGGGCCCCTTCTTAGCCCCGGCACCGATTGTCTGCACCAGCCGGGGCCACCTCCGGCCACGTGCAGAACGCCCTCCGCCGCCTCACCTGCGCCGCCGAGCCGCGCACAGCCTCCGAGACGCTCTGCCGGAGCTCGGCCGCCGTGCCGGGCTTGCTGAGCCGCTTGGTGAACTTGCGGACTTCGGCCATGACGGCCGCCTTCGGGGCTGCTTGCCGGGGCGCCGCGCCGCTTCGCCTCTCCTGCTGCCTCGCGCGGGCGGGACCCCAGCCAGCCAGCCAGCCAGGCGGCGAGGGGAGGAGCGCCGAGAGGGCCGGGCCAAGCGAGGCGGGGCGCGGGTAGCGGGCCGGCCGAGAGGGCGCGGGCACCAGCCACGCTCCGCGCAGTCCCTCAGCAGCCGCCTGGCCGCGCGAAGCAGGGAGAGGTGCTGGAGCGAAGCGGTACCTGCTGCCGGGACTTCCCGCTTTCCTCTCGTCCTCCTGGACGCCCAAGCCTTCCAGAAGCACCGGGCGCCCCTCCAGCCGGCTGCCCCGAAGCTCTTCGCAACCCACCCCAACCCTGAACTAAACAAACCGCGGGAAGGTCCCCGCCTGTTCTTGAACGCCCTTGCGAAGACAGGCTGGACAGAGCCCGGAGAATTGTAGGCTTTTTGCGATGTTTTGAGAGCACTTTTCTCCCCAGTGGAAAACCCAAAGGAGCTTCCAACAGCCTTCTCTTCTCCTCCACTTTATGCCCCCAACCACCAGCCTGTGAGGTAGGTTAGGCGGAGAGGGCGGGTCAGGGACTGGTCCTGTCCACCACCTGACCCAGCCAGCTTCCAGAACATATGAAGCTGCCTTATACTGAATCAGACCCTGGGTCCATCCAAGTCAGTATTGTCTACTCAGACTGGCAGCGGCTCTCCCGGGTCTCAAGCTGAGGTTTTTCACACCTATTTGCCTGGACCCTTTTTTGGGATGTCAGAGATTGAACCTGGGACCTTCTGCTTACCAAACAGATGCTCTACCACTGAGCCACAGTCCCTCCCAAGATAAGGAATTCAAACCTGATCCCTCAAGGAAGTGAAAAACGTCCTATTCTAGCAGGTTGGTGAAGCTAAAGCGGGCTTCCTGCTAGGATTTAGAGAGCCAGGTGCAGCTTGGAAGATGATCTGGCCTGACGTCTTTGCATGCCAAAGTAACAGAGGCTGCCCTGTGAGCCTGGTAAGCAGATCTACAGGTTCCATGGCTGACAGTGCCACCTGTACCTACTGGTCCTGTCTGCTGGTAGCACTTCTGGTAGCCATTTCTGACCAGTAGTCTATCCAGAAAATCTGGGTTATGAGCTTTAAGAATCACTGAAGCAATCAAGAGGCTAGATTCTCATGAACACTTCAGCACTAACTTTTGTCTAAATTAATTTTACTAAGCAAGTACTAGACCTCTAGTTTATCCTAAACACCCATCAGTAGATGCAAGATGGGAAGGCCTGTTGCCTATAGCAAAGGTTTTCCTGTTTTGTTCCCTCCATTTTCACATTAGAAAGAAGACACCAAACTTAGCTATTTGGCTGTCATCTACAAGGAAGCAGTGTCTTGGTGGTGACACTGCATAGGGAGAATGCTCTCCTACCTGATGTCTATTTTATTTCCTTTGCAGGGTTTCTTTAGGAAGCAAGTGAAAGCTTTCTTAGTCCATCGGGGTGCTGCTCCTGATATTTTAAGGACTTTTCTAAATTTTAACTTTTAAAAGTAATGAGTACTGCTCTTATTATATCAAGTAACTACACATGCAATTACATAGAGAGCCAGTTTGGTGTAGTGGTTAAGTGTGCGGACTCTTATCTGGGAGAACCGGGTTTGATTCCCCACTCCTCCACTTGCACCTGCTGAGATGGCCTTGGGTCAGCCATAGCTCTGCCAGAGGTTGTCCTTGAAAGGGCAGCTGCTGTGAGAGCCCTCTCCAGTCCCACCCACCTCACAGGGTGTCTGTTGTGGGGGGGGGGGAGGTAAAGGAGATTGTGAGCCGCTCTGAGACTCTTCGGAGTGGAGGGCGGGATAGAAATCCAATATCTTCTTCTTCAAACAATAAATCTTTTATATTCCACTCTATAGTCTTTTTTGACACCTGCTACACCTAAGATCCTTCAACAGGGATCTGAACCTGGGACTTTCTGCATGAAGGCATGTGCTCTACCACTGAGACACAGTCCCTCCCTCCCCTCTGATTTTTCTAGAGTTTAAACCCAGTGCTTTGCTTTGTTTGCACAGAACCTTATCCATTTTCTACACAATTGCTAAGACTTTTCATTCTCCTTTCCTTTGCCATTCATTAAAAGCTGAACCTAACTACTATCACGAGTATAAAGATTAATTGACCAGTTTTGATATCCTTGTTTTTTCCCTGACACATTTTGCCTTTCCTGTTTGAAAACAGCTCTGGAGAACATTAGCTTAGGTCAGTTAAATTTAAACGCAGCTTACTGGCAGAATTCTCTGAATTAAGAACTCCTTTTCACACTATTGTATATGGAACCATAAGGATGGCAGGCTTCTGCTGTAAAGTTTAATCTGGTATAACCGTCAGTTCCT